>NC_133306.1:16147979-16223714 GCF_012295235.1 Primulina huaijiensis
CATACATATATATATATATATATATTAAACAACAAATCAAGATAACCACTTCAATGGTATCAAGCATTTGATGTAAATTGATAACAACAAATAATTCATTTTTATACCTACAATAAAAAGAAATTAGCAAAATGAAAAGAAATAAAGAAAGAATATACAAAATATAAACAATCTTACTTCACCAAGAATTCATCCTCTTCACCTTGACATAATAGATTTAGCTTTCCATGAACTTACTTTTGATCAACACTAAAAACATCACTCATAATTTGGAAAATGAAAAATATATTGGAACTTAGAACTTTTATACACACTCACACTATATTTTACAATGAGATAGAATTATTCTCAAGCTAGCACAAGGCCTCTATTTATAGGCCAAATGAGAGAAATGGTCAAAAATTTTATTAATGCAATGTAGTTGTAATAGTAGTCTTTGTCTCCTCCAACTTCAATTCCATGTCCCTTCTTTCAATGCTTTGTTCCACGACATTAATCACCGAATTTGACTCTGCTCAAAACAACAAACATGTGGGGAATTGTCTGTAAATGAATTTGGCAACTTGGTTCACCTCATTTGGTTAAATATTGAAATAGTTATGATTTTTTTACTATATGCTGGTCATGGTAAAAATAAACTTGTCCTCCTTTTGATATTTTTACAATTTGATAATCTTAATCAACTTTTTAGGCAATCATGTCTTCTGCAAAGTTGTAGATAATTTCTCAAAGTGTTGAGGATCGGATTGAGTTTAGAAGAGGGGGTTGAATAAACTCAACGGCAAACTTAATCGATTTTTCAGAATGATGTGCTAGAGTCCTGTTAGAGATACCAGCAGATTCTTGTTCAAGTTTAAAGACCAGCAGATCACAAGATAATGTGCGGAAACGATCTGTTGGTTAGTGGGTGAAAAATAGTGAAACAGAAAAGCAGTAGATGGCACAAGGTTTGTTTCTGGAAGTTCGAAGATGAATTTTCTACGTCTCCCCTTCTTCTGTTTCCAGAAGGTATCACTAAAAGACTTTGGTGAATACAGTACAACAATTGTACACACCCACTTCAACAGGACTCACCCTTCGCCTACTGAAACTCCTAGTTTTACAACTCAACTACTTGAAAGATCTTAAGTTCTGGAAAGAACTCTTTTCCAGTTACAAATTCTTCTATTAATGAAGTGAATAGCTTAATAAGAGATAAAGAAAATAGCTAGCACAAAATGATCTCAAATGATCAAGTGTATGCAATGAAGCGTGTGCTGCTTTTTCAGTGTTGAGCTTTTGAGATAACTGAGAGTTCTAGCGATGCTCGAATGATATTCTTTGATTGAGATTCGTTCACTACTTGTTTCTTGAAAAGTGCTCCGTCTTCATATATAGGCTTAAACCAACGTTAAAATCTGAACGGCTCTTTTGACTTTTCAGTGATTCAGCTTTATTGCTGAAAATGGACCATGCAGAATACATTAAAGCAATCAGTCTCAGTTCATACCAAAAATGGTAAGCCGTCTTAAATGTTCCCGTACAACATTTAATGGCATTAAATGAAGCAATAAATGCTAGTATCACGTTAATAGATTAACGGTAATATTTAAAGACTTGAGATACGCAACAATCTTCTAGTGTCTATTTCAGGTTTCTGGTTTTAGCAAAGAAGTCATTTGTTAATTAGATTAAGCAGTACTTGATAAGTGCTGCTACTGGTTTTAGCGCGGTACAAGTGCTTCTGGTTTTCTGCTTATTTACATCTACTGGTTTTGTACTAGCATCTCCACAACAAAATTAAATCTAACAATTTCTCCTTTTGTGGTTATGCCAAAACCTAGATGTCCCTTAGAACGTTAGTAGAATTGAGAAAACAGATTACGAAGCAATTAATATCCAGAAAATCAAGACAAAACAATAAAATTAGTTTGTTCCAATATCTCTAAAAATAGCTTCATATGGATTTTGATCCCTTCCAGAAGAATGAGGTCTGCTGCTACTCGCTCCAGTTCTATCTTCTTCCCCCTTTTTGGCATCATCGGCAATGACCCTGGCAATTAAGTCATCCATTCTCCAAGATAAGTTGTGGATGCCATAAAAATGTTCCCCTCAATTAATGCAGTAACAAAGGATATTAAACACCAAACGATTCTTGGCAAACTTTCAATCTGAACCATTGAAAATGAACAGTCGCAAGGATCTTTATCTCTTTTGAATACCACTATAAATACCTGCACAAGTTAAACAAGGTTAAGCGTACATAAGATCAAATGAAAATTAATGTGAATGAAGAAGCAGAATCTGATCCAGAAGTTGAAGCAAGAATGTTCAGAAGACAACTTGCTGCGTTTTCTAAGAAGACGTATGAAGATATCGTTCTTTATATAATGATCCTTGGATCAAACTCCTGGAGTTGTAATGTGAACAATCAAAGAGATTGTTTACTCTTATTAGGATTGGGATGCAGCATCATTTCCTTCCATAAGCATTCTAATGCAATAAGAGAGTGCTGGTGGATCGATGATACTGAAAAGCTTAGTAGGATAATCTGTGTAATCATTCTGCTGATATCTTCAATTGTACCCCTGTAATGTAATGCATTTGATTATATGAATAAAAGATTTTATTTTTCCATATCTCTTGTGTTGTTCTCATTTCTGAATATTTCTACTGGATTAGAATAAAGAAACAGAAGACACATGAAAACAGAAGATAATAAACAGTAGTTATGATAAATCAATAAATCCAAGAACATTACGAAAATACAAAAATTTATTCTCAGGAAGTGGTTTGGTAAAAATGTCTGCGGCTTGCTGATCAGTAAGAATGTATTCTAGACGAATATTCTTCTTTTGCACATGATCTCTAATGAAACGATGTCTGATATCAATGTGCTTCGTTCTGGAATGGAGTACTGGATTATGTGATATAGCAATTGCACTGGTATTGTCACAAAATATGGGTGATTCAGAAACTTGAACTCCATAGTATTTAAGTTGTTGTATCCAAAGCATTTGAGAACAACAGCTTCTAGCAGCAAGATACTCTGCTTCTGCAGTAGACATGGCTATGGAAGTCTGCTTTTTGCTAAACCAGGAGATCAACCTGTCACCAAGAAATTGACAAAAACCACTTGTGCTTTTCCTATCCAGTTTACATCCTGTATAATCAGCATCTGAGTATCCAATAAGATTAAACGATGAATCCTTGGGATACCAGAGGCCTACATTTTGAGTACCCTTCAAATATTTTAAAATTCTTTTACCAGCAATGAAATGTGATTGTTTAGAATTTGACTGAAATCTAGCACAAATGCAAACAGCAAACATAATATCGGGTCTACTGGCAGTATGATATAACAATGAGCCAATAAGACCACGATACTGAGTTACCTCTACTGGAGTTCCCCCTTCATCTTTATCAAGTTTGGTAGACAGGCTCATAGGAGTGGAAGCAGCAGAGCATGCTTCCATCCCAAACTTTTTCAGTAGTTCATTTGTATACTTAGCTTGATTGATGAAGATTTCAGTATCAAGTTGCTTGATTTGAAGTCCTAGTAAAAATGTTAATTCTCCCATCATGCTCATCTCGAACTGTTCCTGCATTAACTTGGCAAACTTTGCACATAATTTGGGGTTAGTTAACCCAAATATAATATCATCAACATAAATTTGAACTAATAATATGTGCTTGTTTTTTACTAGGGTAAACAAAGTCTTATCCACGGTACCGACGGTGAAATCATGATCAATATGAAATTGTGAAAGTGTGTCGTACCAAGCCCTAGGTGCTTGTTTCAGACCATACAATGCTTTATGTAATTTAAAAACATTATGCGGTAATAGATGATCAGAAAAACCTGGAGGTTGTTCAACATAGACTTCCTCTTGTAGTAGACCATTGAGGAACGCACTTTTCACATCCATCTGATACACTTTGAAATTTCTAAAAGCAGCAAAGGCTAAAAATATTCTGATAGCTTCGAGCCTAGCTACTGGTGCAAAGGTTTCATCATAGTCTATTCCTTCTTCTTGTCTGAATCCTTGTGCAACCAGTCTTGCTTTGTTTCTGAATACCCACCGAGTTCCAATGACAGCTTGGTGAGATGGTATAGGTACTAGAAACCAAACTTTATTCCTCTCAAATTGATTCAGCTCTTCTTGCATAGCTTCTATCCAGTTGGGATCCAGAAGAGCTTCTTCAATCTTCTTTGGTTCATCTTGAGAAATAAAAGCAGCATGCATGTATTCATTCATCATCTGTCTTCTGGTCCTTAGCGGAGCTGTTGGATTTCCAATCACCAAAGATGTAGGATGAGATTTTCTCCAAATAAAAGGATTTAGATAATCTTTATGTAAAGCAGTAGATTGTTCTGGAATATCAGCTGCTGGTTCTGGAATGCCAGCTGCTGGTTCTGCCATATGAATGTCTGGTTCTGGATTTTGAATGTCCTTGACACTTGCTTCTACATCATCTTCACTGTCTAGTTCCAGATTAACCCTGTCTAACCTGTTACTTAGATTAGATATGTTAGTAATCTCGGGAGCACTGCTGTCTTCATCAAAGACAACATGAATATATTCTTCAACATTGAGTGTTTTATTATTGAAAATTCTAAATGCCTTACTAACTGCTGAATATCCAAGAAATAATCCTGCATCATATTTTGAATCGAATGCAGCTAAATGATTTTTACCATTATTATGCACAAAGCATCTACAACCAAAAACATGAAAGTAAGATACATTCGGTTTACTCCCTTTCCAGATTTCGTAAGGAGTCTGATTATTCCTCTTGTTGATCATTGTTTTGTTTTGTGTGTAGCAAGCAGTATTAATAGCTTCTGCCCAGAAGCGCTGAGAGATGTCTGCATCTGCTAGCATTGTTCTAGCAGCTTCTTTAAGTGTTCTGTTTCTCCTCTCAGCTACTCCATTTTGTTGAGGCGTCCTGGCAGCTGAATATTCATGATGAATGCCCTGTTCATCTAGATAAACCTCAAGAGTCTTGTTAGTAAATTCAGTACCTCGATCACTTCTGATTCTAATGACAGAAACTGATTTTTCATTTTGAATCTTTTTCAGAAGTTTGATCAGGAGGCTACTGGTTTGATCTTTTCCAGCAAGAAAGATTACCCAAGTAAATCTAGAAAAATCATCAACAACAACAAGGGTGTACCTCATTCCCCCTAAGCTCATGATAGGGATTGGACCAAATAAGTCCATATGCAATAATTCTAAACACCTTGAGGATGATTTGCTGCCTTTATTTTTGAAACTAGATCTTACTTGCTTACCAAGTTGACATGCAGAACATACATGATTCTTAACAAAATTTATGTCTGGCAATCCATCGACTAAGTTCTGCTTTTTGAGATTGCTGATAGACTTAAAATTCAGATGATTCAATCTCTTGTGCCACAGCCAGTGTTTATCACTCAGAGCTGCAACTAAACATGTAGGAGCAGTGATATGATCTATGTTCCATGAAATTTTGTAAGTGTTGCCTTTTCTAACTCCGGTTAAAACAGTAGAGTCACCAGCATTTTTAACTGTGCAAGTGTGCTTCTGGAATGCTACTGAAAATCCATTATCACATAATTGACTAATACTGATCAAGTTATAACAAAGATTTTCAACTAAGATCACATCCTTAATAGTGGTGTTACCATGGATAATCTTACCATTACCCACGGTTTTACCTTTTGAGTTGTCCCCAAAGGTTATCTCTTGTAACGCCCCAGATTCGACGACTGTCCTCACTGTACCAAGACGAGTCTTTCCAACGTGCTTATGTCCTCACTCACACGCACCCTGGGAAACTTCCCAGGAGGTCATCCATCCCAAAATTGCCCCAAGTCAAGCACGCTTAACTTTGGAGTTCTTATATGATGAGCTACCGAAAAGAAGATGCACCTTCATGATATGAGTAGTACAAATCAAATCTTTTAAGCCCTCTTCAACTGTACAGTCCATTATATTGAACAGTCTCGGAATCCCTCTCATTCCCGTGTAGGATCGGTTCATTCATGTTCCCTCCACCTAGAAGCCTGCCAGGAGCCGCTCATTGTCCGTGCAACTGATGGCACCGGCGATCACCTCCCGCCCTCTTCGGCCCCAGGCCTCACATGCCCACCAGCTTCCGCTTGGTTCGTCCCCGAACCACACCGTACTAAGAGAGGTCGGCTCTGATACCAACTATAATGGCCCGAAAATTCGGCTTTGAAAATTTGCAGAAAAATTTAAAATTTTCTTTTTAAAGTAATTAAAATGCCTCATTTATAAAATAAACTGATAAGTAAAGTTTGAAGTTCAAAATCACAGCGGAAGAAATCATTACTCGCCAAAATAACAAGTTAAAGTATCCAACAACTGATAAAATTGTTTGAACATAAAAATGGCAAGTGCTGTAAATGAGGTCCTCGGGTTCCACTACTGCCGACCCAAGCTAGCTCACTGGTCCCCGCCCTCGGTCCCGACCTCATCAGTACCTACAACAATCAAGTCTAGTGAGTCTAAAGACTCAGCAAGCATATATCGTAAATAACGAGTAAATAATATAATGAAGTTGCATGGTAATAAAATATCATGTCATGAGGCATAATGTAAAAATAACTTGTCACGTGCAATTATAATATGTGCATAACTGACTAAAAATCATAAGTGAAATGCTTGCTCAATCGAGCTCTGTCATAAATAACATGTCATAAATTTTCTATTGAGATTATGGTCTACGCAAGTGGCCCCTGCACTGAACTTAACTGACCGGTGGCGACCGGGTGAAGTAATGTACGTCTGATCAGACTAATGCCACAATATACTGGGTGGTGCAAACTGAACTGACCGGTAACTGGCGACCGGATGAAATAATAATCTCATGATAGTGAAATGGCCACAAGCAATATCGCATAAATCTCAAAAATGAATATTTTATATTTTTATGCACGTAATATAATTAAATGGCATAATTAAATATCCTGTATTATTTTACCACATGGATTGGATCGTTCCTAGGCTCGCTGCGACCTAAATTTAACATGAAAATTATGCAAATGATTTTCTTGACCAAACTTTGTAATTGAATCCAAAACGAAACAATTACGCCCAACGACTTCGTATTTAATCATGACTCCGTGCCAACCCGAACCAACACCAAAACCAACGTTTAGTCATGATTAAAATACTCTTAAAAATGATGAAATAATGCTCTTAAATTTACAGTACTCGAGATTTAGTGAATGGAGGCCAAAAACGTGAAACGCTCTTTCGAGAGTCACTTTGGCACATTGCACCGTAAATTCTCGTACGACCTCTAAAATGATCCAAATCACAAACGGCCAAAAACATGACCTTCCTAACTCAATGAGGTACTGTCTAGTCCAAGGCCATAGGCTAAAAGCCAACCAAAAACTCGAACGAGCCTCTGAACAAAGCGTCAAGTTGCTGTCCAGAAATACAGCAGTAGAGCTTGCACTTGCATGCGTCGTTTGCGAGGCTATTGGCCATTGGGGCTTGAACCACCAACCAGAGCCTCTTACCAATATCCTAAGGTATGGGTTGAACCATGGCTAAGGGCCCTAGGCCAGCCACAATCCAAGCAACACCCGAACCATCACCACGCTTCCAACCGAGAACAAAACTGCACGCGTGGGACGTCTTGTTTGTTTTGCTGTCAAATGAAGGATCCAATGGTTATGAGGTTAACCATGATCCATGCTAGACATGCTAAGGTGTTGTATGAGTCATGGCTAAGGGCTAGAAGCCAACCACAACCCACTCGACACCTTAAAAACCGAAACTCAACACACACGACCACGAACAGAATTTTAAAAGCCGATGGGGGCTGTTCTTGTTTATTTTTTTTTTAAAACGGATGGGAACGTGAACCAAGACATGAAAGGGCATCTTGGCCACGTCCTAGACATGTCAAGGAAGGGTTCCAACCATGGTTACAGGCCCAAAAGCCAACCAAGATTCGAACCTCCTTGAACAATCCCCAACCAGAATTTTCGAGACTCATGAATTGCAATGAGGAGAGTTGCTGTCAAAACTCTTTCTCCAGCGTAGAGGGGCTGGAACCAACGGACTTACATGACCCTAACATGTCCTAGTACATGTCTAGATGTAGCCTCGAGCCCCTGGAATCGAGCCAAACCCTGAACTATCAAAACAAATACCAACGTGAAGCATGAAGGGAAACAGAAAAATCTGTGCAGAATTTTTTTGTTCTTGTTGCTGCATAATTTCGGTTTTTGCTATACAAATCATGCATATGTGATGTTTAAAAATAATAATATGACTTGATTGAAGAGCAGGGGAAAATATACACATGCCTTGGTTTTTGTTTTGAAGAAAATAAAAGAAAACACGACGCGGCGCGGCGGAGATGGAGTTGCTTCTTTCTACAAATTTTCTCTCTTGTTTTTCTCTCAACCTCACACGATTTTCTCTCTGAAACCTACTAAATTTCGGTGGAATGGTGGGGAGAAAATGGTTAGGGAGAAATGAGGGAAGGTGCTAGATAAAATGGAGGAATGAATCTTGTTATCTTTTGAGTTTGGGAGATAAGGAAATGAGATGATATGATTTGATTTGAAGGAGATTTTAAATGGGGTGATGGCTGATTATTTGCTAGTTAATGAGTAGGAAAATTGCTTAAATGTTAATTATTGGTGAATAAAAGTTTAGGGGATTATCTAACAAGAAAAGGATTAGGAAAGAATCAAATGAATGGGTTGTCAAATATTTTAAATCTTAAACAAGGGTGGCCGATTTTTTTCTACTAAATAAATGGGGTAGGAAAATTGCTTAATTATCAATTAATGAGGATTAAAAGTGTAGGAATTATCAAAACAAGAAATGATTAAGGAAATGATATCAATGGAGAGTTGCCAAAATAATCAAGATTGGGTTGGATAATGAGGGGGCCAAAATTTTGAATGCTAAATTATGTAGAAATATTGCTTAATTCATGTATTTTAAATATTTAAAGTTTTATCTACCTATTAAGTATTTTAGTGAATTAATTAATTAGTTAAGGAATAACATTATCTTGCATGCATGGCTAGATCTTTAAATCTTAAAGGTAAATTTATTATCATATTAAATTATAATCTCTTAACTAAAATAAGTCTAGATTAACTTATCTCAATTGATCACATCTTTTAATTTAGGCTATTAATTAAATTATTGAACCTAAAAGAATTTATTTACTACTTATCTCAAGTTAATTAAATAAATTCTTAAACTTTCTTTTTCCTTAAAATAAATTATTATTTATTTCAAATAAATTCTAGGAATATTTTCTTAATATTAAAATTTATCTCTTTACTCCAACTCCAGTCCGACCTCACTTAATTTACTGAAAGCTAATAATTAAACTACTGCATGAAATAAATAAATTTAAAGAAGAGAATTTAAATACTCATGCAATAAAATCATTTTAATTTAAATACTAGGAATTATGCATGGCTTATACGTAGTCTAATTTACGGGTTCTACATTGTTTTTCATAAAGCTTTGTGTGATCTTGGTGCAAGTATTAACATCATGCCTTTGTTTGTGTTTAGGAAACTTGGATTGGGAGAACCTAAGCCAACGAGGATGTCTTTACAACTAGCTGACAGATCTGTCAAATATCCACGAGGAGTGAT
Organism: Primulina huaijiensis; assembly: GCF_012295235.1. Classification (NCBI taxonomy): domain Eukaryota; kingdom Viridiplantae; phylum Streptophyta; class Magnoliopsida; order Lamiales; family Gesneriaceae; genus Primulina; species Primulina huaijiensis. Next base: position 16,157,611 of record NC_133306.1, read on the forward strand.
TGAGGATGTGCTAGTGAAAGTGGACAAATTTATTTTTCCTGCGGACTTTGTGGTACTTGACATGGAGGAAGACATGGAGATGCCCTTGATTTTGGGGAGACCGTTCCTTGCAACTGGCAAGGCCCTAATTGATGTACAAGAAGGGAAGTTGAGATTGAGAGTGGGAGAAGAGAATATTACTTTTGATGTTTTTAATGCACTTAAGCACACACTGCATTCTGATAGTTGTTATAGAATTGATGCTTTTGATGCTCTTGTGTCTAACTATGTGCATGAAGCTCTTAGGGACCCTTTGGAAGCCACTCTCACTACTGAATTGATAGAAGATGAATTAGATGCAGAGAAAGCCGAAATAGTGGCATACCTCAATGCCAACCAGCCATGGAAAAGGCCAATAAAGATGAGATTAGAGGACTTGGGAGATCGACGAGACTTGATCCCTCAGAAGTCAAGCCTGGAGGAGCCACCAGCTATGGAGCTCAAGCCATTACCTCCACATCTGAAATACGTCTATCTAGGTGGGAATAATAAACTTCCTCTTATTATTTCTTCTTATTTGACAGATGTGATGGAGGACAAACTGCTGAAAGTCTTGAAAGCGCATAAGAGCGCATTTGCATGGAAGGTGGCGGATATCAAAGGGATTAATCCATCAGTCTGCATGCACAAGATATTGATGGAAGACAAGTACTCACCTCTTGTGCAACCTCAGAGAAGATTGAATCCAAAGATTCAAGAGGTAGTAAAGGCAGAAACTATCAAACTCCTTGATGCAGGTATTATCTATCCTATATCTGAAAGTGCATGGGTAAGTCATGTTCAATGTGTGCCGAAAAAAAGTGGGATTACTGTTATCACTAATGAACAAAATGAATTAATACCCACTAGGACAGTTATGGGATGGCGTGTGAGCATTGATTATAGAAAATTAAATTATGCTACACGTAAATATCACTTTCCACTACCCTTCATTGATCAAATGCTTGAGAGGTTAGCGGGTCATGAGTTTTATTGTTTTTTGGATGGGTATTCAGAGTATAACCAAATCATGATTGCGCCTGAGGACCAAGAGAAAATCACTTTCACATGTCCTTATGGCACTTTTGCTTTTAGACGGATGCCCTTTGGTTTGTGTAATGCCCCTGCCACTTTTCAGCGATGCATGACCGCTATATTTCATGACATGATAGAAACTTTTCTTGAGATATTTATGGATGACTTCTCGATATTTGTCTGCCCTTCTTTTGATGACTGTTTGCAGAACTTGAAGGTGGTGTTAATGAGATGCGAGGAGAAAATTTGGTGCTGAATTGGGAAAAATGCCATTTTATGGTACAAGAAAGAATAGTATTGGGGCACAAAATATCAGAGCATGGAATAGAGGTGGATAAGGCAAAAGTCGAAGTTATCAAGAACTTACCACCTCCGACATCCATAAAGGGAGTTAGAAGTTTTCTAGGCCACGTAAGTTTTTATCGGCGTTTTATCAAAGATTTTTCTAAAATCGCCAAACCTCCATCTTCCTTACTTATGAAAGATGTTCCTTTTAATTTTAATTCTGACTGTTTACAAGCATACGAGGATTTGAAGGAGCGCTTGGTGACGGCTCTTGTCTTGGTGGCACCAGATTGGGATCTACCCTTCGAGGTCATGTACGATGCCAGTGATACTGCGGTGGGGGCTGTGCTTGGCCAACGGCAAAACAAGGTATTTCATACAATTTACTACGCAATTAAGACCCTAGATGAGGCTCAATTGAATTATGCAACAACTGAAAAGGAATTACTTGCAGTAGTATTTGCGCTTGACAAATTTCATGCATATCTTGTTTTGTCCAAAGTCATTATTTACACAGATCACTCTGCACTGAAATATTTACTTGCTAAGAGATATGCAAAGACACGCCTACTTCGGTGGATCTTATTGTTGCAAGAATTTGATTTAGAAATAAAAGATAAGAATGGTGTTGAGAATGTGGTAGCAGATCACTTGTCTAGATTGGAGCTGATTAGAAATGACTGTGTAGATCATGCTATAAATGATTGGTTTCCTGATGAGCAGCTATTTGAGCTGAAACACTGTTCTTGGTATGCAAATTTTGATAACTTTCTTGTCACAGGCACACCACCACCCAATCTATCGTTTCACCAGCGTAAGAAATTCTTTTCTGACGTGAAACATTATTTTTGGGAGGAACCATTTTTGTTTAAGATCTGTGCAGATTCTATGATAAAAAGGTGTGTTGCAGAGGAGGAGTTTGGGCACATTCTCAACCATTGCCATGACCGTGAGGTAGGTGATCATTTTGGACCAACAATGACGGCATCTAAGGTACTTGAATGTGGCTTTTATTGGCCGACTCTATTCGAAGATGCTCGTTCTTATGTGCTAGCTTGTGATAAATGCCAGCGGACAGGTAACATTTCTAACCGTCACGAAATGCCATTAAATAATATCATTGAGTGTGAGGTTTTTGATGTGTGGGGGATAGACTTCATGGGACCGTTTCCCAGTTTGTTCACGAAAAACTATATTTTGGTGGCGGTTGACTATGTATCTAAGTTGTGAGAACCCGGGATTTTACAAGCCAAGTAAGTAATACGAACTTGAAGTTTAACTCAAACCCAGCACTAAAATTTTTATTCCAACTACATAACTTGAATATTAACTTAGATTTCAGCGAATTTAACTCGAAGAAATAGCTTCAATGCTCGAAGATTAACCCAACGGGAGGCCAAGCTAGAAGTAACTGCATCCATTGAAGTACTGTCACGGGAGGAATAAAACCCCAGCTCAAGGACACAATTCGTCAGCTCAAAGCAGCTCAACCAATCTTGTCCTAACGAGAACAAAAAGAGAGCTACAAGATGAGCCAAGAGTTTGGACAAATTAAATGTGCAAGAAATAACCTTTGAGTTAAACCATGAAGGAGCTGCGGGAGGAGCTAAGAGCTAGGACATAATAATGATGCAAGAAGTGACCCTTTAGAAGATCAAGATGACATTTAAGAGTGCATGAGATTTTGAACCATAATTATGGTTGGTCTTGAACTTGAGGAATGCATGGAAAATTGAGATGCAATAATGGCTAATCTTGGAGGCCAAGAATTCGGCCAAGGGCTAGGTGAGGAGCCTTGAGTGGCCTATAAATAACACACCAAAATGATAGAAAAATCATCCCACAAAGCCTAAGAATTTCGGCTCTCCCCCCTCCCTAAAAAGCTCTCGGCCGAGATTCAAGAAAGAAGAAGGAATAGTTTGTGTTGTTCAAGTGCAAGATTTCTACGTCGAAACGCTGCTGAATTGAAGACAGTGATTGGCAAGAATACGTCGAGGTGCTGTAGAATTTTCGAGGAACAAAGTGTCAAAAGTTCACAAATTTCGAACCTATATATGTAAGTTGGCATTTGGTTTACGTAGCTTCTTTCTAATTTTAAACTTAGTTATAAATAATGTGACATGCATGAAGGTGTGTATTTTTTCGAAAATACTAGTATGTTCTGTTTAAAATTTCGATCGATTATGTGTTATGTTCTGTGCTTCGAATTCCTTGATTCCGTTGTGTCAGTAGGAAAATTCGGAAATCTGAATGTCTGAAAACTTCTGTCTGTTACTTCTGAATTATGTTGCACTGTTACTGTGAGGCTCGGGGCCGAAGAGGGCGGGGGGTGATCGCCGGTGCCATCAGTTGCACGGACAATGAGCGGCTCCTGGCAGGCTTCTAGGTGGAGGGAACATGAATGAACCGATCCCACACGGGAATGAGAAGGATTCCGAGACTGTTCAATGTAATGGACTGTACAGTTGAAGAGGGCTTAAAAGATTTGATTTGTACTACTCATATCACAAAGATGCATCTTCTTTTCAGTAGCTCATCACATAAGAACTCCAAAGTTAAGCGTGCTTGACTTGGGGCAATTTTGGGATGGGTGACCTCCTGGGAAGTTTCCCAGGGTGCGTGTAAGTGAGGACATAAGCACGTTGGAAAGACTCGTCTTGGTACAGTGAGGATAGTCTTCGAATCTGGGGCGTTACAGTTGGTATCAGAGCCGACCTCTCTTAGTACGGTGTGGTTCAGGGACGAACCAAATAGAAGTTGGTGGGCATGTGAGGCCCGGGGCCGAAGAGGGCGGGGGGTGATCGCCGGTGCCATCAGAGTCACGGACAATGAGCGGCTCCTGGCAGGCTTCTAGGTGGAGAGAACATGAATGAACCGATGACACACGGGAATGAGAGGGATTCCGAGACTGTTCCATGTAATAGACTGTACAGTTGTAGAGGGCTTAAAAGATTTGATTTGTACTACTCATATCACGAAGGTGCATCTTCTTTTCAGTAGCTCATCACATAAGAACTCCAAAGTTAAGCGTGCTTGACTTGGGGTAATTTTGGGATGGGTGACGTCCTGGGAAGTTTCTCAGGGTGCGTGTGAGTGAGGACATAAGCACGCTGGAAAGACTCGTCTTGGTACAGTGAGGACAGTCGTCGAATCTGGGCGTTACAGTTACGATTCGAATTTGAAATGGGACGAGAATTGTAATTCTGTCTGGCCCCCATTGGTGGGTATAAAACCATGTTCTGTTCTGACCCCCATTGGTGGGTATAAAACCATGTGCTGGCCTCACCCCTTAGAGGACTAACATATTGGGGACAAATTGACCATGGAAATGAAATGAGTAACAGTTTGTTTTGTCTGTTCTGAAATGATTTGAATTGTTTCTGTTCTGTACCGAATCATTTGATAAGTTTCGTCTACTATTCGTTGTGTCCAGTCAAGAATATGGAGTTTTGAAAGTATGTTATGAAAGTATGTTAGAAGAAATTTTTAAAAGAATTAAATTCTATATGTATCTTTGGAATCGATCGACCCCCACTTGCTGAGTGTTTCCCAAAATACTCACCCTTTACAAATTTCAGATAAAACTGAAGAGCAAATAAATAAGGAGGAGCAGAAAGTTTTCTGGGGTTGGTAAACGATGATCAAGATCGAGAATCACTTTCTCCCTTTAGTTTAGCTTTCCGTATTTCGCAAAACTCTGATGTAATTATTTCATTGTCATTGTAAGACAATACTTTATTTATGAAAAAGACTGTTTGATTCGATACGAGGCTTTATTGTTTTCAATGTAATTGTAAAACAATGCCGAATGTCACCGATGCTTCGGATTCGGGACGTGACATTTAAGTGGTATCAGAGCCGTCGGGTTCATAATCCCGCTGGTATTTTGATAGACAAAATTTGGCGAAGTCAAATTTTGACAAAAGCCTAGTGCATCCCAATTTGAGTCCAACTTTCATCTGTTCTTGAAATCCAACTTTCATCTGATTCTTAAATTTTGAATAGACTTCAGAAATCTATCCCTTCAATCGCTTCGCAATTCTTAGTATCAAAATTTTCCCACGACCACTTTTTTTCTATTATTTGTGCCTTTGTATCCTTTATACGATTCTAATGCTTTGCCTTCGATTTTATCCTAGGAAATGGCTGCTCCACGTACTCGTGCTCAGGCTGCCCTTCGCATGCGCCAGCTCACGATTGACAATCAAACTAGAGAAATTGCGACCCTGAAGGCGCAACTGGCTAGAGAAAAGTTGGAGAAACAGGAGATTATTGAGAGTAGACTCATACTGGAGACCGATGTACAACGATTGACTCATCATCTGGACTTGGCGGAGAGCCAGCTTCTGCAACTACCGACCGATTCCGCTCGCATCACGCGCTTAGCTGCACTTAACAGGGATTTATTGGATAGAGTGGAGATAGAGCAAGGACGTGCTGCTCAGGCCCGTCAGCGCCAGGAGGAGTACAACTCTAGACAGGATCGGTACATTTCGAAGCTCCATGACACCATGGACAGACTTCAAGATCAGAATAATTACCTGCATTTGGTGATAGAGAACATGGAGGAAGAGGAGGTAGCACAGATGGAGGTGGCCGAAGATGACAGCGCCAGTGACAGCGATGGCGGAGAGATGTTCGATTAGATTAGCATTATAATATCTGGGTTGTAATAAAATTTGTGACTAAGAAAATACTATGTGTACCAAATTATTTTGAAACTTTCTATTATTCTTCATTGCATATTTAAAAATTTGTTAAGTATCTTATGTATAAAATTGTTTTTTTATAGGAAAACAACATGGATCTTCAACGAATTATAAATGAACTTCAAAATCAACTTCAGGAAAAGGAGTCAGAAATTAAAACACTGAAAGAAAAAAAGGAGAAACTCGAAAGAGATAATTTCCAGTTAGACGGGAATAATGTATGCATGACGGAGGATCTTCGTGAGGCCAGAGAGGAAGAGAAGAAACTACGCGAGGACGTAAGACGTTATGCCGCTTATCATCTAGAGTCGGAACGTCGACACAAAATCACCAAGCAAGAGTTAAACAAAGCTCAGCATAGGATTTTTACCCTCAAAATCCGGGACGATAGTCATCTCAAAACGCAACGCCGTCTGGAGAAACAGATCGCAGATCAAAAAATCAATGAAAAAGTAAGCCAATCAACAATACAGGAGTTACAAGATCAAGTAAACAACCTTGATCATCACAACACGCAACTGCAGAATTATATTGAGCACCTGCAAAACGAAATGATCAACATGGAAGAACTCATGGAACAACTAGAAGAAAACCCCGTAGAAGAAGAAATTAATGAAGCAGAAGGAGAAGGTGAAGTTATAGATTAGTAGGGAAAGAACTCTAGAATAGGCACCACTTGTACCTAGAGCTATTTGATTAAACATTTATTCTGAAAAGATTGATTGTATGAAAATTTTTTACAATTTAATGAAATGATTTATTTGATTAAATATTGTGGCAAACAAATTAATAAAATACATGTTTATAGGATATGGCAGGCAGACCACCCCGAAACAACCGTAACCCTCGTGGCGCCAATCAAAATGAAAATCCACCACCACCTCAGAGAGTAAACCTCAGCCAAGAAGATATGATGGCAATAGCCACTATCGTAGCTGCGACGTTGCAAGGATTCGTGAACCCATTAGCTAACGCCATCCAACCACCTCAAGAACCACAACCGCGTGAAATTAAATACCATTATGAATCTCTAAGGAGGAATCGAGTTCCAACTTTCGATGGAAACCCAGACCCGGAAGTCAGTCACAACTGGCTCAAGAACGTCGAAACACAATTGCATTTACTGGAGATACCTGAAGAACTGAGAGTGGAGGTTGTAACACCGTTTTTGGAAGACCGAGCTAGGAAATGGTGGGAAACTATGTCGCCATCTTTGACAGAAGTGGAAGAGATCACATGGCAGATTTTTAAAAGAGAATTTTTTAAACAATACTATCCAGCTGAATTTAGACTACAGAAGTTGGGTGAATTTGAAAGCTTCAATCAGGCTCCAGACATGTCAGTAATGGAGTACACTTCACGATTCAACGATCTGGGAACATATGTCCCAACGATCATGTCGGATGAAACGTTAAAAATGCATCATTTCAAGAAGGGACTCAACAGTCGAATTCAGTCAGCATTGGCAGTATTCAAGCCAAACAACTTTGCGGATTTGATGGGCGCTGCAATGAGCGCAGAAACTGATATCAAGCGACGCGAGGAAGAAAACAAGAACAAGAGGCCGATGAACAATCAATCTACTCAGAATGGTCCCAAGTTTAAGAAACCAAATTATTCAGGTGGGTCTTTCAAAGGAAGTTCTGGCAGTGCTGGTAACACCGAAGGAAAGTGGTGTGATACATGTCAACGGAAACATGTTGGAGAATGTTACCGGAAGACGGGCGCTTGTTTTAAGTGCGGAAAGGTGGGTCATAGAATTAAAGATTGTCCAGACAACAAGGACAAAGGGACGGGGCCCAGTAAACAGCATGAAAACAAGACTAATGATCGGGTGTACGCGATAACCCAAGAAGAAGCTGATAATACCAACGAAGTGGTGGCAGGTACCATTTTACTCAATAAAATGCCTGCATATGCTTTGTTTGATTGTGGTGCCACACATTCATTTGTGTCTAGAAGATTTGCTAGAAAGCTTAAACTTAAACATGATACTCTTAGTGAACCCTTAAGAGTGGCAACATCGACGAGTACAGTAATTGAATCGCACAAAGTGTATCGAAACTGTAAAATTTGTATCAGCAATCAAACTTTCAAAGCGGAATTGATGCAACTCAATATGGTTGAGTTTGACATCATTCTTGGAATGGAATGGTTGGCTAAAAACCATGCCATGGTAGACTATCAAAGGAAAGATATTAGACTTCAGACTTCGAACAAAGAGGAAGTCATATACCACGGGAAATCCAAAGAACGGAAATCTCTACTATCTACCTCACAAGCCTGGAAGGCCATAAAAGGAGGTGAAGAGATTTATCTAGCAGTAATCAATGAGGTCAAAGTGGGAGAAATCTTAAAGTTAGACGATATTTCAATTGTTCAAGAATTTCCAAATGTTTTCCCTGAGGAATTACCGGGGATGATACCCGATAGAGAAGTAGAATTTGAAATCAATTTGGTCCCTGGTGCTGCACCAATCTCAAAGGCACCATACCGAATGGCTCCAGCAGAATTAAAGGAGTTAAAAGAGCAACTCCAATAATTATTAGACAAGAAGCAGATTCGCCCAAGTGTATCCCCGTGGGGAGTTCCAGTGCTATTCGTAAAGAAAAAGGACAGGAGCATGAGGCTATGTATTGATTACCGGGAGTTTAACAAGATAACCATAAAGAATAAGTACCCACTCCCGAGAATAGATGATCTTTTCGATCAGCTAAAAGGAGCCAAAGTTTTCTCAAAACTTGATTTAAGATCAGGATATCATCAGTTAAAGGTCAAAGCAGAAGATATCCCTAAAACTGCTTTTAGAACAAGATATGGACATTGCGAATTCAAAGTAATGCCCTTTGGTCTGACAAATGCTCCTGCAGCATTCATGGACCTGATGAACCGAGTATTCAAACCATACCTCGACAGATTTGTGGTTGTTTTTATAGATGATATCTTGGTATACTCACCAAGTGAAGAAGAACATAGAGAACATCTACGTCTCACTCTGCAAACACTACGTGAGAAAGAACTCTATGCCAAATTCAAGAAGTGTAAATTTTGGTTAAAGAGTGTGGCATTCTTAGGCCATATAATTTCTGAACGTGGAGTGTCAGTAGACCCTAAGAAAGTGGAAGCAATCAAAGATTGGCCACAACCAAAGACGGTGACTAAGGTAAGGAGTTTTCTGGGTTTAGCAGGCTACTACAGAAAATTTGTGGAAGGATTTTCTTCGAAAGCCATTCCACTCACCAAACTTACTCAGAAAAACTCAAAGTTCATTTGGAATGAAGCTTGTGAAAGAAGTTTTGAAACCCTGAAGACGGAACTCGCATCCACACCAGTACTAGTTCTTCCCGAGGATGGTAAGAATTTCACTGTGTACAGTGACGCTTCCAAGGAAGGATTAGGGTGTGTGCTTATGCAAGAGGGTCAGGTTATTGCGTATGCCTCACGACAATTGAAATCGTATGAGCAGAATTACCCCACTCATGACCTTGAGTTAGCTGCAGTTGTGTTTGCACTTAAAATCCGAAGACACTACCTTTATGGAGTAAAATGTGAGGTGTTTACCGATCATCGGAGCCTCAAGTACATTTTCACCCAGAAAGAATTAAACATGAGGCAAAGAAGGTGGATGGAACTTCTAAAGGATTATGATTTGGTAATCAATTATCATCCAGCAAAGGCGAATAAGGTGGCAGATGCGTTGAGTCGAAGAAATTTTGGAAAGGTAAAATTATCTTCGCTGTCTGTACAACCAGGACTTCGAGAAACCATCAAATTGAAGCAAGGTCAAGACACCTCCATCCTTAAAATTAGAGAACAAATCCAAGAAGGAAAAATTACAGAATTTCAAATAGATGATAATGGGATACTCTGGATGAAAGGGCGATTGTATGTTCCAAATATCGATGGGATTCAAAAGGAAGTAATGGCCGAGGCGCATAAATCAAGATTTTCGGTGCATCCAGGGAGTACCAAAATGTATAGAGACTTAAAAAATAATTACTGGTGGAACGGAATGAAGAAAGACGTGGCTGTCTTTGTTTCCAAATGCCTAACCTGTTAACAAGTCAAGGCAGAACATCAAAGACCTGGAGGACTTTTACAACCATTGGAAATACCGGAGTGGAAGTGGGATAACATCTCCATGGATTTCGTTGTAGGGCAACCAAGATCCAGGCAGGGTCACGATTGTATCTGGGTAATCATTGACAGATTTACCAAGTCTGCACATTTCTTACCAGTGCGGATGAATTACAACCTGGATAAGCTCGCTACCTTGTATATGGACAACATAGTGAGACTACACGGAGTCCCGACAAGTATACTGTCTGACAGAGATCCAAGAATTGTATCAAGATTTTGGAAGAGTTTCCAAAAGGCTATGGGAACCAAGATTACTCTCAGCACGGCCTATGATCCCCAAACTGATGGCCAAACCGAAAGGACAATTCAGACCCTCGAGGATATGTTGCGGGCATGTGCGCTGGATTTTTCTGGCAATTGGAGTGAACCTGATCGAATTCGCCTATAACAACAGCTATCACAGTAGCATCGAGATGGCTCCTTATGAGACTTTGTATGGAAGAAAGTGTAGGTCGCCTCTATATTGGGACGAAGTTGGAGAAAAAGCTGTTATGGGACCAGAACTTGTGCAAATAACCGTAGACAAAGTAGCCATAATCAAAGAAAGACTCAAGGCAGCCCAAGACAGANACTTTGTATGGAAGAAAGTGTAGGTCGCCTCTATATTGGGACGAAGTTGGAGAAAAAGCTGTTATGGGACCAGAACTTGTGCAAATAACCGTAGACAAAGTAGCCATAATCAAAGAAGGACTCAAGGCAGCCCAAGACAGACAAAAAAGTTGGGCTGATTCGAAGAGAAGACCGTGTGAGTTGGAAGTGGGTGAAAAAGCTTATGTCAAGGTCTCTCCCATGAAAGGAGTGGTTCGGTTCAGTAAATCCGGAAAGTTGAATCCGAGATATGTGGGGCCGTTCGAAATACTGGAAAAGGTAGAAACCTTAGCCTGCCGACTAGCTTTACCGCCTGATATGTCCGGATACATAATGTCTTCCACATCTCACAGCTGAGGAAGTATGTCCCAGACCCGAGGCATGTACTCAAAGTTGCACCACTGATGATCGAGGAAAACCTCAACGAAGAACTCAAATACGAAAAAGCCCCTACCCGAATAGTGGACTCAAAAGACCCAAGTATTGAGAAACTGGACAATACCTTATGTCAAAGTACAGTGGTCAAATCACACTGAAAGGGAGGCAACTTGGGAACTCGAAGAGAAAGTACGATCTCAGTACCCTCATCTATTCGAAAGATCAAGCTAACGCAATTTTCAAGGACGAAACTTTCAATAAAGAGGGAGAGATGTGAGAACCCGGGATTTTACAAGCCAAGTAAGTAATACGAACTTGAAGTTTAACTCAAACCAAGCACTAAAATTTTTATTCCAACTACATAACTTGAATATTAACTTAGATTTCAGCGAATTTAACTCGAAGAAATAGCTTCAATGCTCGGAGATTAACCCAACGGGAGGCCAAGCTAGAAGTAACTGCATCCATTGAAGTACTGTCACGGGAGGAATAAAACCGCAGCTCAAGGACTCAATTCGTCAGCTCAAAGCAGCTCAACCAATCTTGTCCTAACGAGAACAAAAAGGGAGCTACAAGATGAGCCAAGAGTTTGGACAAATTAAATGTGCAAGAAATAACCTTTGAGTTAAACCATGAAGGAGCTGCGGGAGGAGCTAAGAGCTAAGACATAATAATGATGCAAGAAGTGACCCTTTAGAAGATCAAGATGACATTTAAGAGTGCATGAGATTTTGACCCATAATTATGGTTGGTCTTGAACTTGAGGAATGCATGGAAAATTGAGATGCAATAATGGCTAATCTTGGAGGCCAAAAATTCGGCCAAGGGCTAGGTGAGGATCCTTGAGTGGCCTATAAATAACACACCAAAATGATAGAAAAATCATCCCACAAAGCCTAAGAATTTCGGCTTTCCCCTCTCCCTAAAAAGCTCTCGGCCGAGATTCAAGAAAGAAGAAGGAATAGTTTGTGTGGTTAAAGTGCAAGATTTCTACGTCGAAACGCTGCTGAAGTGAAGACAGTGATTGGAAAGAATACGTCGAAGTGCTGTAGAATTTTCGAGGAACAAAGTGTCAAAAGTTCACAAATTTCGAACCTATATATGTAAGTGGGCTTTTGGTTTACGTAGCTTCTTTCTAATTTTAAACTTTGTTATAAATAATGTGACATGCATGAAGGTGTGTCTTTTTTCGAAAATACTAGTATGTTCTGTTTAAAATTTCGATCAATTATGTGTTATGTTTTGTGCTTCGAATTCCTTGATTCCGCTGTGTCAGTAGGAAAATTCTGAAATCTGAATGTCTGAAATCTTCTGTCTGTTACTTCTGAATTCTGTTGCACTGTTACGATTTGAATTTGAAATGGGACGAGAATTGTAATTCTGTCTGGCCCCCATTGGTGGGTATAAAAACATGTTCTGTTCTTGCCCCCATTGGTGGGTATAAAACCATGTTCTGGCCTCACCCCTTAGAAGACTAACATATTGAGGACAATTTGACCATGGAAATGAGATGAGTAACAGTTTGTTTTGTCTGTTCTGAAATGATTTGAATTGTTTCTGTTCTGTTCCGAATCATTTGATTAAGTTTCGTCTCCTATTCGTTGTGTTCAGTCAAGAATATGGAGTTTTGAAAGTATGTTATGACAGTATGTTAGAAGAAATTTTTAAAAGAATTAAATTCTATATGTATCTTTGGAATCGTTCGACCCCCACTTGCTGAGTGTTTCCCAAAACACTCACCCTTACAAATTTCAGATAAAACTGAAGAGCAAATAAATAAGGAGGAGCAGGAAGTTTTCTGGGGTTGGTGAACGATGATCAAGATCAAGAACCATTTTCTCCCTTTTGTTTAGTTTTCCGCATTTCGCAAAACTCTGATGTAATTATTTCATTGTCATTGTAAGACAATACTTTATTTATGAAAAAGACTGGTTTGATTCGATATGAGGCTTTATTGTTTTCAATGTAATTGTAAAACAATGCCGGATGTCACCGATGCTTCGGATTCGGGGCGTGACATAAGTGGGTAGAGGCAGAAGCATATGCCACTAATGATGCTCAAGTGGTCTTGAAATTTTTAAAGAAAAATATTTTTAACAGGTTTAGGACTCCACGAGCAATCATTAGTGATGGTGGCACCCATTTTTGCAACAAACTCTTTGAAAAACTTTTGAGCAAGTATGGTGTCACACATAAGATCTCTACCCCCTATCACCCCCAAACGAGTGGTCAAGTGGAAGTGTCTAATCGAGAGATCAAGAGGATTTTAGAAAAAGTGGTAGGTGTCAGTCGGAAAGATTAGTCTATAAGGTTAGATGATGCTCTTTGGGCATATAGGACTGCTTTCAAAACACCTATAGGCACTACACCATATAGGTTATTGTTTGGTAAATCATGTCATCTACCTGTAGAGTTAGAGCATCGGGCATATTGGGCAACAAAAACAGTAAACTTTAACTTCACTGCTGCAGGTGAACGACGTTTGCTTCAATTGGATCAGTTGGAGGAATTTCGGAATCTGGCATATGATCTCGCATTGTCATACAAAGAAAAGACAAAGAAGGTTCATGACAGTCGAATCATCGAAAGAGAATTCAAAGAAGGTGAAAATGTCCTGCTCTACAACTCCCTGTTGCGACTATTTCTCGGAAAATTGAAGTCGCGGTGGTCTGGTCCATTCGTGATTTCCAAAGTATACCCATCGGGAGTTGTAGAACTGCAGGATGGAAAGGATGGGACGTTTACGGTCAATGCTCAGCGACTGAAGCACTACATGGGTGGCTTAATTGAGCCACAACTTGGGATCACCTGGTTCCAAGACAAACCGAACTGAAACAGACCGATAGTTAAACTCTCGACTATAAATTGAGAACTACCTCTCTTCCCTACTTAATTCAATTTTATCATTTTAGTTTATTTCTTTATTTATGTTATTTATTTTTAAAATTAAAAAAAATGGGTGTAAGGCCGTGAAGCTTCCGCCCGGGCGCACATTTCTGTCCGCCCGGGCGCGCTCCTTTTACCAAAAATTATCGAAACGCCGTGAGTTTTCCACCCGGGCGAACATTTAAGTCCGCTCGGGCGCGCTTTGTTTGTAAAAATTTTTAAAAAGCCGCAACCTATCCGCCCGGGCAGAAACTTATGTCCGCCCGAGCGGATCGCGAAATTTTTACAAAAGCTGCATCTTCTTCTCTCTTCCTCCATTCGAACCCTAACTCTTCCCTTGCGATTTTTGGCCCTCCGCACTCGATTCTCACTCAAATTACTTGTTTGTTGCCAATTTCATGTAGAGCCCAAAATCAGTACACGTAAAACCAATGCATTATTTAATTGTCAAATCATTTATTTAATTTAAAAAGAGTTTTAGCGATGCATGATTTATCCAAATGCATTATTTTAAATTTATTATGTTTACGTGATGCACGTTAAACATTTTCTTGAGCTTCATGTTTCTGGCGATTATTCGATACGAGATCGAGGAAAAGAGACCAATGACGATTTTGACAATTTTTAAATGTGGTATTTTATTTTTAATTTAAGGTTGGAGCATATTAATTAATTTAATAAGTTTCAGAATTTTAAAGCCTAAATTATGTATTTAGTGAGTTTAAAATTTTAAAACTTATAAAGTTGGCTTGGTGCATTTTATTTTGTTAAAGAGGAGAATTTTATAAAATCAGTGCGTATTTATTTTAATCGAGGAGTTTGATTAAATTGGTGTGGGTTAACTTTTTAATTAGTATTTTAATTAGTTAATTTAGCAATAATTTCACCTAATTAAAACACACACACACTAACACACACTAACACATAGTTACACATTTTTACACACACCAAAACACACAACACACACCTACACATCTTATTTCAGATTTTTAAAGAAAAAAACCTAGGGTTCTTCCTCATTCAGCAGCCGCCCCTTCCCCCTGATTATTTTCAGTGAGTTTTCGTCATTTTCGTTACAAGAAAATAGTACCACGATCGTCCCGGATCAAGCCTCGCTTCGTTTCCGCTTCGGTATCGCCGGTTCGATAAAATTTTCATATCAAAGGCACGTATATTCTATTTTTTTCCTGCGTCGATCATGTCATAGTATGTGTTGTGTTGTTTTATGCGTAAAAATCCATGTATTATGTGAAAGGTTTGGGCATAAACATGTTGGATCAATTTTGAAACGTTTTTAGATCTAAAATCTCAAAATTTACTATTCTTTTAAATACTGCGATTTTTCGGTCATGTTTTTGGGAAAACTTTCAACATAAAAATCGTAGTACTCTTTGATACCTTCTATTTGATATAAAATTCGTATTTTTGGATAATAAACGAGTGAGTTATGATCGTTTTGTGGGACTGCTCAAACTGAAATTTTCTGAAAATATGTTCATGCTATGTTCTTGAAGTTTTATTGCTGCAGGCTTCGTTGGGCATCGATGATGATCATTGCTGCATTTAAGTATATCGAGAATGATGTTGGGATGTTTGTTGGTGTTTCGTGTCATTAGGCACTTGGTTAAGTTAGAAATCGTGAATTGATTTGGTTTCAAATTCCGTGTTCATGAGTTGTATTGCGTTGTAAGTTGGAAGTCGTTGTTTTGGGGCGTTTTTTTGAGTTTGAATCAATGTTCTAGCACTCTAGGATGGGTCTCGAGATGTCGGTTCATGGTCCGTCCCTATTGTCCTTCAAATTTTTTTTTTAAAAGGGGTACCCGGACCCCTATCCGCGTCATTTTTCCTTCAAAATGCGAATTTCCAGCATGTACCCGGACCCCTACCCTGACCCTTACACGGGGTCCGTGTACCCCTTTTAAAAAAAAAATTTTTTTTTAAAAATTTAATTTGCTTCGGAGTTCTATATCATGGTTTAGTACGATGGATAAAATTTATTTATGTAAAAATATAGGATTTGTTTTGGGGTTCTATATCATGGTTTAGTACTATTATTAAACGAGGTCAAGTCCCGAGTGATCTAGAATATCATAAGCTATTTATTTACTTCGGTGGCGAGCACGAGTTACCTACGTATAAGTTATGCAAGATAAGTGTTTGAACTCATAATAGTATGTGCAGCAGTGGCCCCAAGCGAGATCCAACGAATCCCTCAACGCCAATAAGTATGTTCGACGTGCAAAAAAAAATACTTTTAAGTTTTTTAGGTATGCTAAATGTCTTGTGACCAAATTATGAACGTGTTTGGAAGCCGAAGAATGTGTCCGGGGACCTCTCCAACTATGAACGGGTTTGTAAGTCGGTGAACGTGGCCGAGGACCTCTCCACCCCGGTAAAGCATGACCGGATTTAGATCAGGATTGGAAAGTGGTAAAGCATGACCAGGGACCAATCCACCCGTTAAATTATGAACGGGGATCTCATGTATGTGGCAGTGAATCTTCCATGTCAGCCCAATACTGTGATTTATTCTGATCAGGCAATTTTATGTATGGGTCACTTGCTTTGAAACATGCCTCTACGCAAAATTATGTTATGTATGCCCAAGTATGTAAGATGGAAGTATGTTTACGAAAGTTTTATGACCATGGCACGTCTATGTTACGCTATTATGTTCAAGTTCCAAGTACGTTCATGTTGTCAAGTTCATGTTTCTAGTATGTACGTCCTATTTTGAAGATGCATGTGGTTTTATTATGTAGTACTTGCTACCTTCCAGTTTATACGTGTTGAGTCTTTATACTCAGTAGACTTGATCGATGCAGGTGAGGATGACTTTGAGGAGACGAGGGGTGGGGACCAAGGAGCAGGATTGGACAGAGTGGGAGGCTAAACCCGAGGACCGCTATGTTTTAAGATTTTATGAAATGTTCAAAATACTCTGATTATGTTACTAGTTATGAAATTTTAAACAAATACTTTTGGCAAACTTTACTTTGAGATCTTTTGTTGCATCTGTTGTGGGATGAATGGTTTATTTTATCGAATTCTGAAGGTTCACGACATGTTTAAGAAAATTTTTAATTTTTTCGCCAATTTTAAATAGTTGAAAGTACGGTACGTTACAGTTGGTATCAGTGTGGTGTTCTTGTAAAGGGTTAGGCCTACTGCCAGTTGCGAGAAGCTCACGAAGTCACACCTCAAGTCTGTAAGTTTTAAAATTTTAAATCATTTCATGTAGTAAGCATCAAGTCATGATTTCAGCGAGTGAATATTTAAATTCAAATTACGTGCATTTTATGATATTAGTATTATGTTCATGCATATTGGGTTTACGTGATGGGAAAATGTTGGAACAGTTTGCCTCCTAGACGTTTGGTTAGTTTTGGAGCAGGCGATAAGAATAGGAAAGCCCATGATGCGGAGAGGGTCACTCCTCCTCGTCCACCGCCAGATATGCAGACTCAGATGCTTGCAGGGATGACTCAATTCTTCGCACAGTTTGCGGGAACCAGGCTACAGTGGATACAGGGGCAAGGCCCAAACCAGAGGCTGTTTACGAGAGGTTTAGGAGGATAGATGCGAAGGAGTTCACGGGGACTATTGACCCGATGATAATTGAAGGATGGATTAAGTCCATCGAGGTGATTTTCGCTTTCATGGAGCTGCAAGATGCAGACAAAGTTAAATGTGCCACCTTTTTGTTGACAGGGGACGCCAGAATATGGTGGGAGAGCGCGTCCGTGTCGGTGAATCTGCAGACTCTGTCATGGGATGGCTTTAAGGAGGTCTTTTACTCCAAGTACTTCACTAAGGAAGTTCGATCCAGACTGACTAGAGAGTTTATGGCGTTGAGTCAGGGAGACAATAGCGTAGCTGAGTTCGTGAAGAAATTCGAGAAGGGGTGTCACTTCGTACCCCTGATTGCGAATGATGTCCGAGAGAAGTTGAGGCATTTTATTGATGGGTTGTGGCCGATCTTGCGCCGTGATGTCAGGGTGGCTGGTCCGACGACTTATGCAGTTGCCGTGTCGAGAGCTTTGGCGGCAGGGCAGAACCAGAGGGACATTGAGGTCGATAGGCAGGGCAAGAGACCCTATCAGGCACCTTGTCTTAAGGAATCTTTGTAAGTCATTAAGAAACTTTGGATTAAGTAGATATGAGTACTGGAATTAGGTTATCTAAGACTACTTGGGTTGTGTAAGTTTTAATTTCGAGTTTATGAAATAGGTTTTCATACGGGGATATTGGGTGAAATAAGAACAAAAGGGAATTAGTCGTATTCAACATAGGTTACCAATTGTCGAATATTAAGATTTTTATCGAGTAAGAAATCTAAAATCTTTATACGAGGATTCTAGAATTCTATGGGTTATAAGTGAAGTTGATTTATTAGGGTTAGTCCATCATTAACAGTGGGAAACTTATTAAGTTTTATATGTTAGAATGAATTAAGTATTGAGGATACGTCAAAGTGTGACATTCGTTCCAATGAAGAAGGTCCAAGTATCTTAGGCCTTAACTATAATGTAATTGGGAAGGAAATAGTTTAAGCATGTTTTTTATGCTAGGAAAGTTTTATTATTTAAGCAGAAGATCGATATTGTATATTTTGGGGTTTTATAGATTAATGTTACTCGAAATTTAATATTAGCAACAATTTTATATTCGGTATGTACTTGTAAATAGCTAAGTTACGTAAGTTTGGTGTCGTAAGGTAAAGATTTGATTCAAGGATCGTAGGTCAATATTATTATGGGTTTAAGACAAGGTTTAACTTTTGAGTGTAGTACCAAAGATAGAAGTTGATCAGTAACTTTTGGTGCTAAGATTTCTTAGGTTGAACTGCATAAATGCTAATGTAATAGATTGATGAACATTTCGGGTATAGTATAAGGAAAGTAAGATACGATAAGTTTGAACCTCCATTCCTAATATTCGGAATTGTGAGATAAGTCAGAATTCGAGGTCATGGTAAAGTAAGACTAAAACGGCCTTCAGAATTAGATATTGGCATTACGAGTTCTTAGTTATGCCGTTTGGACTGACAAATGCTCCAGCGATTTTTTTGGACCTCATTAACCGAGTATTTCAACCCTACCTATATCAGTTCGTCATAGTGTTCATTGACGACCTTATCATTTACTCGAAGAGCCATGAGGAGCACTGTAAGTACTTGGGTACAGTTTTGCAAATCTTGCAGAGGCACAAGTTGTTTGCAAAATTTAGTAAGTGTGAATTTTTGTTGGAGAAGGTAGCGTTTTTAGGTCATATAATATCTAGCGGTGGTATTGAGGTGGATCCAACTAAGGTAGCAGCAGTCAAAGAATGGGTTGAATCGAAGAATGCGTCAGAGATTCACAGTTTCCTAGGCCTGGCAGGCTACTACAGGAAATTTATTCAGAGATTTTCTTCGATAGCAGTGCCACTCACCTCATTGACCAAGAAGAATGCTAAATTCATTTGGAGTGATGAGTGCCAGAAGAGTTTCGATACTTTGAATCAAACTCTTATTTCAGCGCCGGTGTTAGCCATGCCATAAGGGCAAGGATATTTTGTGTTATACACCGATGCATCTAAGCTCGGGTTAGGCGCAGTGTGGATGTAGCATGGTCGGGTTATAGCTTATGCTTTCAGGCAGTTGAAGGTGCATGAGAAGAACTACCCGACTCATGATCTTGAGTTAGCCGCCGTTGTCTTTGCTTTGAAGATTTGGAGACACTACTTGTACGGCGAGAAATGTCAGATTTTCACCGACCACAAAAGTCTCAAGTATTTCTTCACGCAGAAATAACTGAATATGAGACAGAAACGGTGGTTAGAGCTGGTAAAAGATTACGACTGCGAAATTAGCTACCATCCGGGAAAGGCTAACGTTGTCGTAGACGCTTTGAGCAGAAAAGTGGCAGTTGTAGCACAGTTGTCAGTGCAAAGACCTCTTCAGTCTGAAATTCATAGGTTTTGCCTAGAGGTTTATCGTAAGGGCAGAGCTCCGAGACTGTCTAATCTAACAGTCCAATCTTCTTTGCTAGACCGTATCCGAGTAGGTCAGTCTATAGATGAGCAGTTGCAGAAATGGAGACTGCAGGATGAAACTAAGGGCAGAGTGCTCTACATAGTGTCAAATGGTATTGTGAGATACAGAAATAGAATGTGGGTGCCTAATGTTGATTCCATCAGAGAGGATATCCATTCAGAGGCACATGCATCTCCGTATTCCATCCATCTCGGAGATACCAAGATGTACAAGGATCTACAGACTTTGTATTGGTGGCCAGGGATGAAGCGAGACATCTGCCGATTTGTGTCAGAATGCCTCACTTGTCAGCAGGTGAAGGCAGAACATCAGAGGCCAGCAGGAATGCTTAAGCCACTCCTTATCCCCGAGTGGAAGTGGGAGAATATCACCATGGAATTCGTCATTGGGTTGCCAAAGTCAGTCAGAGGATTTAATGCCATTTGAGTTATAGTGGATCGACTTACTAAGTCAGCACACTTCTTGCCAGTGAAGACGACTTTCTCCATGACACAGTATGCGGAGCTCTATATCACGGAGATAGTTCGATTGCACGAGATCCCAGTTTCTATTGTGTCCGATAGGGACTCGAGGTTCACATCGTCTTTTTGGAAGAGCTTACACGCAGCCATAGGGACGAAGTTTCTTTTCATTACAGATTTTCACCCGCAGGCAGATGGCCCGTCTGAGCGAGTGATTCAAATTTTTGGAGGATTTGTTGCGAGCCTGTGTGATCGATTTTCATGGGAATTGGGAATCGAAGCAACCTCTAGTTGAGTTTATCTACAACAACAGTTTCCAATCGTCTTTAGGTATGGCTCCCTACGAGGCATTGTACGGAACGAAGTGCAGATCACCGATTCATTGGGGTGAAGTCGGTGAAAGAGCAGAACTCGGTCCAGAGAGTGTTCAGCAGACTGCAGATGTGGTGGTCAAAATTCGAGACAGGATGAAGACCGCACAGAGTCATCAAAAGAGTTATGTTGACAAAAGGAGGAGAGATCTCGAGTTTACCGTAGGTGATCATGTTTTTGTCAAGATAGCACCCATGAAGGGTGTTATGAGATTTGGGAAAAGAGGCAAGCTGAGTCTGAGGTTTATTGGGCCGTTCGAGGTTCTTGACAGAGTTGAGACATTAGCTTATCGTATAGCCCTACCGCCGAATCTGGCCGGGGTACACAATGTGTTCCACATCTCAATGCTGAGGAAGTACCTAGCTAATCATTCGCATGTTCTGAGCTACAAGCCGTTACAGTTGGCTCCAAATCTGTCATATGAGGAAAAACCTGTCCAAATCCTAAACAGACAGGAGCGTCGACTTACGAACAAGGTGACCAAGCTGGTCAAAGTCCCGTGGCTAAATCAATTAGTGGAAGAGGACACTTGGGAGACCGAGGCAGATATGCGGAATCGCTACCCGGAACTGTTTGGTAAGATTTAATTTCGAGGACGAAATTTATATAAGTGGGGGAGGAACTGTAGAGCCCAAAATCAGTACACGTAAAACCAATGCATTATTTAATTGTCAAATCATTTATTTAATTTAAAAGGCGTTTTAGCGATGCATGATTTATCCAAATGCATTATTTTAAATTTATGATGTTTACGTGATGCACGTTAAACATTTTCTTGAACTTCATGTTTCAGGCGATTATTCGATGCGAGATCGAGGAAAAGAGACCGGTGACGATTTTGGCAATTTTTAAATGTGGTATTTTATTTTTAAGTTAAAGTTGTGCCATATTAATTAATTTATTAAGTTTCATCATTTTAAAGCCTAAATTATGTATTTAATGAGTTTAGAATTTTAAAACTTTTAAAGTTGGCTTGGTGCATTTTATTTTGTTAAAGAAGAGAATTTTATAAAATCAGTGCGTATTTATTTTAATCGAGGAGTTTGATTAAATTGGTGTGGGTTAACTTTTTAATTAGTATTTTAATTAGTTAATTTAGCAATAATTTCACCTAATTAAAACACAGACACACACACTAACACACAGTTACACATTTTTACACACACCAAAACACACAACACACACCTACACATCTTTTTTAAAATTTTTAAAGAGAAAAACCTAGGGTTCTTCCTCATTCAGCAGCCGCCCCTTCCCCCTGATTATTTCCAGTGAGTTTTCGTCATTTTTGTTGCAAGAAAATAGTACCACGATCGTCCCGGATCAAGCCTCGCTCCGTTTCCGCTTCGGTATCGTCGGTTCGGTAAAATTTTCATATCAAAGGCACGTATATTCTATTTTTTTCCTACGTCGATCATGTCATATATGTGTTGCGTTTTTTTATGCGTAAAAATCCATGTATGATGTGCAAGGTTTGGGCAGAAACATGTTGGATCAATTTTGAAACGTTTTAGATCTAAAATCTAAAAATTTACTGTTCCTTTAAATACTACGATTTTTTGGTCGTGTTCTTGGGAAAACTTTCAACATAAAAATCATAGTACTCTTTGATACCTTCGATTTCATATAAAATTCATAATTTTTGGATAAGAAACGAGTGAGTTATGATTGTTTTTGTGGGACCGCTCAAACTGAAATTTTCTGAAAATATGTTCATGATATGGTCTTGAAGTTTTATTGTTGCAGGCTTCGTTGGGCATCGATGGGTGATCATTGCTGCATTTAAGTATTTCTAGAATGATGTTGGGATGTTTGTTGGTGTTTCGTTTCGTGTCGTTAGGCACTTGGTTAAGTTAGAAATCGTAGGAATTGATTTGGTGTCAAATTTCGTGTTCATGAGTTGTANAAAAAACTTAAAAGTATTTTCTTTTGCACGTCGAACATACTTATTGGCGTTGATGGATTCGTTGGATCTCGCTTGGAGCCACTGCTGCACATACTATTATNCGAAATTTCAGAGCCTATCCGGACCCGTACACGGGGTCTGTGTAATTTTTCCTTCAAAATGCGAATTTCCAGCATGTACCCGGACCCTTACACGGGGTCCGTGTACCCCTTTTAAAAAAAAATTTTTTTAATTTGCTTCGGGGTTCTATATCATGGTTTAGTACGATGGTTAAAATTTATTTATGTAAAAACATAGGATTTGCTTTGGGGTTCTATATCATGGCTTAGTACGATTATTAAACGAGCTCAAGTCCCGAGTGATCTAGAATATCATAAGCTATTTATTTACTTCGGTGGCGAGCACGAGTTACCGACGTATAAGTTATGCAAGATAAGTGTTTGAACTCATAATAGTATGTGCAGCAGTGGCTCCAAGCGAGATCCAACGAATCCATCAACGCCAATAAGTATGTTCGACGTGCAAAAGAAAATACTTTTAAGTTTTTTAGGTATGCTAAATGTCTTATGACCAAATTATGAACGGGTTTGGAAGTCGGAGAACGTGTCCGGGGACCTCTCCAACTATGAACGGGTTTGGAAGTCGGTGAACGTGGCCGAGGACCTCTCCACCCCGGTAAAGCATGACCAGTTTTAGATCAGGATTGGAAAGTAGTAAAGCGTGACAAGAGACCAATCCACCCGTTAAATTATGAACGGGGATCTCATGTATGTGGCAATGGATCTTCCCTGTCAGCCCAGTACTGTGGTTTAGTCTGATCAGACAATTTTATGTATGGGTCACTTGCTTTGAAACATGCCTCTACGCAAAATTATGTTATGTATGCCCAAGTATGTAAGATGCAAGTATGTTTACGAAATTTTTATGACCAAGGCACGTCTATGTTACGCTATTATGTTCAAGTTCTTAGTACGTTCATGTTGTCAAGTTCAAGTTCATGTTTCTAGTATGTACGTCCTATTTTGAAGATGCATGTGGTTTTATTATGTAGTACTTGCTACCTTCCAGTTTATACATGTTGAGTCTTTAGACTCACTAGACTTGATCGATGCAGGTGAGGATGACTTTGAGGAGACGAGGGGTGGGGACCAAGGAGCAGGCTTGGACTGAGTGGGAAGCTAAACCCGAGGACCGCCATGTTTTAAAATTTTATGAAATGTTCAAAATACTCTGATTATGTTACTGGTTATGAAATTTTAAACAAATACTTTTGGAAAACTTTACTTTGAGGTCTTTTGTGGCATCTGTTGTGGGATGAACGGTTTATTTTATCGAATTCTGAAGGTTCACGACTTGTTTAAGAAAATTTTTAATTTTTCCGAAAATTTTAAATAGTTGAAAGTACGGTACGTTACATTTCAGGTCATATCTTGTGCTTCCATCATCACCTAGCATCAAGATTTGAGTTTTCCGGCCACCACTAACTACAATTTCCGGCCACCTCCACCATCTTCGGCCGCTACTGAAGTTTTCCGACCACCGCGGAGTTTCGGTAACATCGTCTCCCTCCACTCTCGTCCTGGTTTGTTTCAGATTAATTTTCCCGGGGCACAAGCTTCTCCGACGCTTCATCTCTCGGATTCCGGCGAGTTATTCTTCCAACAACACAACTCCTACTCCGGGATCTTTGTTCTTCAAAGATTATCAACGATGGAACCTAAGAAAGCTCGAGTAAGTCACGATGCTTCTTCGTCTTCATCTCGTAATTCTCAATTATTTGTGAATAATGCTGCTAAAGAACGATATGAGCATGCAAAAATACATCGCGCTCCGATTCGAGAGCGAGGGTTCCAGCTTGTGCAAAATATTTTTATTATCAATCAAATTGCAAATAGAGGATGGGGAAAATTTTGCTCTCCACCGCAAGCTGCAGTGGCACCAGTCGTGCCAGAATTTTACGCCAATGCGGCTGAGCGGAGTGACAATAAAGCATTTGTGAGAGGAAAGCTTGTGGATTTTAGTTCGATAAAGATTAATAGGGTGCTTGAGACACCGGCTGTGGATGATTCGTTGTATATGGCATGGGCGGCAGACCCCAATTTAGACTTGATGATGCGCCGAATCTGCTATCCGGGGTCTCCGTGAAAGACACCTGGATCGCACACTTGTTTCGCCGAAAAATATTTGCTAGTCCCGGCTGCGATGTGGTATGTCTTTTTGGCCACACGATTGATGCCAGTCGGGCACACGAGCGACGTACAGAGGGAGAGGGGAGTGTTACTTTATACACTGATCACACATATGCCGCTCAATGTGGGAAAAATCATTCATTCACAGATCCAGCTGAGCATCCACAATCCGAATGTGTATTATTCTTTCCCCACGTGATCACCGAGCTGTGTGCGGACGCCGGGGTAGTTTTCCTGGATGACGATGAGTGGTTGCCACCGACCAAGGCCCTGGATGACGCCAGCTGGCTACAGAAGACCGCGGTACGGCGGAAGGCTTTTCCTCAGTTCGGCCCGATATGGACAACTTGAATATTGAGCCACAGCCCCAGCAGCCCCCACCACCGGCCCCGCGACCTCGACGTTGCCTTCTTCATGATCGGATGGACGAATTTGCCGCATTTGCAGATCATCAGTTACAGTGGCAGGCTGTGAGTCAGACTTATCAGACCTCTACTGATGCCATGCTACGTCTGTCCCTGAGCCACAGTGGTATTGACCCGGCCCTTTTGCCGCCCCCTATGCCAGCTTTCCCACCACCGTTCCATTTTCACTACGCCGATGCACCAGAGCCGGACGCTGGCGTCATTCCCTCAGAGGAGCACGAGGAGGAGGATCTTTGAGAGGGGAGTCACTTCTGTCCTTTCTTTTATTTCTTGCATTTCGTTTAGATCTTTTTATTTACTTCTATTTCTGTTGCATGCTTAGGTTTTATAGCATCCATTTTTTTATGCACTATCTGTCTCTTTTTCTATCGTCTGTTGCAATGGAGACACTGCTCGACTTTAGTATTGGGGGGTGGATGGGTGTTTTTTTGTGT
Organism: Primulina huaijiensis; assembly: GCF_012295235.1. Taxonomy (NCBI): domain Eukaryota; kingdom Viridiplantae; phylum Streptophyta; class Magnoliopsida; order Lamiales; family Gesneriaceae; genus Primulina; species Primulina huaijiensis. Next base: position 16,183,474 of record NC_133306.1, read on the forward strand.
ATTCTTTTTTTTTTGGTGCTTTGTTTCGTGTTATTCGTTGGCATGTTGTTTTAGTTATTGTGCATTGGTCTGTGTGTCAGCCGACAGTGTTCGAATAGTACGTACTAACCAAGGATGATTACGAAGTGATGAGACATGCCCTGTCTGTCGTGTACTCGTGTTTCTTTAGCACATACTGTGGTAGAGATATGAAGTTTTATTTCAAGAATTGAACTCTCTTTGCACGAATGTTAGAACTAGAAGCATGCATGATAAGATGGTGAAAATTTTAAAACTAAAGTGGGGAACAAAGATGTTCGAAGGTGTGAATTGAGCTTGACTATATTCTCTTGAATCGAGGTATCTATCAGCAGTGTTAAAAAAAAACAAACAAAAAAACAAACGAAAAAACAATAAAACAAAAAAAAAGTTGGAGATGTAAGGTGTGGGGGAGCCGAATAAAGGAATGAAATCCTATTCCTGGCTAAAGTTGGAGATGTAAGGTGTTGGAGTGCCGAATAAAGGAATGAAATCCTATTCCTTGCTAAAAATGCAAAACACATGGATTTGAATCTGAAATGAAAAGTTCTAATATAGTCCTTTCATTACGGTATTCCTATTCAGTTAAAAACAAAGAGAGAGAAAAAATGGCTGCTGGTGGTTACTAAGTGCAGAGGAATAGAGGAGAGTAAGATTTACACTAACAAGCCGATTTAAATATCTGACAATGGTTGAAAATGGATCCCTTTGTCATTTATGATGCTAGGACTAACAACACACACACACGTTCAGGCTTTACTTGAAACGATGTCTAGACCAAGGAAAGTTGGAAGAGTTATGCTTTTACATTGATCGACAAGGGAATATGTTGAATTTCGCTGAGGCTCATTGATGACTAAGAATTCACTGTCGAGCTACTTTGTGTCATGTTTCATTTTGTCGTGTCACCTGTTTTGCTCGAGGGCGAGCAAAAGGTTAGTATTGGGGGGTTATTATAGGTGCATTTTACGTGTTTTTCATATTATGTGATAGCTCATTTTGTTGTGCATATCGTCTATATTGCATGCATTTTGTCGCATTTTAGCATATATTATGTTTTATTGTTACTCATGTGTCTCGGTGGTGAAAATGCAGGAGATGCGGAAAAAAACTGAAGAAAAAAAGAATTATTTGTGAAGGACATCCGCCCGGGCGCACATTTATGCCCGCCCGGACGCCTGCAAGGTGTGAGAAAAAGAAATTTTTTCGAAAATCATCCGCTCGGGAGCAAACTTATGTCCGCTCGGGCGCGCTGAATTTAAAATTAAAATAAGATCTGCGAAGACCATCCGCCCGGGTGGAAACTTATGTCCGCCTGGGATCACTCGATATTTTTAGAAATATTTGCTGCCGATCTTTTTCCAATTTCTGGAGAGGAGGCTGATAGAGGGACGATTTGGGACGTTTTTCAGACATTATTCAGCAGCCAAGGAGCCAAGGGGAAGAGAAAAGCTAGGAGAAAGTTCGTGGATTGAAGATTTGAATATTTCCGAGCACCGTTCTTCGCGTTTTTCGTCAAATCTAGTATTTCTAATTTAGTATTTATTGTTTAAACATTGTTTTGTTTTTTTCACTATGAATTCGAGTAGCTGAACTTTATATATTTGTTGGGATTGAAGAGGATCCTACCCCGGAACTGATTTAGTAATTTGAATCTCGATTTTTGATTTATTCTTGAGTGCGCTACTATTTTTCATTACGTTATAGAGTATAGCTAACTTTAATAATAAATTTTATATCGTGAGTGAGTTCGAGAGAATAGCTTGTGATAGGAACGAGTAGTATATTCCGTGGATCTACAATTTACATAGACATATGAAATTGGATACGCGCCGATAGTCATAGTGCGGTAGGGAGAAAACTAGGGTATTTCATAGATCGATTTGCAATTCACTCTAGATAAATAATTAAAGATATTTAATTAATTCATGAGTGTAATTAGTTTGGCATAGCTCGAGAGGGCGTGTTCAATTGAATAGAAAATCCTGTCGGAAGCGTAAATCACTATCGAACGAATTAATTAATTAACGAGGGGTGGGTGAACTGAAATTCCCAACAAATCCATTTTTCTATTGAAATTTAATTACTTGATCTAGATTTATATCTCACTATTTAAATTCTTGAATTTGTTCATTGAGTTTTTATTTAAGTTTAGTAGTCGTAAACAACCCTTCAAATTTCGTTGCTCAAGATTTAATAACTGAAAATAATATCTGCGAAATACAGTCTTACGATTAATTTTCGAGCATACAAATCCATATTTTTATTGAGGATTCCACAGTGCAAGTTTTTCTCGATCACAAAGCTTGTTTCAACTTCTCGAAACTCTCTTGGCAGTCCAATCCCCAAATAAACTTCGCATTTTTATTCTTCAAGGCGGTCAAGGGTACCGCAATAGAAGAAAAACCTTGAATGAACTTCCGGTAGTAGCCAGCTAAGCCCAAGAAACTGCAGATCTCGGTCACGCTTTTAGGTACTGACCACTCTCTAACTGCCTCGACCTTGCTGACATCGACCTCAATTCCATCTCTAGAAATAATATGGCCTAAGAACGCAAATCTCTCGAGCCAAAACTCACACTTGCTGAACTTGGAGAATAACTTTCTATCTTGTGATATTTGTAGTGACGTTCTTAAGTGTTGACTATGCTCTTCTTTACTCCTCGGGTAAATCAGAATATCATCTATGAAGACTATGGTAAAATGATCTAGACACGGCTGAAATATGCGATTCATGAGATCCATGAAGAACGCTGGTGCATTGGTCAACCTGAATGGCATCACCCTAAACTCGTAGTGCCCATATCGAGTTCTAAAAGCCGTCTGATGCACATCGGACTCTTTCACCTTCAGCTGATGGTATCCCGAAAGAAGATCTATTTTCGAGAAAACTGATGCTCCTTGCAACTGATCAAAAAAGTCTTCGATTCTAGGCAAGGGATACTTATTTTTGATGGTGACTTTGTTCAGCTCTCTATAGTCAATGCAGAGTCGCATATTACCATCCTTCTTCTTCACGAATAATACCGGTGCGCCCCACAGAGAACAACTCAGGAGAATAAAACCCTTCTCCAGCAACTCTTGATTTTGATCATTCAGCTCTTTCATTTCAGCAGGTGATAGATGATAGGGTGCCTTAGTAATTGGCATTGTACCCGGCATCAACTCAATATGAAACATCTCGTGCTAAAATAACTAATACTACTTTAAAATTTGATAAAATAATTTTTTTTCTTATATAAATAGTAAACCCTCGCCTTCTTAATTTAAATAAAATGATCGATTAAATTCTTGTAAATAATCCAAGTACAAAATATTTCCATGGCATAAAATATATCATTCATCACTACTGTGACTACCTCCAGAAGTATCATCTTCGATCTCCTGAAAACCTGGAGTACCTGCTATTGTCCACACACAAAGACAACAACAACCCCCCCTTGGGACTGAGCAAAAGCTTCGTATGAAACAATCATAATATATACAACCTGTATCTACACAATGATACATGATATGCAATTCATGTATGTTGTGAGGATATCAGGTCAAATTCCTATCCGCTTACCATATATCAGAACCAATCAAATCGCTATCAAATCAATGCTCGAGCTGGCACACCGGCCTCAATCAAGTATAAGGGATGATCGTATGATAGCGTCGACAAAGCGCCATCAAATCCCAAATCTCAATTAATCAATCATCAGGGTCACGAATGACTATATTTTAAGGGACACATAATGCCAAACATAACATCGTGCTCACAAACCCCAGAATCAAATTCAATGATATAAAGGTATCCAAGGATCATAACTTAACGTACATGTCATGTATCGATGTATGAATAAAATGATGTGTGTTAACAAAATATTTATTTTATACACCAATATCCAATCATGAATGTCATGTATTCCACATCAACTCACAAATAAGACATATATACACATAATCTTAGTCAAATCAATCGAACATATATCATATGACACAGATACCTGTCGTATGTTACTCGATCGCAACATACCTCAATTTTTCATCTCCAGGTAATGTCTTTCAGTACAAAAAATCTATCTACATCATCAACATACTCATTTCAATCATTGAATTCATTTAAAATCAACAATTCAAGTTCCAAAAATCTTTTGAAACTTTGAAAATTCATAACAAAATGAAATCATAACATAATTCGATTCCGACTTTGAAAATTAGTTTCTTGTCGGTGATTCTATCGCATATATTGAAACCAACTTCAAATACATGATATTTCAGCAATTCAATAAATAACAGTGCTGAAACCAAAAGAAAGTTACCTCAAAAGAACGTTCTCGACGTGATGATTCTGAATATATAACTTGTTTCGCGTTCTGACAACGTTTCGCGGTAGATTTGTACGATAGAATTTGAATTCCTTCTTTTCTAAATATTGGGCAGGGCGCACAAGAAGTCGCACCCTAGCGCGCCAAGTTTTGTCCAAAGAAAATTTATCGTTCTGCGCTGGGGCGGTACAGCATTTGCGCCCTAGCGCGTTGCGTTCTGTCCAACAGCCTTGATATTGCCGCGCTGGGGCGTTCAAACAATGGCGCCCTAGCATGCCATGCTCCGTCCGGAATGCTAGGTTTCGAAATAGCAAAAGTGGTCAACATGAAAATTGTAGATCTATGTCTTGGTTTTCATTTGCCAATAACCTCACACAATTTGGATATTGGACGCGAAAGTTATGCTCATTTTCCCAAAGTGTGTCAGTGCAGAAACTTCAATACACACGATACACTTCGAAATGATTTTGCCCTTATTTCCAAATGGATTTGGACAAAACTCAAAAGATGAAAGTTCTAGTACTAGATATTAGCTTTTTAATGAAATTAGTTTTATTTCATTTGGATTATTACTCATATCATTATGCTAAAAACCGGAACACATGTCACTTTTCTATTGCGGTTTAGCATATCATGCAGACATAATTCAATTACTACTACAATCATTCATTATCAAAACATATTTTCTCTAATAACATCACAATCTCATAAATTATCGATAATTAAGTATGATTTACGATAATACGATACACGGTCCTTAAATTTCTCTCCCGCTTAAAAGATTTCGTCCTCAAAATCTTAAGTATCCATATATACATAATTTTGGCAAACATATAATATGCCAGTCTCGATTCCATCTGTTCCATTGTATTCAATGTATGATGATCCATTTACTAGGTATTAGCTGTCTAATGAAATTGGTCTCATTTCATTTGGACTAACACTCATATCATTATGCTAAAAACCGGAACACGTGTCACTTTTCGATTGCGGTTTAGCATATCATGCAAACACAATTCAATTACTACTACAATCATTCATTATAAAAATATATTTTCTCTAATAACATCACAATCTTATAAATTATCGATAATCGAGATATGATTTACGATAATACGATATACGGTCTTTACAAGCTTTCAACAAGCAATCAGCCCAGATTTGAGGGAACATTTCAAAGTGTTATCAGCTTAGATTAGAATCACTTTTCCCTCAGTGTGTGAGAACACTTTCGTATCAGTTCTCACACACGCACACACATAATCACTCATATATACAGAGAATTGAGCATACTGATAAGTTGAGTGAGTCTTGCACAAAGAAGTGTAACGTTAAACTTGTGTATGTAGTCTTCAACACATAGACATTAAACAAGTATTGGCTGAAAGGTGTTGCCTTCAGTCTAGACTAGGAGTTCAGTTAGACAATAGGGTAAGTCTTAAGCTGAGTGAGTTTGTACAAAAGTATTGTATAAATCAAAGTCTTCTAGTAGATCCTACCCGATGTGGTAGAAGGGGTGACGTAGAAGCAGTTGAAGCCTCCGAACATCCATAAACATATCTTGTGTACTTGACTGTTTCACTATTGTTTTCAAACTGATTTGATCAGTTTGAGCTGTTATCAGTTCAGTTCTCACCATAACTGAATTGATATATGCAAGAACTGATCCCCTCCTTATTTCAGTTATTCAGTTTACACAAGTTAAAAGGCTTTCAAGTTAGTCAGCTTTCTTAACGAATGATTATTTCGATTGTCTTCCGGTTGGTGTAAAACCAAACTCGATTTAATTCATCGGTGTTTACATTCTTAGAACATGAACCATTGAAGCTCATTGAGAATATTGTGTTTGAAGCACCCTCGCAGGTGTCAGAACGGATCCATCACATTATAACAAGTAGTACGTAGACATTCACATGCAACAGTGCAAAATACTTTTAATAAAATAGCTTTATCATGAGCATGCATAAACTTTAAACCTTTTTCCTTTCATCATATACGTATATGTTTCCATTTATTTAATCAAGATCATTAATTGTAACTTTTGTATCAGCTGTCGGTCGATTGATCAATCTTACGTATAACCATGGTACTAAGCGGCGGCGACATCAGTGACGCTTTCACCCGTCAATTGAGCCTCGGCCTTACATATCGTCATATCCTTTCGTATTCATATTCGTATCTGTATTAGTCACAATCAAGTCTCCTCCTTCAAATTCTTTTATCGTATTCATTACTTATAAAATTTATGCATAGATTTAATTTTTTTTTTTAAAACCAACAATTCAATACGTATTTTAACAATTATCGTTTACCATCATAAAATCTCATAATCTTTCAAACTATACATTTTAACATTCACGACTGCATTCAGGACACTGTCAGGACGTCTAACATTTTGCAGGTGTAAAATAACCATTTTGCCCCTGAAACCCAAACTTGAAAATTTTACTCTTGGACCTTAAAACGACGACCCGAATCCATCCAAACTTATCATAACACCTTAAAATACACTCATAAACATTTCTTAGAGGTAAACTTAAGCTACTCAACTAATTTCGTCATTCGTTTTTTAAACTTAAACCGAAGTCCCGTTTTTAACCCGAATCGACTCGAAACTTAACAAAACTTGAACCATAGCTTATTAACACATAACCATACCCTATGCAACCCAATTCAAGCCATTTAAGACCAATAGAAAAGCCTAAACAGCCTATTGAATTTCTGCCCTTCTTTTTCAAAAATACTAGCCCAACAATTCAAGAGTTCCTTCGATCCTAGACCCTAACCGAGTGGACCAGACCCTGACCAACCTTCATAGGACCTAGACCGAACCCTTAGGACTCTACTTGACCAACCTCTACAGCCCATGCACTTGCAACCATAAACCCGCGCCCCTACAACTCTTGCGTGACCCAATCCTCATGCTCCTGTCGTAGCCCTTGTACCAGCCTTCCCTCAACTCATCTAGGATCATGACTAAGCCCCCTTAGGACCCCTGGTCACGTTCCAATAGCAGCCCCCAGTCGTGCCCTTTTAGGAAGCCAAACCATGCCCTAGCTTGTTTTGAAACCCAAATTTTCGTTCAGCCTATTTCCCCATCTTGTCCCGTCCTTATCCATGCCTCTATGGACCCTTAAACATACTAAAAAACGTCCCTTCTAATAGCCCTACCTTGGCTGCCCCTTTGTGCATCAATATCATGAATTTAAAAGCATGAAAACTCAAGTTTTATCATTTATATGCCATAAAAACGAAAATAAAAGGAAGGGTATCATATTTTTCATGCAATCATGTATAAAATAAACATGATATGATATGAACGATGAGCAAAGAAAGATTAAGACGTGCCTTCACGCACGAAAATAATCCTTGACGCGAGAGACGTTGGCGGAGAGATGGGAGATCCTCACTACATTTTTATTCTTCAAACTCACGTGAATTCCTTGAAAACATGTTGTGTGTGGCGTGAGAGGTGGGGAGAGAAAACTAGGAGTCTTATGTGTGGTGTGCGTGTGTTTGATGTAAGGTTTAGGGCTTCCAACTCAAGTTTTAATATAAAATACAATGGTTCACGTTTGAACGCATCTGAAAAGGTGACGTCTCCTAAGGTAGTTGACAAAAGAACAACTATACCATATAAACTTTTATGTTACATTCATTACGTGAAACATAGTTGCTAATGGAATTGTACCCAACTTGGCACCTAAAGTGTAAGTATATAATGCAATGCTCGATTTGATTTTTATAAAGTGCATGTATTTGCTCATGAAAGTAAATTGACGGCGCTTATCACGAATTAATCTAAGAACACCGAATAATGAAAATGAAAAAAACTGAGAGAATAATGAATTGGACAAAATATAAAACCTTGATCTAGAATAAAAAATTGGAAAACATTTATAAGTGGAAAACCGAAACTAACATTCAAAATGTGCGTCATTTTTCGGGATTCTAGAATGCAAACGGTAAATAAAAAAAATTGGAAAACAATCATAAGGGGTAAAAACATTACTAAAAAGAGAAAGGATACCAATCAAACCTTCAAAAATTCGATGGGTTTGAAGCGGAGTCGAAGATCGGTCAAGTTAGTGAACGAAGTTCAAAAAAATGTAAATAAATTACCTTTGGACATATAACTATGCATCAAAAAGGACATGAAACCACAAAAAATCAACGTGTCATCCCTGTGAAGATCCCAATTTTGCTATGAAAGCCTCGAGATGAAAACAAATTACTAAATCAATAAGAAGTTTTGATTATATATTTTTTCAAGCACACAAATTTTCAATCTGTTTGGAAGAAAAACAAAGACACTTGCTTTTATTTCCCATCGGTCTCTTCTCCAACATTAGGCTTCTTGTCTATTTCACTTCGAACTTTATGAAGTAAAGCATAATCCAACCCCTTCACCAAATGTGTGTTCGACATCACCTGATCAAAAAAAATCACTCACCCATTAGTGAAGTCCATGAAAACCATGCAATAGCCATATCCAGACTCTTTATTCCATCAAACAATAAAGAATAAAGATTTGGATACTTAATTTGAAAATTAGTCTTGGATTTCACGGACGAAAACAATAAAAGTATGATATGATCGAAGAATTATTGTAGGAGAATGGAAGGAAATACAAAATCAATGAAAGTCCATTGAAAATTATGTTTCCGCTCTTCAAACTCAGTCTTGGTAAAATTGAGTAAAATAAGTTGAAGCTGCTCAAGTCCGAACGCCCAAATTTGGGTATGTCTAGATACAAAACACAAAGCTTACAAAAGTAAAATATTAAGCATGATTGTCAAAGTGTTATTTTAAAAGAAGAAGAAATAGATTTTTGTTTGGATACAATAGTTCAAAGATACCCTTCTTAAATTTCTTATTCAAGAAAAGGAGAAGCTCTAAATGTTAATTAAGGCTATGTTCTGTTTCAATTTCTAAAAACATATTACCATCTCGCTTTAACTTTCTTTCCTAAAAACTCATTTTCATTTCACTTTTACCCCTTGCCAACATGATCATCATATCCAAAAAACTCTATTCCCATATTCCAACATAACATGCTGGAAAAAGAACCAAGCATGGGCAACGTTTTTCATCATACTAATTCCGTGATGTTTAAATGCCTTTAAAGCTTCAAAAAATTCTTTTACACATCAATATAGCATCCAAAAGTATTATTTATGCATTCAATATAAGAAGTAAAAAAGTCAACGTTAACATATTTGTAAGTTTATCCAAAAAAAAAATTTAGCTTGGGTCGAGTTTATGTAGGTAGGTCAAACTAACAAATCAGTGTATCACTCCAACACTTAGAGATGATTTTTTGAAGACAGACATTGATGTTTTTATGGCAAATTGGCGTAAAAAATGAAAGTAAAAAAAAATTACTTGTTCCAAATTTACAAGAAATTGATCGGATTTTCGATGTCTACCACATGCCGGTGTTTTTGTTGTTCTTTGCACGACAATTGTTTATGTCCTTTCAGAAATCTTAGTATATTTTTATGTTTGAGAAAGAGATTTAACGTAGGATAAATGATAATGGACTTTAGTCTCTCTTCTTTTGAAATTTTGGAGAGAAGAAGATAATCTGATTTGGTTGGAACTAGAAAAAATGTGGTGAGGTAAAACGAGGATATTTTATATAATTTCAAAAACAGATCAAGACATCGTTTAGTCAGTTTAAATGCCTAACTATATTATATATATATATATAATATAATTAATAATATTCACTGTGTGGACATATGTATATATGTATAGTCGTTGCAATATATACATATATAATATAATTAATAATAATGGCAACGGTTGAACCCTCGACTCCATCAATCCACAGCCGATTATCCATGTTTTCTTACAAATTTCCCAACAATTTACACCACAATTACACCTTCGTCTCCAATCGATATCGATACGGAGCTTTTCACGGAATTCCAAGTCGTCTGCTTTACGACACGGTGTCCTTCCGGCTGCAATCTAGGGTTTCCAAGCTTCACCTCTGGAGAGATTGTTTCCTCAAGAACCGTAATAGATGTACCAACATAGACGTCCATAGTTCTCGTGAGCACGACACGGATTCCACAGATCAGTCTGAAGCTAATAGGCCTGAACCGCAGAAAACCCCCCGGCCAGGACGGGACAAAAACAATTGGTGGTGGAAGTCCAAGAGAAACCATAGCAAGTGGAGTTGGAAACCTATTATACAAGCTCAAGAGATTGGTGTTTTACTCGTTCAATTAGGAATTGTCATGTTTGTGATGAGGTTGCTCCGGCCGGGGATTCCGCTCCCGGGATCCGAGCCTCGGCCTCCTACTACTCTTGTCAGCGTCCCTTATAGCGAGTTTCTTAGTAAGATCAACAGTAACCAGGTGCAGAAGGTGGAGGTTGATGGTGTGCATGTGATGTTTAAGTTGAAGACAGAAGCCACGGCTATTGGGGGAGTGGAGAGTGTAGTTGGTGATCTGAATAGTAAGCTTCAGGAGTCGGATTCTTTGTTACGGAGTGTGAATCCCACAAAAAGAATAGTTTACACGACCACAAGACCTAGCGATATCAAAACGCCCTATGAGAAGATGGTGGAGAATGATGTTGAGTTTGGGTCTCCTGATAAGAGGTCTGGTGGATTCTTGAGTTCTGCTTTGGTGAGTTATCATTAATTTTATTTTCCACTGTTGCCAACTTCCCTTTGTTTTGTATTTACTGTTATTTATTTGTTGAATAATCAGGACCATGAACGTGGGATACTTGGTGTTATATTTCTCTGCAAGTGCTTTTGATTGTAAAGTTCATTGATTTTGTGTCTCTGTAGCAATGAATTCATGATGAGTTATCTTGACCAAGGAATGATGTTTATAGTGATTTTGTACTAATTATATAATTGCTAGCTGCTGTTAAGTGTGAACTGTGTTTTTATCACACATCTGTGTCATGGTCAAAGGCCCAAGGTGGTGCACCTGGGTACAAAAATTCCCCGGGCTTAGGAGCTAGGCACTAGCTTGTATGGGATAGGTAAAAAATTGCATATTTTTAAGGAATATCAGAAGTATTTGAGGATAGATCCCCATGCTGTAATCACTCTATTTGAAGTGTTGAAAGTTGTGATTTAGTACTCAGCACAACAAGGTGATTATTTTGCTCTTCGAGCACAGAAAAAATGAATTGAATTCAGTAGACATTTAGCATTTGAAGGAAAATAAGACTAATTTTCTGAAATTTTCGTGAAGAAATATCATTTTCTTTGAAATCCCTAAATGTCATATTACACAGTACCTTTGCAGCTAATTCTTGCTAACTATCTTCGAATTCCAAGTAATTGAATCAAATTATATCTGCAGCTGATAAATTAAAATTTAATTCATTGTAGATGTGATGGCTTTTTTTTAATCAGTTTTGCATGGAATGCAGAAAATCTTTTGATATTGGGTCTGATGAACATAAAATTTCTTGGTGGTTAGCAAATTTGTGTTATATTTGAGAAATTCCACCGTATTATAATTAATTTCAATATAGAGGAAATTAAAAACAAAACAAGGATATGAAGAAAGATTATAAATAAGACGAGGAAAAAATAGTTTAGTTTCTCCTACAACGTATTTTATTGCCTTTTCTGAAACGATTTTTTTATTCCCGAAAAAATTAAGGTTGCATTTGGACAGAAGGATTTGGATTTGAGTAAAGGATGTGAGACAGTGAGAGAATGAATGAATGATAACAAATGATTCCATTTGTGTAAATTTGAAATCCGTTGGATTAGTTAACTAACAATTGAAAACGTAAAGGGATGTATTTCAAATCCGTAGATTTCAAGAGCACTCAAGCAACTGGGATGAATTTGTTATCATGGATTTGAAATCTTTAGCTCTAAATTCATCAATGCAAATGCAACCTAGGGAATTTACACATGCAACAGGCCAGAGGGCCTCCTGCAGATTTCATTGCTGCTGATGTCTGCTTCTAGTTTTATGTTTTCGTTATGGCATTGCTGAAGCATCTCGGACAGTATACCGATGAATCTCACTCCATTGTCTTCTGTGTTATATAGATAGCTTTATTTTACGCCGCAGTGCTTGCTGGTCTTCTTCATCGGTTACCTGTGAGCTTTTTTCAGGTATAACCGTCATGCTTTTATATTTTTTCTAAAAACGAGGTTATGAACATTCTTTCTGTGTGAATCGCAAATATACAGAATACTCCAGGACAACTTAGAAACCGCAAGTCTGCTAATTCAAGGGGCTCCAAAGTGTCTGAACAAGGGGAAACTGTTACATTTGCGGATGTTGCTGGTGTTGACGAGGCGAAGGAGGAGCTAGAAGAGATCGTGGTATGTAAATCGTGCTGAATATTTTGTATTAATTGCTTATTTTAACAATAAAAAATATTGCGTATTGTATCATCTTAATTTGGAGGTATATATTTCATTTTTTTCATCTGCTCACTTGACAGGAATTTCTTAGGAATCCAGACAGGTATGTAAGACTTGGTGCACGCCCTCCGAGAGGTGTTCTCTTGGTGAGTTGTGTTTTACTAATGTATGCTGCAAATAATTATTCTTTTTCTGCCATTTTGTGTTTATATTTATATATTTATTGAAAATCATGGTGGTCGCTCTGTAAGAACTTTTTCTTCATTTTCTTCACATAGAGCATCTCCATACACAAACACATATACTTTGTTATTTAGGATATAGAACACATTAGCCTGGTTATTTGCCATCACTTCTTCAACATTCTTAATTTTATTAGTAGATAAATGGATTTAATCCTGATCTGAGTTATTTCTTATTCCTTTTTATATATAATAGTCAAGGTACAATTGTGTCTGTTACTCTTTGAACTGTGCAAACATGGAATAAAATTCTAAATACTAAATACAGCTCTGGTTATCTAACAGGTTGGTCTCCCGGGAACAGGTAAGACACTTTTAGCGAAAGCAGTTGCTGGAGAAGCTGATGTGCCCTTTATCAGCTGTTCAGCTAGTGAGTTTGTAGAATTGTATGTTGGTATGGGTGCTTCTCGTGTCAGAGACCTCTTTGCTAGAGCAAAGAAGGAGGCTCCATCCATAGTATTCATAGATGAGGTATCCACTCCACCCCTTCTTTTTGCTGGGTATTAATGTTCCAACTCGTAAATCATCCAGATATTTTCACTTAGATACCTATCATTTCCTCAATTTGTAGATAGATGCTGTTGCCAAGAGTCGGGATGGTAGATTCCGCATGGTCAGCAATGATGAGCGTGAACAGACCTTAAATCAGCTGCTAACTGTAAGTTTTTAAAAAGTAGAGTTTTAGTTTAAGGACTTCTTTGCGTTGTCCAAATTCAATAAGCATGCTAGAAGTTCCATGCAGGAAATGGATGGATTTGATAGTAACTCTGCAGTGATTGTTCTTGGAGCAACCAACAGAGCAGATGTTTTAGATCCCGCGCTGCGCAGACCTGGTAGATTTGACCGAGTGGTTATGGTAAGCAGGTTACTCTGGATGTCTTCTGATGTTGTGCAATTTTCCTGTTGCTATTTCAGGTCCTGTTCGATAACTTTTAACTTGCCAGTTCAGGTTTATTTGTATTGTGGGGGTATGAATTTATTAACTTCATTAAGGTAGTATCACACAATCATTGTATATGGGAATGGTATGAATTTTAAAACATTATAAAGTAGGTGATATGCACTGAAATGTCTCGCTCTATTGGATTAAGAGTGTAGAACACTAAATTGATTCGTTATACTGAACCTAGATGACCGAGGAAAACCATTAGTTAAGACTCAAGCTACTTTGTTCTTTGCTAAAATTCGATATAAACAATACTGCTTAAAAGAAACAGAAGGAGGCACACAAACACACATTGTAATAATTTGTGTATATCCCAAACTACAATTAATTCTTGAACATGGAAAGAAACTTAAGGAGATACTCTATGCTCACCTAAGGACACAGTCACATCTTTTTTGTTGTACGTAACGAGTCCTTTAGTTAAACTTCATTTATACTTTGCCATGGGCCTTGATCTTGATGGAGTAAGAGCATGGCACCAATAGTGTTGGTATATGTTTCAGGTATTCCCGGCAAATATTTCTTTCTGTTGAAATAAGATCCATCAGTCTTTCTGGAAAGCATTGATTAATTTATGCTCTGGAAAACCCTTGATGTATCACAGTTGCAAATAAAGTCAGATAGCAACTGACATAATTTCTACAGACTCAACAAATTGTCTTTAAATCTCTAATCAAAACTTTCTTAATTTCTGAAACTAAGAAATTGAATACTATTTTCTAAGACCGTACATTTTTACCAAAAAGTTATGTTTTTGTTATGGTCCCAGAGGTTTAGCCTTCAGGTTAAGTTGCTTTATCACTCCATTGTTCTCATCTGTAGTTGGAATATTTCTTGGTGAACAGGAGTTTATTTGGCTAATCTTTTTAAGAATTAGTTCGTATTTTTTGGCCCTTAGGTTGAAACACCTGATCGGAGTGGAAGAGAAACCATTTTGAAAGTACATGTTTCCAAGAAAGAACTTCCTCTTGGCAAGGATGTTAATTTGGCTGATATTGCTTCCATGACAACCGGTTTTACAGGGTACCCATAGGCATTTTGATGCTAAATGTTCTATTGGTTTTTATAGACTATTTGAAATAATTTTTTCTTTATTTTGTATATTTTGCAGGGCTGACCTGGCAAATTTGGTGAATGAAGCTGCTTTATTGGCTGGAAGGAGCAATAAAATCGTGGTGGAGAAAATTGATTTCATTCAAGCAGTAGAGAGGTCGATAGCGGTAAACTTACTCTGTCCACTGTTTATTTTGAAGGGAGACTTTCCAACTGCTGAATTCCTTGTCACTCTCATTAAAACTTTGCAACTGCCAAACCAAATGTATTACAAGGACATTGTGTATATATATAAAGAAAAAGATAAAAATGGATCTTGTAGCCATGATACCATATTTTTGCCATATTGGCTTTAGCATTGCTGGCTTGGGTTTTGTAGTTTCCTCGAGTCTTTAGGAGGAAGTGTTTCTATGTGACAGGGGATTGAGAAGAAGACAGCCAAGTTGCAGGGCAGTGAGAAAGCTGTTGTTGCTCGGCATGAAGCTGGCCATGCTGTTGTTGGAACTGCAGTCGCAAATCTCCTTCCTGGTCAACCTCGGGTCGAGGTAGGAACACTAAGCTGCTGGCTCTATATTTCGTTTGGTTTATGTTTTACCCTGTCATCCCCTATGTTTGCCCGAGGCCCTGGTGTGGGGTGGAACATTTTAAAAAAAAAATTGTATATTAAAGAAATACTAAAATGACAAGATATTACCTTTTCGAGGAGCAGCATTGATTACCTTTTCGAGGAGCAGCATTGATCTTGTAAGTTCTCTAGTTGGTAAAAACACATATCATACCTGTATAATTTTACACATAAATATTTAAGATTTTATATTCAGTCCCGAACTTAACAAAAAGTACTTGTAATTTTGAGTCGAAGCGTAAATTCTATGCATTTTATGGTATCCACATTAAAACGATATGATTACTACCAAACATAATTCTGATTTTTAACACATCTAGTTTAATTGTTGTCATTGGATTGAAATTCTGAATTAACTTATGATCTTGGAGGTAGAGATTCCTGAACTCCGAGATAATTCCATTGAAGGAAGTTCTTACAGTTACGTAAATATAGATGCCATGAACACACCCTAACTTGAAGGGAAACTTCGTCAATAGTTTGGAAGTGTTCCTCATCTAACTTTATAAAAGATATTCTATCCTTCACATTTTAATTCAATATTAAACACATGTAGTTTTAACGGTTTCCTCAACATACCAACACTGTTACTGTTTATTTTCCTGAAATTTTTTTGATCAGTCATTTCAATGCAAAAGTGATGATTAATCAAGTAGCTGTGATATCTTAAGGATCTATGTATCATTTTGTTGTCATTAGAAGCTGAGCATATTACCTAGATCTGGAGGAGCATTAGGGTTTACCTATACGCCTCCAACAAATGAAGATAGGTATTTGCTCTTCGTTGATGAGTTGCGTGGGCGCCTTGTTACTCTTCTTGGTGGTCGTGCAGCGGAAGAGCTTATCTACTCTGGGCGTGTATCAACAGGTGCACTCGATGATATTCGGCGAGCAACAGATATGGCGTACAAAGCGGTTGCTGAATATGGTCTTAACGAAACTATAGGCCCAATTTCATTGGCAACTCTTTCTGCTGGTGGAATGGAAGAGTCTGGGGGATCACTACCTTGGGGGAGAGATCAAGTACAATGATACATTCTCATGTCTCTTCTTGATTTAACTATTCGATTGTATGCATGTTCAATGGCACCCATATTGACTGTAAGTATTAAATTGATAGGGGCACCTTGTTGATCTTGTTCAAAGAGAGGTTAAAGCCTTACTGCAATCTGCATTGGATGTTGCACTCTCGGTTGTTCGCGCTAATCCTACTGTCTTGGAGGGACTTGGGGCGCACCTGGAAGGTAATACTCTTTCATTTTATTAGTTTCCTGTCCCTTGGTGAGATGTATTTGAATCAAGTCCTGCAAGCCTTAGAACCTTGGAAATCTTTGTCTTGATGAAATTGGAATGATAACCTTGCCGTTGATTTCAGTTTTCAATGGAATAATGAAATGTCGCCAAGCAGATCAGTTTATCTTTTACATGTGTGAGCAAGTAAAAATTAATAGAAAAATATCTTCTGGGAAGAGCACTTGGGTTATAATCGGGCAACCTTTTCTCTTTGTTAGAAAGAAGACTTTCAGCAAGCACTTTTTGTGAGTAAAAAACATGTGTTATTTAATTTTTTGTGATTAAAAAACATGTGGTACTTAAAATTTTCTGACCCGTGAAGTCTAAACAAAGAAACTAGATAGTGCCCGCAAAAAAAAAAGGGCTCGAACTTCTCTTGATCATCTCAACTAATATCTAACGAAAGTACCTATACAAAGCATAATCTTGTATTATAATATTTAAAGCAAAATGAATGCTATTTTTTTATTGCAATAAGTTCACCGTTTGTATGGCTTCAAGTTTAATGTCCCTGGGTGATTTATAGAATGTGTAAGGTTGGAAGTCATATAGAATGTGTAGGTTGGGAGTCAAGTACAATTGATTCCCAATGGACATGAATAGTTTTCTTCTAGAGTGTGTTATTTTTTCCATTACTTCTACCTGGCTTTACTGTTATTTGGACCCCTGAATCAAATCTCCCCAATTCACGTCGGCGACTATTCAAGTCGAGCTTTGTTGGCATACAATCTTTTAGAATTGGGTTTTTGAATGTGAAGAGAAGAAAAAGGCTAAATGTATTGTGATAGTGATCTGACTGCATTTATTCTAGAAAAAGAGAAAGTTGAAGGTGAAGAACTTCAAGAACGGTTGAAATTAGTGGTTGCTCCAGCAGAGCTGACATTCTTCATCAGAGGAAAACAAGGTTCTCTTCTCCCACTGCAAAAAGAGTGTAGATAGCAAATGTTGCTCACTGAAAATTCCGTAACCCTGAAACGAGTTGGATTGAACTCGTCTTTGGTAAATTGTCATGATCGCAGCACATGCATTCATGCCACTGAGGACACCATTGGCAAAAACTGGGCATGGATGGATTACTTACGCGATCATTTTCCATAATACATACACCTCTAATAAGACTATTATTGTTCCACAACAATATCACGTGGCAGGATGCTGGGAAGTCGAGTTCTTGGACATTATGTTTGGAAAGAAAGTGTGTTTACCTAGTAATATTGTCTATAGAAAGAAAGCTCTAGATGTTTTTAAGGGGGGTAAATCAGCACGTGGTCGCAGCTACTGGGAGGGTGTGTCTTGCTGTAGTGGTTAAGTTACACTACACTAAACTGTCAGTATCATATTGTTGTATATGCCAGTTATTATTTATAGAAAGATCCCACACGCCCCATTGTTGTCTGGTCTTGTTTCTTTTTCCATTGTACTTTACATGTTTATACTTGGAGCCAACAGATTTATATATATATATATAGATATATATATATGATCATAATGCGTGGCCCTGTTAAAATCTGCTCCTATGAACGGACAATAATTAATTAAGCATTCTGGAGAATGTTAATCAACCCAACTACCGGTGATCATAGTCGAGATCTCTCGTATTTGTATTTGAATCTCACACTATAAAAACCAGCCTTGAGCGTGTGGACTGGTGATCTGACCAATTGATCCAGAGACGTGGAACACGTAGCGAATCACATTTGTAAAGTGCAATATGGGTGGTAACTGAATTTGTTACGACAACGTGATTGGAGATATTTGCAATCTCCTGTACGAACATCCCATTCGATTCAAGATTGTGCAATATGGGTGGTAACTGAATTTGTTACGACAACGTGATTGGAGATATTTGCAATCTCCTGTACGAACATCCCATTCGATTCAAGATTTTGCTATGTATATGTTACTGTCAACGCAAGACGACAATATCTACCAACTTTGCATAGTTGAAACAAGTTCATTAGTGGTTTATAGTTGTGTCTACACACACGAGCGGGAGAACAAATTGCCTTGAAAACAAAATATTATTGAACTCATCCAAATATTCAGCTACAAACTACTCTATCAAATGGGGGAATTTTTCATTTTGTTCGTCCACAAATCTAAGCCCTTAAATTTCTTGATCTAAATAGCACAAACTTGCCTCCAAGTGCTATGTTAATTAATTGGATGCATAACAAAGTGAAAAACATAAAATCTATTTCAATTGGGAAAGAAGAAAGAAGAAAGAAAAGGTCTGAAGGTGACACAGAAACTCTATATTGATTACCATACATTAACCATTAAAGAGTATTATAAGCATATCATAGTACAACAGTGTCAACAATCAACACCTAAAGAATTTTGAGGTATTAAGTAAAAAATTACTCAGACCAAAACGGGCAGAAATATCATTACAAAACACATGTAGGTAGCAGCAACATTACTCTGTTGAATAAGAACTCCCCTTCCAGTCTGGTTCATGCTGAACACAAAAATAAAAAGTTAAGACTCGAAAAATTTTGGTCCCAATAAACTCCTACTTTGTCATAGTGAAACATGACAAATATTAAAATTTAACCAAATTTAGAGACGAGGGCATAACAACAGATGTGCTCACACAGATTAGAGCTGGGCTGCTTGCCGGCCAATCAGTTAAAGCTTTGGCTCGAGCTAGATTTTGAACACAAGTAGCTGGGACATTTGTTAGAGAAAAGCTTGCTTACTTTTTACTCCGGCTCCAGTAATGATCGGGCTACATATTTCACTTGGCATGTTACCCTTACTTCCAAAATTTACGTATTGAACAGCTTGTTTTATTGTAAAATGTCGTATTTTGCCTTGTCAAACTTCTTGCTTTATTATTAATACATGAGATTGAACTCGGCTTGAATTTTGGCTTCTGCTGTGTCATCTTAAGCTCCACATTGAAATGTAATCTTTAACAAATTTACAGTGTGCAGAATAATCTTGGAGTCATTAGCATACTCTGCTAGTTCTAACTTCTAACCATATTTGGAATCAAATAATATGTTTTCAATGAGTCAAATTCGAAATCAAAATTTGGATTTTGAGATTAGATAACTCAGAAAACAAAAGACAAGTTACCTTCACCGGCATCTTCAAACTCATCTTCATCCTCACTATCACTGAATCCATACCTCTCGTTCAAGAACTCGACAGCCCCTTTAGTAAGAACCAGAGTCTCAGCATCCAAAATGTCGAACAAATTCAGGGTCCTAGGCGTCAGTATTTTCAAGGTCCCGATATTTCTACTCGACAATATCACGTTGTCCGAAAGTTGCGTCATTAAAAACAAAGACTTCTTCTTGGGGTCAAGCCCCAGTCTCTTCAGCATTTCGACAAACGCCTTCGTTTTGGGCTTGTCGAATTTATCGTCAAAATCCTCAACCACGACGGTACTTTCATATGCACTGGAAATGGCTGTGGAGATGGCCAATCTCTTTTCCTTCTTGTTGATCTTGACGGACCAGTCTTTGGGTTTGGGACCAAAAATAACACCACCACCAGGGCGGAGAGGAGTGCGGATAGACCCACGGCGAGCGCGGCCAGTTTTCTTCTGAGGATAAGGTTTAATGCCGCCACCTCGAACCTCGGCTCGAGTGAGGGTGGAGGCGGTTCCTCGACGGCTGTTGGTGAGGTCAGTGGTGAGGCCACGGTGGACGACTGCACGAGCCGTATCTGGAGGGGCGGATTTCAAGTTGAGGCTGGCTAAGCCGACCTGAGCTCCTTCGAAAGAGAGGACAGGAAGAGTGGCCAGCTGAGCACGGGTGGCGGTCGCCCGGAGTCTGAGGGCGGGTTCGGCTTTGAGGAACTGGAGCTTCGTGGAACAGTTGTTGGAAGTGTGCAAGAAAATTGAGGAAGAGAAGAAGGAGATTGGTGAAGGTGATGCTGCCATTTTCATCATCTTCGGTATCTTATCCTTTGGAAGGGGATCACAGGTATACTGTCACATACCCAAAGGGGATCACAGGTATACTCACATACCCAAATTCGGGAAATGAGGAAAAACGGAGGGTTGTACATATTTATTTAATAAAAAGGAGTGGGGAGGAATTTACTTTTTTATCCTCTATTTAAATTCTAATTTTTTTTAATTAGTAGTGGGTCGAGACTTGATATTTTGGGTTGAGTCTCGTCCCAATTTTTTATTATAACACAAAACAAATTTTTTTTTTACAGACTTATCCCTCTCTTCGTCGCGACCCACTCTTTCTCACCTCAACCCAAGATTTGTTTTCCTCATCTGCTGCTGCACACTCAAACCATCTTCCATCTTGCATCATTGTTCTGGTTTTTTCCTAAGAATTAACGATGAGTCTAGAAAATATTCATCTGCAAGAAATCCAACGAGAAATTTTAGGCATTATTGTTGTTGTTGTATTTGGGATAAATTATGGTCGTTGGATTAAAACATTTATATGATAGTTGGATTAAAACATTTATATGATACTTTATATTGATTTTTAGTTAATTTATGTGATATTTTTTTACTACATTCGATCTAATAATGATCTCATACAAAAAATATATTTAGAGAATGATTCATCAATTAATCAATTATATAAAATTGGGTTGAGCGGGTCGCGCCACACAATATACTCAATTTTTTGGTAGAGTAGTTTAATTTGAGTCGAGTCTTACATGTTATGAGTTTTTTACGTTCTATTATTATGAAATTTGTTAAATATTTTATTGGAATTAAAAAATTTGTTAAGAATTTTAGTCGAGCATAAATTCAACCCGATAAGAGATACATTCGTCTAATATTGTTATATTTTTTTAACCAACACACTTAAATTATAATACATAACTCATATTAAAATGTTTACACAATTAAATTTTTTTTATATATTTACATTCTAATCATGTATAGAATGACTTATGTATTATGAAATGATCAAAATTCAAAATCTCTCTACCACTCGACCCAAACTCGTCCTAAACTCGACCCAAACCCTAAACCCTAAACAAAACCCTAAATCAAACCCCAAACACCACCACTCGACCCACTCGACCCAACAATTTACCACCCACTCGACCCAAACTTAAAATTTAAAGCACAATCTTGTCCACTCCACCCACTCACCACCCCCTCGACCCAAAATTAAAAATTCAACTCAAACACATTACATATTAATAAAATCACACTCCACTATCCAGACCTAGCACATACGATCATACTCGACTCACACTCCATCCACCTTCTCGACCCACACAATAATAAACATGTTCCTCGACTGTAAATACTCACACTAACTCCACTCACAAAAATTCAAAAAAAAAAAAAGAGAACTAAACTGAAACAAATATAGCAATACAGAGCATTCGAGTATATACTAACTTCTCTACAAATCTTCAAATTTTCAAATGATTTTTGATTATTTTGTCGTGAAGAACACAGAAATAACGGGAATAAATGAAAACTCAAATCGAGGAGGGATATATCAATTAAAAAAAATATTTTTAAAAAAAGTAAAATCTAACTAACTAATTAATTACCTAATAAATTAAATCACCTAACTAACAGCAGTCAACTCTCTTTTTTCGATTTAAAAAAGTCAAAATCCCTTTTATTTAATTAAATTTAAAATGAGTCGTATATTTTTTATTGTCCCACCCCAAATTCTTGTACCAGCGGCAGTATTTGTCTGGCAAATAAATTTTTAACTTTTTGTAAATATATATAAATTTTTTTAAGTATTTTATATTTTTGATATATCAGAATTAAAAGATTATATTTATCTAATATAGCATAGAACCAGAAAATTTATAAATACGAGTAACCTTTAGTTGACATAATAACATAAAATACATTATATACAACACATAAAATATTAAAAAAAAATCTCTTTCTGATAATTTTTAAAAAATCGATAGTTATTTTCGAGAGTTTAAAATGTACACATGATCGAAATATTTTAGTAATATTTCGAAAAC
Source organism: Primulina huaijiensis (assembly GCF_012295235.1). Lineage (NCBI taxonomy): Eukaryota > Viridiplantae > Streptophyta > Magnoliopsida > Lamiales > Gesneriaceae > Primulina > Primulina huaijiensis. The sequence goes on from NC_133306.1 coordinate 16,206,259, forward strand.
AACAAAAGGAACAAAAGCACTGTTCATGCGCTTTGTTCGTGGCTCCTAGATCGAATCAGATATCTCGTTTATCTTTACTTGTACTAAAAAAATGCACACAATTTACTATCTCGTTTATCTTTACTTCGCTTTACTTGATCGACACCCAATTCAAATTCGATAAGCGACTTTCATACTATTAAAAGGACTTATTTAGTGGGTTTGTTTTATTAATATGTTAACTATTGGGTCATACATAATTTAAGAACAAACAAATGATGTCGCATTGACTCATTGGATCAAAATGCATCTACGGCTCTGCATAGCCATTCTTCTCTAACCCATTCTCATTTTAACTATTGGGTCATGAATAATTTAAGAACAAACAAATGGTCTCGTAGACATTGACTCATTTGACCAAAATGCCTCAATATATCCATTCTTCTTTAAGCCACTCTCATTTTTCACAGTCAGCTCTCTTCACAGGAAATTAAAAAGTTCCTTTCTGCTACAAGTAATCCTCAATTCAAAATTTCTTCACTTCCGCTTTCCTCACCTAATTCTTTTCCTACAAAATATCATGACAGAATGCTACTATTTCTAAATCCCAAATTCCTAACTTTAAAGCACAAATTTCGGAATCTTCTCTAGCATTTTTCTCATCCTCCTAGTTCTCACTCCCTGTCGGCAACCACAACAACATGCCGCCATCCACTTTTCTGCTCGTAAGGGAAGTCGCCAGCGACCCAGTTACTCTTGTCTCAGGTCAAGTGTTCGTGACCCAAGGATGCTTTAGCCCTGTGGCCCAATTTTTTTTTAAAAAAAATGNTCAGTTACCGGTGAATTCAGTTGTTTCACCCAGTATACTGTGGCAGTAGTCTGATCAGACATACATTATTAAGTCCGGTCGCCAGTTACCGGCCCGGTCGCCAGTTACCGGTCAGTTCAGTTCAGGGNGATATTAGTTCGGGTAGATCAATTTAAAATATTAAAAGATTCTAGAGCTTAAAATTTCAGTCCGGGCAGAGCCATATTTCTGGCTTCGTCACTGTTAACGCATGACTCGTTCATCCAGACTATTCTACTCGCACACTGCCCAATTTCTCTATGTTCATCCCAATAAGCCGATGCCTCCCCTGATATTGTTAGGGTAGATGCCCAGCAAGCCAACTTGGAGCTCGGACTTTTNATTGTAGGCACTGATGATGTCGGGACCGAGGGCGGGGATCAGTGAGCCAGCTCGAGTCGGCAGTAGTGGGACCCGAGGACCTCATTTTCAGCATTTATTATTTTTATTGCTCAAACATTTTTATCTACCGTTGGATAAATTTTTTTACAGTTATTTTTACAACATTAATTTCTTCCGCTGCTATTTTNTTTTGACCCGGGACAATGTAGGGGTTATACGTACTAGCATGCATTTTGATTCGTTTACCGACTCCATCGAGGGTCATCAGGTGGCGAGGTTGGGTGTAGTTTCGAAATACGTAGGAGCAAATGCATTGTAGTCGGAGATTCACCATTCGTCTACGGGTGAAGATATCCTATGTGATCTGATGAGTTAATAGTGCAAGGAGTCTCTGGTCAGAGCAAGAAACGTGCTTTAGGAAAATGTGTTTTCCTCGTTGCACATATCATGCCACTATTAGTACTCAAAGATAAATCGCATCGTTATCGAATTCATATGCAACTCTCGATATACCAGTGGTTGCAGATTCGATCGGGATATATGTGTTGAAGGGACCGTACTGTACGCTAACCATGACTAAAGGTTCTTACAGGCACTATCAGTGATACCTAAGGAATCATGAGGCGATGCTACTAGACGCTCTTACCATGATCCGATAGGTGTAATCAGAAATGAGTTCTGACATTCTTGATCAAGGTGTTGATGAAAAGAATGGGGCTAACTAGGGTAAACACGAATAAGAATAAATGCTATTCTGAATCACATGGAGATGTGAACTCACAGTTAGCTGTATCCCTGAACTATTGAGGGCCACACAAGTATCGGATTCTGTGTTCCCGTTGAGATAGTCAAATTTCAAGGGGTTGGAATTTGACGACTATAGTTTGATGGAGATCAAACAGGAAGCTTATAAAGGAGTTTATGAGCTTATTTCATAGGATGGAAGAAATGGAAGTTAGCATGACTGCTAAATAAGGAATGAGAGTGGAACTGCCTGTTTTGTGAAGGAGTTCACTAAAACTGGCAGCGACCCAATATGGTAAATGAAAATTTTGATATTGGAAATTTTTAATTTTCATTATATGAACAAAATTTGTATCATTGGTACATCGGCGCTCTCGGATCTTCGATCGAGGTTATAATCAGTTCGGAATCTTTTATTTAGTGAATTGAGAATTTACTGATTAAATGATTGTAATAATAGTATTGACTACTAACATGTACAAATTTCCATACATATTCTAGAGGAGTCTAGAATTAAATTAATATATGAGTTAATTATATAAATTAAATAATGTTTGTTTAATTTAATTAATAAATATATATACATTTTATATGGTGATATAAAATATATGTATATATGGTATTAATATATCATGTATTATCAAAAGTTGATAAATTTGTTATATATATTAATAATATGAGAATTTAATTATAATGAAAATATAGAGTTCTTGTGGGAGAGAGACTCCTAACTAGATTAGGAGTCTCGCTCTATAAATACACCATAAGAGAATATAATTCAAGAGAGATTATTTCCATAAAAAATTCACAAAAAATTTCCTTCTCCAATTGCAAAGTCACGGCCAAGCTTGAATTGGAAGAAAATCAAGTCATGTAATTCTTGGATTAGTGACTATTAATTTCCATAATAATTGTTTAAGAATCAATTAAGATTCTAAGCAAAATCTTCCCATCTTTTTGATGGAAAACTCTCGGCCAAGATATACAAATGGTTGGGAAAAATTCGGCCATCATGCTTCCTTCCACTGCCGCGCCGCCGTCGCTGCACCGTCATCGGATTTTGAAAATTCGGAGGCTACAGTCTCAACACATAAATCGTTTGGATTTTCTAGTGCAAACCAAGCGAGGAAGACAGTCTTCGATCATGGACCTAATTAGGCGATCAAAGAAGAAGAGCCGTTTGCAGAGATATACAAGAAGGGCTATATCCGTCTAAACACCGGAATAGTTAGGACTCCAGCGTTAAGAACGCAAATGTATAATTCTAAACGTCCTATGAATGGTTTTAAACACACAACGCCTAAGAAAAAAATTTTAAACTTCCGCTGCGTCTTGGGTACGAGAATACTATGTCCCAACAGTGGTATCAGAGATAGGTTTTTCTCAATCGTGTGTTATAAATTAAATTGTGTTGAGTTTATAATTTCTAACCGCGTAAGAATTTTTGAGAAAAACGCCCTCAAAATTATTTTTCAAAAACATATTTTTTTAAAAAAAATTTATTTTTTTCGGTGCGCGCAACGGCCGCGCGGCAGGCGCACAGCGCGCGCGCACGGCCTGCGCGCCTGTGCTCGCGGCGTGCGCACAACCGCGCCCGATTGGATCGGGTAACGGGCAGGTGCCCGGGAACGTCTTGGGTACCGCGCTGGGTCGTGGGCTTGAATTGTTCGGGCCTTGGGGACTATTTTCTGATTTTTCAAAATTTTGGGTTAAAATGATATTTTTGATATATGGACGATTTTACCCCTGCAATAATTTTTAAAAACATCAATTTCTTACAAAATAAATAATTGAAATATGATTTTAATTATTTATGGTAAAAGGTATTTTAAAAGAAATTTAATTATTTGAAATTAAATAAAAGTGTTTATTTAATTTGATAATTATGGCGGTTAGTGATAATTTACGAGATACACGATTTAATTTTAATATGCGATATTCTCGAATTTATATAATATATGGTATTATATGTTAAAAAGATGATCGAGAGCCATGACCAATGTGCTAGGTGTATTTTAGGATATTTTACGTGTTTTAATTTTGATTATTTGATAATTAAAAGTGGACCTGGTTTATGGTCCGTTCTCACCCCCAAAATTTTTATCTCAATGTGCCATGGATATTTTATGTAAATTTTAGAATTGGTGGGAGATCAAGATTTGAAGACGGTGGGCCCGATCCTCGGAATGAGTTTTAAAGATCAAAGACATGTAAAATATATGAAGTTTATGTAATATTGCATTTGCATCCCTGTATTTACCTAGGTTATGGACATCGATCCGTATGTGGCTCATACGGATCAATTAGCTCTCGGTTATCGATCATCCTTTATTATTTATGATGTATGTGACATATTATAAATAATCAGTATGTGTGTTATTATTAATATAATAACAAGAGTTGCATGAATCTGGCAATCATACAAACAATCATGGCACGAGTTTTAAAATTAATGATGAGACAAATTTTTAAAAATTAAAATCCCTCATTTTGGATGAGATCTAAAATTTAAATCAAACCCATCAAAAGGATAATTAAAAGAAAGTTTAATAATTCATTGCCTTCCATCAACGATGGTTGTATGATGAACGCTACCCGCGGTCAGTGTCTGGCTCATATTATTGGGGAGGCCTGGACGCTGGAAAGATGTGACTTCCACTGACATATTTGATGTGAACTACGTGGAAGTCCCATGACTTCGGCTCATATTATTGGGGGATCTCATGACGACCGTCCACTAAGGTTCAACATTGATGGGTCGGGCTCGACACATGAAGAGAAATGGATCATATTATTGAACTCTCCTCAAACATGAGGCAAAATTACGTAAGGTTTGCAAAGAGTTGCAATTGGGCTCTACCTTTTGGAAGTTATGATTGGCTGATATTATTCGAGATCATGATTTCGCAATTGGACCTTGCGTACTCACTAAGGATATTCGATTTCCCATTTTTCATCAGATGGTGGTGAAAATATCAAAATAGTGGGAGACAATTCGTAAAAACAAAAGCCCATATTTTACGTCTTACAAAATATTTTAAAATAGTCAGTAACTTTTATTCTGTTTCCATATCAATATATTTATGATTTCGTCACATAATCCATTTCAATTATTAAAACAATCTAACAGAACACTAATTTTCAAGATTGGCTGGGAAAATTGTTCCGAATTCGGAGAAAATAACATACACATTAATGTCAGTCTTGCTGAACTGACAAAGCATGCAAGATGGTGGGACCATAGTACGCAAGCAGAAGTGTAATATACTCGCTTCTATGTCAAATGAACTGTAGAGATAGTTTGAGGAAATGTTGAATGCTGTTGACATTCGAATACACATACAAGAATTGCATAGTGCGTAAAACTTGCACAATGATGCACACCACTTTCAAGGAACACATGACTGCACGCATGCAAGATGGGGCTCTCGCCCATGAGCATGGTGTAAGTATAATTGGGTCTATTGAGAAGGTGGTGGGCCTAGAATTTGACGAAGTCCGATAATTCAGAACATGTTTGCTTCAATGCAAGAAGTCTGGACATAAGAAATTACTAGGCCATAAATGTTTTGGCAATGATAAGTGAATATCCAAGTAAACACGATTTCCAAAACAAACAAAAAAAAAAACAAGATAGTCTAAATAAAGCACATTTGTGGTACGTTAGGTGATATAGGTGGATTTTACGTGTTTTTCATATTATGTGATGGCTCATTGTGTTGCACATATCGCTTAGATTGCATGCATTTTGTGACATTTTGGCATATATTATGTTTTTTTGTTGCTCATATATCTCGTGGGTGAAAATGCAGGAAATTCGTGAATAAACTTAAGAAAAGGGGTTGATTTGCGAGAGACCTCCGCCCGGGCCAACACTTTGATCCGCCCGGGCGCCTGCAAGGTGTGGAAAAAAGGGAAATTTGCGAAAGCCATCGTCCCGGGCGCGTTTGATTTTTTTGGAAAGATTTGATGGCTGATTTCTTCCCTAATTTTTTGAAGAAGGCTAATATGGACGGTATTTTGGGACGATTTGGAGGGATTCAGACATTATTCAGAGCCAAGGAGTAGAGAAAAAGGGAGAAAAGCTTGGAGCAAAGTTTGGGAGTTGAAGATTATCGAGATTCCAATCATCGTTCTTTGCATTTTTCGTCAAATCTAGTATTTCTAATTTAGAATTTATTGTTTAAACATTGTTTTGCTCCTTTTCACTATGAATTCTAGTAGCTAAACTTTCATATTTGTTGAGATTTAAGGGGATCTTACCCCGAACCTTGATTTAATTAGTTCACGTGTTGATTATTGATTTATTATTGAGTGTGCTACTGTTTTTCATTACGTTATTAAAGTATAGCTAACTTTAATAATCATTTCATATCGCGAGTGAGTTCGAGAGAATAGCTTGTGATATGAACGTTTTTCATTACGTTATTAAAGTATAGCTAACTTTAATAATCATTTCATATCGCGAGTGAGTTCGAGAGAATAGCTTGTGATAGGAACGAGTAGCATAGTCCGTGAATCTACAATTTACATAGAAATATGAAATTGAGTACATGTTGATAGTTATGGTCCTAAGGGTAGAAAGCTAGGGGATTTCATAGATCGGTATGCAATTCACCTTTGATAAATAATTAAAGAAATTTAATTACTTCACTGAGTAGAATTAGTTTGGCATAACTCGAGAGGACATGTTCAATTGTGTAGGAAATCCTATCAAAAGCGTAAATCACTGTCGAGCGAATTAAGTAAATAACGAGGGGTAGGTGAATCGAGATTCCCAACAAATTCATTTCTCATTGAAATTTAATTAATCGGTCTAGCTTATATATTTCAGCATTTAATTCTTGAACTTGTCCATTGAGTTTTTATTTAATTTTAGTAGTCATAAACAATCATTCAAATTTTGTTGCTAAAGATTTGATAACTGGAAATAATAATTGTAAAATACAGTCTCCAGTGGAACGATACTCGTACTCTCGTACATCATACTATTACTTGACATCGTGCACTTGCGATTATTTCAAGCTTAGATATTATATATTTTTATTACGGGTTTTACAGTGCAAGTTTAGCTCGATCAAGTTTTTGGCGCCGTTTCCGGGGACTGTTAATCCACAACTTTATTTTCAGTTATTTACTTTATCATTCTTTATTTTGTTTTCTTGGACACCTTCAATTTCTTTGCTTATATCTTTTTTGGTGCATGCCAAGATCTCTAGAGTCTGAACTAGAGATAGTCGACCCCGAGATTGAAAGAACCCTACGCAGATGAAGACAACTACAGCGGCTTAAAGACATGATGAACAGGAACGAGCGTGAGGACGAGCAGCATGAAGATCTAAGAGTCGAGGAATCAAGGCACATACCCATGTTGGAGTACGCACAACCTTCGCTTGATGGAGCACGTTCAAGCATAGTGCGACCAACCATCATGGCGAATCAGTTTGAGATAAAACCAGCTATAATTCAGATGATCCAGAACACTGTCCAATTTGGGGGAAATGTGCTAGATGATCCAAACACTCACATCGCCGACTTTCTTGAAATCTGCGATATTTTTAAATTCAATGGAGTTTCTGATGATGCTATTAGATTGCGTTTGTTTTCTTTCTCTTTACGTGACAAAGCTAATGCCTGGTTAAACTGTTTGCCTGTAGGTTCAATCACAACTTGGGAAGATATGGCCAGGGCATTTTTCATCAAATACTTCCCTCCCTCTAACACCATGAAGCTACGGGCAGACATCACCACATTTGCTCAATTCGAGCAAGAGTCTTTATGATAGGATCAAATACTTTGTTAAAAGAGTGTTTAGAAAGGGGGTTGAATAAACACTCACAATTTTTGTAAACTTTTCGAAAGTTGAGTTCAGTTTAGTGATAAACTGATACTCGGAATTTTGTCAGTCAATATCAATCAGTTAACAATAAAGTGCAGAATAAAACTAACTGATAGATATAATAAAAACTGAAATAATAACACAAGATTTTATGGATGTTCGGAGATTTCAAACACTCCTACGTCACCCCTTCTATCACAAGGATAGCATATTCACTAACAGGCTTTGATCGATACAAAAGTTTGTACAGACCCACTTCAGTTTGGACTTAATACTGTCAAAACTGAAACTCTTAGTTTACAAAATGCTTCACAGTATACAACTGAATTTAGCACAACTGATCTCTTACAAGATCGAATTTTGCAATGATAATAATGTGCTTGAAAGCTCGAAAGTGTAGCCTTGATTGCTACGAATATATGCGATAAGCGTGAGATTTTTTTCAGCAGAGTGACAACATATTTGTCAGAGAATAAACGAGTTTAGATGTTCAGAACTTTGATGTGTTGTCTTCTCTCAGCTGCTCTTCTCTGCTATTTATAGGCTTCTCTTCAACGGTAACATTTAAGGCTGCGTTTGGTAGCCTTGATTAGGTGGGTTTATGTTTTTTAAACCCACCTAATCTCATGTTTGGTAGGATTTTTATTTAACCAAGTCAATCCCTCCTATAAATGATTAGGTTATATTAACTGGGATAAAATCACTCCTCACCCCTTAGGATTATTTATCCAACTCTTAATCAATCCTATTTTTCCAGTTTTACCCTTCTTCTATATCCAAACTCACCACCACTTCCTGCCACCGATCGCTAACCACCCCCGCCTCCGCCGCCGACTGCCACCGCCGACCACCGCCACCGCCGCCGCTGCCGATCGCCGTCGGCCGACCACCGCCGACCACCGCCAGCCGATCACCCTCACAGCCGCCTTCGGCCTACCATCACTGCCGCCAGCGTCGCCGCCCGACCACCGCCGTCTCCGACCGGCCACCACACCGTCGGCCGACCACCATCGCAATAGTGGAAGGGTAATTTAGTCAATTCATCAAAAGATTCTAAATTATCTCATTCTTAACAATCATACCAAACATAATATTATTTTATCATTATATATTATATTTCTACTTCAATCATTTTCTTTATCATTTATCTCTTAATCATTTCATAATTTTATCCTCCAACCAAACACAGCCTAATAGAATTTGAATATTTTTATCCGTTGGTTTTCCATGTCAACATTCTTCTGACATTCGTACACTGTAGCTGAATTGCGGCGTTCCCACTATCTGTTGCAGTCTACTTTTGTACTATTGTCGGTTGATCATCCTTTTCTTGATGTGTACAGCTGAAGGATCAGTTGATAGGCAATAGTCGATAAGTTTACAACTGTTTGTAGCAACTGATCATTTTCCAACTGATCATTCAGTTGTTTTCGAAAGTTCAGTTCAGCTGGATTTAGTTGCCTTAGAAAATCTGCGCATTATTCTTCAGTTACAGGCAACTATCAGTTAGAGTATATGTTTAGTTACTCTCGAATCAGTTACGAACATTAATCATTTAGTTTGTCAAACAACCGAAATTTAGTTTCCAACAATTTCTCCCTTTTAGATGTTTGACAAAACTTAGTAAATGAACTTATCAACTGAACTTTATGTAGATAAAATAATTCGAACTCTTTGTAGATAAAATAACACTTCTAATGTAAAAATTCATACAAAGAATAAAGAATGAAATAATCTTCAAGAATCTTAAGAAATCTGCCAAAATCTTATCAATGTCGTCTTTTCCTTGTTGATCTTTTCCTTCTTTTTCTTCTCCTTTTTCTCCTTTTTTGTCAAACGCATCATCCTTTCTGGATAACATGCGAACACTCGAGGCGATGTCTGACACAGAATTCAGCACAATTTATTGTAGGAAATCTATTCTTTTAGTGACAGTCTTCTCCAGAAATTCAAAGCGTCTTCCGACTAAGGCTTGAGTCTGGAAATGAGCTTCAGTCGACACTCTGTCGTTTCTAATTTTTTCCATCTGGAGAAAGAGAGAAGTCATATTTTCTTCGATTTCATGTAATCTTTCTGTAGTAAACTCATATGAAGAGTTGATTTTCAGGGTATGCGCAAGCTGGGTTGACTTGATTTAAGAAATAGCATGCATTATACTTAGTAGGTTGTTCTGAACAGATTGGATCTCGTCGAATAAGGATTCAGTATCCATTGATATGCCAGGAGACGTGTCTACAGGGCTTTCTGGTATCTGCTCCCTTTCTTCTTGATTGAAGATCACCAAAGCTCTGTTAGTTGTATCTGTTTCAAGCATTACCATTTCTGAAACATCATCATGTAAAGCTTCTTGCTGAAGTTGTTGAGGAGGAGAAGGATTCTAATCAACAAAAGAACTGGATGGCTCTTCAGTTTGCTGATCAGCTGAAACAGTTGATGGTTGTTCAGTTTGTTGCGCAGCTGATTCACAAACTGGTTCTTCAGTCGGTTGAACGACTGGAGTTTCAACTTGCTCTTCAGCTGACACTTCTTTAGTTTCAACTGAGTGCAGCTGAGCCTCGTCAGTTTCTTCAAAAACTACTTGTTCAGTCATGGCAGCTGACTAAACTGGCTCTTGAATCTCTTCAAAAATAGCCTGTTCGGCTGGTTCTTCAATAATAACAGCCTGAGCGGCTGGTTCTTCAGTTGAAATAACAGTAGAATAGACTGGTTCTTCAGCAACAAAAATTTCTTCAACTACTCTGGTTGAATCCAGCTGAATATCAGAGGTCACTGATTTGATAACCTCGTCAAGATTTGCCAATGATAACTCAGCATTAGAATAAAGTTTGAGTTTAGCAGTTGAGGAGGAAGGTGCAGTCAAAGATGCTTGTGCATCAGTTGAAGGAGGAGCAGTTGCTTGCTGAGAAGAATCAGCAACTGGATCCTTGGTTGGCTCTTGAACTGATTGTTCAGTCTGCTCGTCTGATGAAGGATCTTGGGAATTTGCTGGAAAAATCAGTTCCTGATCCATTTCCCATTGTTTTATTTCCCTCTGCAGCAAGACAAGATCCATTTCAAGTTGATTATAAACGTCTCTATCATTGTAAGCAGTTGGACTGGTAGGATCATAGTTCAAGCGCAACTGATCAACCATTTTGGATAACTGCTTGGCTCTTATTTGATCGAAGAAATACTTCTCTCGTTGTAAAGCCTGAGAAACCGAAACAGCTTTGACCACCTTCAGAATAGCTCTTTCTAGGTCAACAAATTTCTTCAGAACTGATTTTTTCTGAAGTTGCTTGGCAAACACTTCAATTCTGAATCTGACCCATTCCTTGAAAATTTTGAGCTTGTTCGAGGAAAAATCATCGATCTCTTTCCATATCAGATCAATGTGAGTTTGGACTGTATTGGTTGGTCGGGGTTCTTCTTGTAACTTCCCTTTCCCTTTAGGATCAGTTAGGACATGATGGAGACTCAGTCCTGATGTTGTTGTGTCTATCCTTTCTGTAATCACGACCCCTTTGTGTCTATCAACTGGTAGAGCAGAGAAGGCAGAAATAGAGATTAATGGAGCCTTAACTCCAGTTGATTTCTTCTTATCACCAGATTCGGTGATCTTTGTCTTCGACAGTTCATTAAACAAAGGTAACTGAATCTCAGTTGAAGGTTCAGTTTGCACAGCTCTCAGCAGTGTAGCATGAATAGGTTGTTGGGCTCCAGTTGGTGTGAGCCGATCAGTTGGGATTGTGCTGACTATCGTGGCTGGCTTAGTTTTCAGAGTGCGAGGTTTCTTGGAGAATTTGGGTGAAGGAGTCTTCTCTGAATCAGACTCACTGACAATCAGTTTGAGTTTGATTGTCTTTTTCTGAGCTGTCTTCTTTGGTTTCTGAACTGACTTGGGAGCCTCCTGTGTCCCAATCTCCTTCTTCACCTTCAAAAATTGCTCAGGAGATATGTCCAGTTTTGGCTTTGGTGGCTGGACATTTTTAGCATTGAAGATCTTGAGCTTAGATGATCTCTCAAAATCATCACCCACCAACCCTTTCATCTTCAGCAGATAGCTGAGTTGCACAGCAAATCCTCTGGATTGCTTGGTCGACTGAAACATATTTTTCAAGATATTGAAAACAATGTTCTTCCTGTCAGCCATGATAGCAGTCATGGCTTGGAATTTCTCCAGAGTTAGGACAGCAAAGGATCCTGCCTTCGCTAAGAGCCTTTTGGCTACAATATCAGCCAGCAACTGTATCTCTGGATTCAACTCCTTCTTGGGATCAGAAACCTTGATCTTCCGACCATCAGCAGAAAGAAGGGTTTGCATCTCGTCAACATCAGATGCTTTCACCTCCGAGATATGTGCTAGCCCATCAGTAGGCAGCTAAAATAGATTTCCGAAATAGTCCTCATCAATGATCAGTAGCTGACCATTGACAGTAGTAGCGATCTCGCCATCAGTTGTGATATATCCATTAGCATAGAAGTTTTGAATCTCCTTCAGATAAATTTCTTGGGAAGATTTTCCCAGAAATCCCTTTAGTCCGGCTGCTTCCAGTTTGAGAAAGACATTCTTGACCCCTTCGTCCTTTACAGTCAGGATTGAATCAAAATCAACAGCCATAGCATTGAGAATGTGAGCAGGGATTTGATTTGCCATTTGAGTGATTTGAAATCCGCGAAAGAGAATAAGCTTTGAGTAGTAATTTGCTCTGAATGCTGAAATGCGCGTAAGAAAGAAAAACTGAAATGGAGCAGATATAGTACATATGTACGTGACTGTTCAAATTATTTGGACACGTGTCAATCCAGGAAAATTTGAATAAAACGTGTGTACGTGTGCTGAAACGTGTGTGAAATTTAAATGGTCTACGTGATGCCACGTTTCAAAACACTATTCATTGAAAGACAGTAATTAATGCACAAACAATAAGCCACTTCAGTTAATATGGAATCATTACTGATTAATCAGTTAACGTACTGGAGAAGATCAGTTGGGGCAACAACTGAGTGGTCATTATTTCTGAATACGTATGAATCTGTACATTATTTTATCTACAATCAGTTTCATTATTTCAACTATACCAAATATATCAGGAAATTCAATTCAAACAATTCAGATATCTAAGTTTTGTCAAACACCGAAAAGGGAGGAATTGTTGGAATTTATGAGTTTCAGAGTTTGATAAATAAATCCGCAAGAGAACTGAATAACCAAAATGATTGGACGTAATCAAGAGATCGTAACTGAAAGAAGACTTATCGGACTTAAATGGACTAAGAACTGAAGTTATTATAAGAACAAAAAAGTCCTACCGATTACACGAAGTTCAGTAAACAAATCGCAAATTAGAACTGAAGACGTGGCATAACTGAACTGAAAAGACCTACATCAACTTAAGTATTCAAAACTGAGAAGACATCAGTTAGAACTGATGTTGTCCAGTTGAAATGATCTGTTGACCAGTTTGACTTTTGATCAATTAGTCACGTCATCAGTTGTAGTATCAGCCGACAGACTGATAGTTCGTACAACAGCAGAACAGATGAAACAAAACAAAACAGTCTGATACTTCGTACTACTGTCAGATAAAGTGATCTATATGGACTAAACGACGATTCAACCGATATTAGTCATTAAAAGCATTCAATGTGACCGTTGTAATTGGAGACTGTAAATAGATGATCGATTCAGTGGAAGAATGTTGGTGAAAAAAACTGAAGGAACTATATACAATCATCAATCAGTTGCGATACATTATCAAGTATTTTTTTGTTTATAAATCGCACATTGTGGCTCCTATTTCATTGTATTTATTTGTAGCATTCATGCTACTTTTTATAGCTATTCAGTTATCTATTGTAAGGTGTTGAAAAACTAAGAGTTTTAGTTTGACAGTGTATAAGTCTAACTGAAATGAATTATTACAATTTGATGTAATACATCAAAATCTTTAAGTGAAAAACATATCCTTGAGATAGAAGATCTGAATTAAGAGCATTTGAAGACTCCGAACATCCATAAAAATTCGTGTTTTCTATTATGTTATTTATTCAGTTTTTACATAACCTCACCCTTAGTATTCAATCTATATTTCAGTCTAATTCTACCCTATAATTAGTTGACTGATTTATATTGACAAAAAAAATTTCAAGATCAGTTCAATTAAAGAACTGATTCATGTCCAAGAGATTGCAAAAGGCCAGAGTATTTATTCAACCCCTTCTAAACACTCAAACTGCTTTAACCGATCCTATCATATTAATGTATTGAATTAATTTAAATTAAAATTTTATAATAAGAAACATATTTTATGATATAAACATATATAACAATATATTTACATAAATAATTAGCATTTATAGTTATGATTCAAATGAACATATCAAGTTATAATAAAAATAAATTATATCTGAACCGTGCGAGGGGAGCGCATAACCTGCACTCACCTCGTACAACAGCCTCTCGCCACCACCATGCCACAGCCCACCTCGACAAACCACACTCGAGCCCCTCTAACTCCTGCATCCGCTGATATACAGCCTCTATTTTCCCACGCAGCACCCCAATATGCACACACCTACGTAGAACAATATGCACACACCTATATACACGTATATATAATATAAAATATCTAAGTGCAGTGAATTTGCTTTGAAAATTGATCTTCTCACGTACCCATCAAAACTCTTCGAAATATCATAAACCGTTATCATACAATGAAAATATACGCATCGACAATCAAAATAATATGATTTCATTGATATGTCAAAACGAACGAATTAATCTTTCCTTAGATTGGAATATAGATGGTTCGAAGACGACCGGTTGTTTAGAAGATGCTCCGAACATGATCGAAATTCTCCGGGCAACTAAAAATTAACACCAAAAATGAGCAAGTATTTAATTAATTAATGATTATCCGTTTCATCCATCCTATCCCTCGGAATGCTCAGAAAACCAAAAGTCAGTCAATTGTAATGGTAATGATTCTGATAAATGAGATGCTATTTTTTCTCCCACTAAATGCCCACACGGTAATAAATCAACAATCCAAATTATCGCGGTCATTATAAATGATATGCATTTACCGAATATCAAATGAATCTTAATTTTGATATTTGAGAGGGGAAACATTCAAAACATCAAAGGATTCAAATGAGAAAAACCAAAAGACTGAAGATCAAGAGACAAGAACCAATGGACAATTTCGACAAATTAGACATACCAAGGAACAAAAGTGAAGAAACAATTCAGAATATTATTCATGCTTTTATATATACTATACTAGCAAGTAACACGTGCGTTGCACGTGATGAATAAACGGTATAACGAGTAAGTGAACATAAAACACTTATATTGAATGAAATCGAAAGAACCACTTTCTATTGAAAATTCATAATATAAAAAAGCATTATCAAATTTTTTTCTTATTTAATTTTCAGTTTTTAGGTCATCTCTGTGTGACTGTTTTGTCTAAATTTCCTCATCATTTTACTGAAATCATCTATTTTTTCATCATCTTGAATTTTTATGTTTCTCCTTTGAAACATGATGAATTTTGTTTCTTTTTATGTGGTTTTATCATTTTCTTAGTGTTTGTTGTCTTCTTATCTTCATGTTGTACTTGTTTTGCCCTTCTTTTTCGTTCGTTCTTTTCTTATCTTCATTTTGCATTTCATTGATGTTTCAGTTCTTTGTTTTCTTATCAGTATTTCTCGAGTTGTGGTTTCTTAAATCCATCTACAATTATTTTTGTTATTCCATTTTTAGTCGAGACAGACTTGTCTAATTTGAAAAGAAAATTGTGATCTTATTTTCTTGGTTGATCAAGTATTGTTAAATGCTCCAAATTACTTTTTTTATGCAGTATAAAATTTGTAGTTATTGGCAATATGTAGGAGAAGTTGGTGAAAAATCCCCAATCAAAACATTTCTTTGGGTTCACTCTCTACCCACAAAATTATGGTACTATGTCATACAAATTGTGGTACACTTCATGTGGAAATGTGGTACTAAAAAAGTACTCAAGGACGGAACACAAAACAAAACGACGGCTGGGGACTGAAGGTCAATTTCCCGCAATATGTATTGGATTATTATAATATTATTTTAAAAATATTTTAATTCACCTTAGTATGCATGTCAATTATTTTTTGATAGAGAAACCAATAAATGTCTCAATAACCTCTTCGAACAACGTCACTCTAGCTATTTCATTTTCATCTTGAACCATCATTATTATCTGTTACTTATAAATTAATTGTGAGAAAGTATACAAAATAAATAAATATTTTTAAGCATGTAAAGTTAATTATAGTTGCAATACCTTGGGACGATCTCGATATTCATCTTCACAAAGTGTTGAACAAAACTACTCCGGTGAATAGCAATGTCATCTTGTTTTTAAAAATTATTTAATGATCGAATCTTCTTGATGATGTCAATGATATATGTGCATAATTATATTATTCGATTAAAAAAATATACGTAAATATCAAAATAAATAAAATAGAAACATGCTTTGGGCATTAGTGTAATTTGAATTACTTGCTAAATGATCAAATTCTCTGAAGCGAAAATTAAGTTTGCCTAAATTTGGCTTCTTGCAACTCGGTGACTAAAGTTTCTTTTCGCATTATCAACTCAATATTCGAGTTTACATTTGGATAACAAGAATTTATTTCCTTAACGATTGAATTTCATATAAGTAACTTTTGTTACACTTTAAAAGCTGCTCAAATTGTTGAATAACATTTAAAAAAATCAAGCCATGTACCATAGTTTCTTGCAATATCATATTTTTATTGTTAGTACATAAATGATGGTCCGAAAATAATGCTATTATTTGTTTTAAATAAATATAGCATTTAAAAAGTAGTCACTTGTACATTTATGAAAGTTAACTTTCGAATAATTTTTGAGTTAAGTCTTGTTGAAATTTGATTTCTTTGTAGAATAATAAATACTTTGACTGTTATATTTTTTTGATCATGTTGGAACATATCAATCAGCATCACATCAAGATTTGTCATTATTAGTATGTCTTTATTACGGACGTGTAAAACTTTTCTTTGGCTAGTGAAGTGGGTGCATGGTCTGCCATATATGATTGAATCTGATTTAAAATTGTTGATAACCATCGTAACAAATGATATTAACTATTGGCTTTGAAGTAATTTTCATTTATTTAATTAATATTAGCTATTTTTCTCTTCAGCTACCCTAATTATTATCTTCGTTAGACTAATTATGTGATATATAATTAAATATATAATGGTTGTTTATTAATTACACGTTACAAAACTTATGATAATTGAATATATTTTGATTTGTTTATGANTATCATGTTGGAACATATCAATCAGCATCACATCAAGATTTGTCATTATTAGTATGTCTTTATTACGGACGTGTAAAACTTTTCTTTGGCTAGTGAAGTGGGTGCATGGTCTGCCGTATATGATTGAATCTGATTTAAAATTGTTGATAACCATCGTGACAAATGATATTAACTATTGGCTTTGAAGTAATTTTCATTTATTTAATTAATATTAGCTATTTTTCTCTTCAGCTACCCTAATTATTATCTTCGTTAGACTAATTATGTGATATATAATTAAATATATAATGGTTGTTTATTAATTACACGTTACAAAACTTATGATAATTGAATATATTTTGATTTGTTTATGAATATTTGAATATAGTGAAATCTTTATAATAAT
>NC_133306.1:16224106-16238582 GCF_012295235.1 Primulina huaijiensis
ATATGCTGTATTTTGTGTGGGATTATCTGTTATAATCATGTATAATATCATGTTTTAGAAAACGGACATTGGAGATTAGCTTTCTTCTTGAATAGGCCAAATTTGACAGTAAATATGCATCTCATATCTCCATTTCCCGCAAATACCACCTTCAAAGCAAGAGGCATGAAATGCTAATTGAGGCCATTTTTCCGAGTGTATATATATATAGATGCATACATACTACTTGATAATGAAAATATTAATTGCTTCACCAACTTAATTCCAAGAAATAATGTAACTCTCCAAAAAAATTGTCTTATGGTGAAAACATTGTCTATTGACGCTGTTGAAAAGTATATGAGATTTAACCAACATTTAATAATTCAACCCAAAGCCATAAGGGAACAAAGGGTCGGATGAATTCTCTCCCGCATGAATCGGAAGCTGATCAACGCTCCTAAACCACGTCATGGGAAGTCGTCCATGGAATCCATAATCTCCGAAAACAACATCTGTGATTCCTTCGCCTTCACTTCCTGGCAGCCACGCAACGACTAGACCGTCTATTTTTTGCAATAGCCATGGCTCTAAAATTAAAGGTCTTCCGGCAATCAAAATAACCAATGTCGGAACTTTATCAGCGACTAAGCTCACCAATTCAGCTCCGTTGAACGGAATTTTAAGCTCGGGATCATCACCACCAGATTCAACATATGGACCCTCACCAACTGCTACAATAGCAAGAGAGAAATCGTGACCAGAAAATGTTTCTGAAGAAGGATTCAGTTCATATATCACTTCTGTCTCATCTTCCACTACTTGTTTTATTGCATCCAAGATGGTCGTGCCTAGAAAACAAGTATATGAGTTTTATATCAGAACTTGTAAACTCGGTAGATTTTTGTATTTACCGTATCCGAAACAAGAATCAAATCGACAACTAGAAAAGGAGAAAATATGGTCGTCACTGCAAAGAGCACTGCTAAAATGCATGTGGGAATTGAATAGAGTACAGAAATGAATAAATTTACAATCAGTAAAACTGATAATTGGTTGGATACTTACTTAGAAAATAATAATAGGTGAAAATTTAGAACTAAAACATGACAACTTTATCTAGAGACCCAATTTACCTTCTGTGATTCTCCCAGTTGTTCCCTCCCAGGTAATAGTCCACCCACCACACTGATACCCAAGATTATCAGCATGTGTCCCGGTAACAAGAATTCGTTTAATATTCTTGTCTAGAGGGAGCAAAGGTTTATTTGGATCCTTTCCATTCTTTAACAAAACCAAGGACTTGCGAACAGCTTCACGTGCCAGTTCTCTATGTGCCTGAACAACAGGAACATAAATCTAATTCAGTTTTGCAAATCTCTTGCTAGTGACTTGGAGAGGATCATGATAGTAAGCTAACATCAATTGATGTTTGGACAAGAATCAAATGACAGATTATGATTTGTAGCAAAACATGTAGATGAAAACGATTGGCAGCGGAGAACCTTTAATAAGAGAGTCAAAGATATTTAAGTTCCTAATTCATACCTAATGTTTTCCTTATATGTTTTCTTTAATCTGAAATAAAGTACAAAATAAAGCACTTATATAAATATTTTCATGACATCTTGTTGAATATATCAAAAGCTTCCGAAATTAGCACATGTTTTCTAGAAATGAAAATGCATTAAAAAATTGGTCTCGCGTATTTTGCTTTTCTCTTTATGTTCCCCTTCAAAGCCTATTCGCAAGCAAACAAGCAAACAATTTTTAGCCACTAATAGTCCTTAATTTATATCCAGCTCTGACAATTTACGACCATAAAACATAAGACATATTATATTGATCAGGTTAAACTACTGATTAAATTATATTGTATCATGAGCTTGATATAGAAATATTTGCTCATCTAATCTAATTCTTATCGAGGAAAATCCGTGTAGGGGATCACAAAATAGTAACTACCTTCTTAAAATGATGCGAATATAAAGTTTCTGAACTGCAACGATACTGTTTCAATTCCGCAAATAAATAAAGACAAAACCGGATAAAGGTGTACTGAAACGAGGATTAGTCTCATCCTTTCACCATTGGCATTAATCTAGGTAGTTACGTCAATAGAACACGAAGAAATGAAATACCTTACAACCAACCACATCTAGTAAAGATCTATCAGTCAAGGGATACTCAAACAGTCCGGCAACAAATTTGACTCTCAGGATTCTCTCAACAGCATCATCAATTCGAGCCATAGGTATATCCCCTGATTCAACAAGAGACAAAAATTCTTCCAAAAATAGTTCATATCTAAAAGGAACCATGACCTGCAAATATCAGTTGATAGAGAGATAAATTATGTGAAGAAGACCTAGCCACTACCAGGCTATATGGAACCACATAGAATTTTTACCATATCGATTCCAGCATTTATAGTGGACATAATGCTTTGACGATAATTTGAGCCATTGGGAATATAAAGACGGTCTAATGCTTCCCAGTCTGAAATCAAAAAACCCTGCAGCAGATAGAACTTTATGTAATAAGTCAAAAGTTCATATAGCAGCTACTGATATATATCTGCATGAAAAATTCATGAATAGCTGCACAAGTGTTCAACGAAAGATTGGCTATGAAAGTTTGTCAAGCAGCAAAGAGGTGGAACATCTATGCCTAGGCTGGAAACATTAGAGATGAAAATATTTGCCTGAAAAGATTTACGAACACGATTAATAAAAAATGATTAATGACAAATTTATACATTAAAAGTTTCTCAAGCATATATTAGAAAATTTAACAGGAAAATATACAGGTCAATGTCTTCAAAACTTTGTGCATATTACACATACAAAAATATATTTTCTAGAACTTGGGAGTTGGGGGGACATTACAGCCCATTCCACTCTTTACATTGCGAAAGTGGCGTACTAAATTTTTTCAAAGTAAATTGGACACCAGTCTAAGAAAACACAAGACAATGAGGTCGAACTGACACACA
This sequence comes from Primulina huaijiensis, assembly GCF_012295235.1. Taxonomy (NCBI): domain Eukaryota; kingdom Viridiplantae; phylum Streptophyta; class Magnoliopsida; order Lamiales; family Gesneriaceae; genus Primulina; species Primulina huaijiensis. The sequence continues at coordinate 16,227,081 of NC_133306.1, forward strand.
ATAAACATAAAAAGTCAAATTTACCTTGAACCCCAGCTTTTCTTTTAGAACTTCTGTGAGAAGATAATGGTTGGAATGCAATTTATTTCCGTTCCAACTCGAATATGATGCCATTACAGTGCAAACCCCTTGAGAAATACAATCGAAGTATGGTTCCATGTGGATTTTCTCCAATTCATCATATGATACTATTGTATTACCCTCATTCGTACCATTCTTAGTTCCTCCATCCCCGACAAAATGCTTCGCACATGCAAGAACATTTTTTCTGGAGTCGAAGTGGATAAATATGTATCATCAGAGGACGAATTTATATTGTGAAACAAGGGTAGAATCCTACGGAGAAATGGAAGATGTAGGCTGTCACTTTTCCCCTCAGTCGAACAATGGGAGTTTAGCTGGTCTAGAATAAATGTTAAGGCATGAGAACATACTCGAGTGGGAAGAAGATCTACACTGGGAGCAAGTGAGCTACCGCTTAAGTCCTTCTAAATTTTGTTATTTGTTGATTATATAATTTGTCATCTCTCTGTTATAAGATCTCGTTACCATTTTGCATATGATAATATTTTGCAAACCGCCTGTCATTTGATCATATTTTGTAATTCCTGCTAACCAAACCACTTTACCCTTTGCTTTGTTACATAAGAATATTTTTAAACGAGAACCAATTAGAACATATATCTAGCTTGAAAATTGAACACTTGCGAATGAAGTACTACCCTGCTGTAATACTTAAAATTACACTCACATATATAGAACTTCTTAACTAGATGTTTAGTAATTTTGTAATATTCATAGCTTTGATCACTCAAGTCATATAGCATTTAAGCACGAATGATATGGTTGGTCTAGAATTAAACTTGGTAACTATGCATGCTTAAATGAGCTTGACTGTGCACTTTGTGATATGAACAAGAGTGTCTACGTACAAAGTGTCATCTAGTAGTTTTTCAACCCACAAGGGATAGCAGGCATGTCTTAAAAGGGGTCAATGGTTTTATAACCATTTTGAATTAGCAAAAATTCGGAAATCTCTGTCTTCAGGACATACGATATTACTGTGAAGTGATCAAGATCCAAGTTAAGACATTCTATAAAGTTGTATACATGTCAAAAGATAAAGATAATTTCATTTTTAACCTTCCAGCCAGAAAAGGGTAGCCTTTGGGGTGCCCTTCAGGCGGCTGTCCCTGCAACCCTGTGACGATAGAGGTCATCATTCTAACAACTTCAGTTTTTTCGCTATAACTTTCATAGCATCTCCCCCATCTGGGATCTCTGCTAACCTAAGATAATATATTTGAAAAATCAGTGCTGATTAATGATCATTCAAGAGAAAAGAAAATTAAAAGAATAAAATTATACATTATAGTGATCTACGGTGTTGTAATACATTAATTAACATAACTGAGCTTCAAAGTCTATCCCTGCTTTGGATGAGTTAGTTTCCCAGTACTTAGGTACTGGCTTATGCAACAATGGGCGCTGATAACAAAAGTAAAAGTCTACAACCAATTAGCTAAAAATGCAACTGCTCCAAAAAGTTTAGGTTTCTGAAAAGTTTATCAAAAAGGGAAAGAACGCAAAATATATAGAAAACATGCATCAGAACTCCAAGATGACCAAGTCAATCCCTCAGGTATCTGAATAACTCAATGTCACATTCATTTCAAATGGATCAAAATTTAGAGTGCTAACATCCCAAGAACATGACACAGACATCCACATTTCGTGTAATGAACTAAATGGACTGAAACTTTCCATGTTTGCCTAGCGACTAGGGGACACAATTTTCTCTTACCCCTCTCATTTAAAGAAGTTTCTCAAATCCAAATTTTTTAATCGTGAATTAGGGAAAGAATAAGCAGAATTAATAGCGCCAAGTCCACATAGTTGTGCAATATTATATCCTGCAATAAAGCTCCACAATCATTTGTTGCAAATTAGCTAGTTTTTTGTAACTATGGGTCTATACACTGATAAAATATTATCCTAATTTTCCAATTTTTACACTTCAAACTTTATTCCGGTGGAACATTTACATTGTGTTAGATTATCTGCTCGTCATTTTACTGAATAATGGCCACTATATAATAACACCAAGCATGTGAATTACAGGCATAAAGAATTTTATTTGATTTTTTCTTTTCATCTGAATTACAGGCATTTAAGAATATTATTTCCTTTTTCTTTGTTACATAATTTTCCAAATAACTTTTCTTATCACAAAAGATCACTCTTTTACTTTTGAACTATCCACAGAAGATATCTCCAGTTGAAAGTCCACCAGGTGGTAGTTTTGCTGTATTTAGAAAACAACTTCTTTACATTTTCAGAATAAACTCTCGCAATCTGTATATTATTCCCAATAAACCCACATCCACCAAAAAATTCCATATCTTAAAAAATCTCAATCTCATACAAAATATTAGATCAAACACAAATTTAAACAACAAAATGTTACATCAACTTCCAAAATTCAAATCAAATGCACTTTAAAAATTCTTTGAAAAGATATTCCAACTTTTGAGTTGGAAACAACAGAAGCCAAACCAGCCACCTGACGATTTTAAATAAAAGCTAGAAATTTCTTTTACCCAATTAATCATTTTGCTTAAGATACTAAAATTTAGCAACAGTCAAAATTACATCTAAAATTCACATTGTTAATTTATTTTGAAAAGAGAAACAAGGAAATGGAATTGAAAGTGAAAAAAAAAGGAAGTGGTGTCAGCAACAGTCTAATTTCACTCAAACCTCAGCAAACCCGGACAATTTTTTTTTATAGGTCATTAATTACAAGTTGAAAATCATGAAATAACAATAAAATACTTCTTATCACAAATTATAAGAACGCCACTGTCAAAAGAAAGAAAACCTTTATACAACTATTAGAGAACATTTAGCTCAGCCTAAGATTTGGTGTCGAATGGTTGGATTTTGATGAATGCATGACTTACAGCAACACATGGAGAAAAGGCATAGTGAGCCCCACTTGCCCTAACTTCAAGAGCTGTGACCTCCCCAATCTTCCTTAACAGATCAGTATCTCTATAAATGCATTGCATTGTATATCATTAGTGTCACTTAGTTCGAAACAATAAAGATAAAATCAAGATAGGAATTTTCTAGTCTGTGCCATTTGTGGGAACAGAACAGATAGATGTAAAAAACTGCTTCAAATTTTCTTCTCTTTTCAAATACATTACACGTTTGGGGCGAATGGAAATGATGTAATTTTAGCTTCGAAGTGCCTAAATTACCCATGATCCAAGACTGAAATCCATTAATCAAAAAGTTGCTTCTATTTGACCCAAATGTGCCAACTCTTCTTCCTCACCTTCTCTTGTGATCTGGACATTCATTCTCCTACATATATTTAACTTACAACCACAGGTACCCTATAAACCACCTGACAGTAATTCACATACGTACTGCATCAATTTGCTGTGTGAATTCATGACGCGAAGTCAGATGAAGCATGGTGTTATTGACTCCACTGGTAAAAATTTGCCAAATTGCATGCCATTGCGTTTAATTTCGTAACAAATGGATTTTATTTGGGAAGAGATGCACTGACCCTAAAATAGTAGTTTTAGAAAATAATGGATTTACTTAAAGATGCATCATTATGATTGTTTCCATTTATGTTTCTATAACAACTATGTGGCGCAGTTAACTAATCTCATATTTGCTCTATCAAACTTGATTAGGGAACATTACACTTGCTTTAAAATAATCTGAGGTGCACTTCAGGATTGTTTCTTGTTTCAACACTCCACACCCACGATCCAGAATGGGAAAAAAGAGAGAAGTTTTTATGAAAATTACAACTAGATGGAGAAAAAAGTGTGAAACGGTAATCAACATATCGAGTTGGTGATTACCCTGAGATCAAACAACCAGACTCTTTGGCCATTCAATCAGTTAAATAAAATAAGAAAATGAAAATGTAACAGTTAATACATAAAACGCAAATCATAATAATAATAAAAAATAAAAAGAGGGCAGAAAACAATTACAATTCTCGGCTGCAGAATAACATAAATATTTGCTAGCCTGATATCATGAAACATTACGCACAAAAACCTGCTGACCTTGTGGCTCCAATACCAATGTTATGAGGGAAAATGGTGGCTCCATAGACATTGTTGTTGCCATGTACAGCATCCGTCCCATAGATAATAGGAATGCCGAGCCTTGATTCCAAGGCCGCCTTCTGGAAACCATCGATCATGTCGGCCCAGTCAGCTGATGCCGCATTGTCGAATGGTTTACTTCCACCCCCGCTCAGCACACTCCCTGCAAATGCAATCACTCAACAGACAGATATCACACACAAAAAAAAGGCCACCTCCCATAATTACATCATGTCAAAACATTTCTTGCTATAACATAAAGATTACACTTATACAACTAATTAAAAATGAACCTATGAACTGATTTTTGATGGCGGATGGGGTGGCGACGCTGCGTTCGATCTGCGTCATCTGGCCGATTTTCTCTGGAATAGTCATCCTGGAGAGGAGGTCCTTGACTCTGGCTTCAATGGGGGCATTTGGGTTCTTGTAGATGCAATCCATTTCGATCTCCATTCCAAATCTCAGGTGACTACAATCACAAACTCAAGTCATATTCACATGGGGAGTGACTTCATTTATATCCACGAGTTACGATGGATGCAACTCGGTAGCTGGATTCTAGTCAGCATTTGTTTTTTTTATATCTACCAAAATTGTTCTTACATTGTAAATTCCCATATATCCCTTTCTTAAATTTCTTTTTACCAGGATGTCATGTCAGTCTTTGTTCCACGTTTTTTATGTTTGCCCTGTTTGATTTCATATACGGAGACGATGCATTCATCTTCAAATGAAAAGTGTGTTTGTCGGTAAAGTGTGGTCTTAGGGTTGTGCGCGCACATTCAGCCGTGCCTACTCAGAGTTCGACACCTCCAGTTTCCTCATCTAAGTGCTCACCTGCATCACACACGTCTAGTGAGTCTAAAGACTCAACACACCTGTACCGTTAATAGAAAATACATATACATATCACACAACAGTGAAAAATACTGTAATCAACATACATTTCATGAACTTAAAAGTATAAATGTAAATGTGTCGTATAAAATCATAACGTGTCAAAACATGTCTCAACATATCATCATATACGTATATATTTTCCTTAAATTTAATTCAATTCATTAGTTGTGACTTTCGTATCAGTTCTATCGTATCAGCTCTATTTGATGGATCCATCTATAAACCGTGGTACCCGACGGCGAGGACATCAGCGACCGCATTACCCGTCCATTGAGCCTTGGCCTCAGCTCATAATATCTCATGTCATCGTATATACATCGTCGGTCACAACCAACTCTCATCCTTCAAAAACATCATCATATCAACCACTTAATAAAAACATGCATATACGTAACTTTTTCTTGAAATCAAACATGCACCGTATTTTTCATAATTTCATAAAAAGTCATAAACGTGATAACATAAACATTTAAAAACATGTCAAATCGTGCTAAAGGCGCTGCCAGGAATAAAATCTCACCCCGGGTGAAAAATGATCATTTTGCCCTGTTGTCACTTTGATTGTTGCACTCCCAAGAGCAGGTTGTCCACAAGTAGTATAATTCGGTGAGTCTGATATCGTATCCACAGGAAAGCTAAGGTAATTACAAGTCCACTACAATGTCTTTTTGTTTTGTTTTTGTTTTTGTTTCTTTTTAATTTTAATTGTTTGAATCTTTAATGGGTAAATTTTAATTGTTCAAATTTTAATTTAAGTAGTTGAGATTAAAGGATCCACTCTTGGTATTTTAATAAAGTTAACATTAACGAACAATATTGAAATCCACTTAATAAAATGGTTCCAATANAAACATTTAAATGATTCCAAGAATTCGATATTATAATATATTTATATATAATAAATCAAGGCATCCACTTTAAATGGTTGGTAATACCAAACTAACATTTAAATGGTTCCAAGAATTTAGTGTAACATATAGCAACAATAAATCAAAACTCCCACTTATAAGTAGGGTATAAAAATGCTTAAAGAAATAAATATAACATAAACAATAAATAATGATTAAATAATATAAAACATAGATTCTTACCTTTTAATAACCTTATTATCATGCCAAGAGTTTCACCTTATCATCTCAACTTTAGGAAGTTAGCTATTCATTATTCAAAGTGTAAAACTTTGAATATGAAATTAACATGCTAATTGTATTTAAATGAAGAAATAAAGGAAAAATATAGAGAGAAATATTATGAACTCAAAGGTTTGTTCATAGAATGAGGGATATCTCAATACATTANCGTCTCCATTGGTGTTCCAAGATATTATATTATATTACACATCACTTTTGAAAATCTTCTTCTCTAAATTTGCTTATTCTCGTAAAAAGAAACATGTGGATAATTGAGTTGTCTAGTTGTGGTATTTTTTTCAAACCATTTGATCAAGTAATTTAAGAGATATGGTCAAAATATTAGAGCATGGTAAAACTGCCACTCCTTTGGTAACTTTATTTGTTGCTTAATTTGATCCCAATTGTGAGAGGATTTTTATCTCAAGCTTGTCAACAATATTGTAGATATTATAATCAAATTTCTACAGGTCCAAGAATCATCTTAATCCCATTTGCAACGCCAAGTTTATTCTTGTTTTATCAAAACTGTAAAAAATAGTAAAAACTTGTAATTACACAACTTATATTTTATACAATTTATTATAAAACATATAATATTTAAACATTTAATAAAACAAAAACTATATAATTATATTATAAAACATTTAATTAATGTACAATTTTTATGTTTATCATGGCCCTAGAAACCCAAAATGACCGATTTATCCCTGGACCTCTAAAATTCGACCCGAAACTTACCAAACTCCTTAAAACATCCCAAAACATATTAAAAATATTTTTAGACGTAAACTCGAGCTTGTTTCAAAACTTATTCATTCGTTTTAAAACTTGGACCGGAGTCCCGGTTTTAACCCGAATCGACTCAAAACTTAACCAAATTTCTCCCAACTTTTACCGTGACTTAAACCTACATGACCAGCCTATAAATCACTCATTCCAGACATCTTATGACCCACAAAACAAGCCCAAAGGTTGCTTGAAATCTCCAGCGTAAGCACACAAATTTTCCAGCTTGGGCGATGATACGATAAAAATCATATCTCTCTCATTTCTTATCAAAAAATTACGAATTTACTATCGAATCGAAGATAACACAAAGTATTACAAATCATATGTTGAACACATTTCCAGAAAACCAACCTATAAGTTGCAGAATTCAAAATAACTGAGAGTGATTGGTTTTGTGACACAGAAATTTCACAGCATGTGTTTCACGATAAAAATCATATCTCCCTCGTGTCTTATCAAAAAATTACGAATTTGCTATCGAATCGAAGATAACACAAAGTACTACAAATCATATTTTGAAAACATTTTCATAAAACAAACTTACTAGTCGCATAATTCAAAATAACCGAGGGTGACGGGTTTTGTGACAAACTTCAACAAAAAAAGCGATCGACCCTCGACTTTTAACCCTTCTAACCATCTGAGTCCAGCCTATTGACACCCTCTCACCATAGTGTACAGCCATTAAAAACACAAAAACCAGCAACCCCTCGCACATATACTGTAGAGGCCTCTAAATATGTACTTCAAAATTTGCGGAAAATTTTAAATTTTTCTTTTTAATTAATTAAAATGCATCATTCATAAATAAATAACTGATAAAAGTTTAACCATTCAAAATAGCAGCGGAAGTAAATGTTTGTTTGCAAGATAATAATTTAAAATAATTCAACAACGAAGAAATTTGTTTGAGTCAAAATAGTAAATGCTAAAAACATGAGGTCCTCGGGTTCCACTACTGCCGACCCAAGCTAGCTCACTGGTCCCCGCCCTCAGTCCCTGCATCATCGGTACCTACAAAAATCAAGTCTAGTGAGTCTAAAGACTCATCATGCATATATCGTAAATAACGAGTAAATAAATAATAAAATTTCATGCAAGTGAAAATATCATGTCGTGAGGCATAACGTAAAATATCGTGTCATGATTAATTATAATACGTGCATAACTGAACTGAAAATCATGGTGAAAATGTCTGCTCCTTGGAGCCCTGTAATGAAATAACCTGTAATAATTTTCTTGGTGAGATTATGGTCTACGCAAGTGGCCCCTGAATTGAACTGAACTGACCGGTAACTGGCGACCGGGTAGTACCAAACTGAACTGACCGGTAACTGGCGACCGGATGAAGTAATAATCCCATGATAGTAAAGTGACCACAAGCAATATCGCATAAATCTCAAAATGAATATTTTGCACGTAATATAATTAAATAACATAATTGAATATGAACAATTTCGATTTTCTTGCATTAAAATCATGTACTTGCGATATTTAAAAATACCTATATGGCTTGATTGAAGAGTGAAAGAAGATATAAACATGCCTTGGTTTGTTTTGACAGAAAACAAACGAAATAACGACGCGGCACGGCGGAGACGGAGTGCTCTTCACTTTCTTACTTTTTCTCTCTTAATTCCTTTAAACCAAGCATGCACCATAATTATTATAATAGCGAAAAAAATCGTAAACATGATGCATGAACATTTAAAAATATCATGATTTGTGCTCAGGGCGCTGCTAGGACTAAAATCTCACCCCGGGTGCAAAATGACCATTTTGCCCCTGAAATCCCAAAAATTATCGTTTCAACCCTGGACCTCTAAAATTGACCCGAAGCTTACCAAACTCCTTAAAATATCCCAAAACATATTTAAAATCATCCCTAGACGTAAACTCGAGCTCATTTCATAACTTAACCGAATTGTTTTAAAACTTGGACCGGGGTTCCGGTTTTAACCCGAATCGAACCGAAACTTAATCAAACTTTTCCCAACTTTTTACCACACTTAGTGAACATCTAAAAGGTCTTAAAGATCTCAAATTCAGCCCTTAGACACTTGAATAAAGTCATGAATGGTTGCTGGAAAATTCCAGCAAGCTTCCCACCTATTCGAACCCTTTTGTGCATCACCTATCCAAGCTTTTGTCCCTAGCCCAAAACCAACCGGACCAGCCATGACCCGACCTTCCCTAAACCACCCTAGGACTCCACTGGACCCAATGATACCACGGCTACACTCCCATGCCATAAACGCAGCTCGCTCGATCGAAGGGCACCTCGAAGGCACGCATTACCAACTTCCAACCCCTTGCTCGTTCGGCTTCGTGGTTGGTGCCAGCGATGGCCGAGCCTTTCTAAGCCGTGGTTCAGACCTCCCAGGGACTGTTCCGTGGCTTGGTTTGGCCCTTGCAATGCTGGTCCCTGTCACTCCACCGATCTCACCATCTACAAGCCCCAAAACCTCAATAACTCGGCCACACCTTACTTAACACTACAAGTCCTCACCTCCAGCTTATAAAACCTCTATTTTATGGTGATGGCAGTCCCTCAACGCACAACACAGCAGCCTCCTTGCATAAATTCAGAAAAACATGAGAAGAGAACAAAAGATGCATGTATTTAAACCAAAAACCGAGAGATTTCCATGATATGCACCGGATCGAGAATTCCATCAACAAATAAACATATTACAGCAGGTATATAGCATATATGATGCAGCAATAAAAGTAAGTGACGTGCCTTGATGTTTCCTACGCAAAAACGTCGAAGAAATGAGCAACGGGGAAGCGCCGGAGAATTTTGCTTGAAGAAATGAACTTGGCCAAGAGTTGCATCCATGGAGATGCTGAAACTCACGTGAAATGTTGAAGGGGAGATGGAGTGTCGGCAGATGTAGATTAATAGGTGTAGGGTAATCACAAGTACTATATTTAATTGGTTAATAATTTAATTAATGGGCCCTGATTTCATAATTTAAAGTTTAAATAGAGTATTAAGCCCAATAAGCTTAAAAATAAGCTCATTAAATTCAAACACACTTTCGAAAAATATTTCGTGTTGGTAAGTTCTTGAAAATATTAGCCGACCCCTCAAAAAGTCCCCCGATTCGATAAAATTTGTGTACCGTTAAAAATTAAAATCATGCGGGTAAAAATACCCAATAAATCTCAATTCTTGAAAAATACCTTTAAAACATCTTAAATTAATTAATAAAAATTAATCATGTAATAAAAATAATTTTTTCCTGAAGATTCTCCGGTCTCCGATCCTCGTTCGAAATTGAAATGCACATAGAAACCCTAATGCGTGAACTTTTAAAATTTCATGAATTAAATCCTATCATGCATGAATTATGAAATAAAATGCATAAAAATAATTAACCACCTAAATTAAAATAAAATTCTAGATTACATGAATTATGCATAAAATGCATAAAAATAATTAAACACAATTTAATAAAATAAACATACATTTTATGCTATAAAAGAATTTAATAAAATACCAAAGAAATTTAATAACTTGCATGCATGCCAACTTTTTAAATTATATTTACTAACATGCTAAATTACCACTTCTTAAATAAGTCTTTATTAATTTATCTCAATACTCCATCTCTAGTCCGGCCTCACTTATTTAACTGAAAAGGTAACAATTAAACTACTACGTAAAATAAATAAATTTAAAGAAAAGAATTTAAATACTCATGCAATAAAAATAATTTTAATTTAAATAATAGAAATTATGCATGGCTTATACGCAGTCCAAGTTACGGGTTCTACAATCCTCCCTCATTAAAAGAAATTTTGTCCTCGAAATTAAAACTTACCGAATAGCTCTGGGTACCGGCTTCTCATCTCTGGCTCAGATTCTCACGTAGCTTCCTCCTCTGAATGGTTAAGCCACTTGACTTTAACTCGCTTAACCAGTTTGTTCCGAAGCTTCTTTTCCTGTCTGTCTAGGAACTGCACTGGTCTCTCCTCATAAGACAGGTTTGGAGTAAGCTGCAACGGCTCGAAGTTCAGAACATGCGAAGGATTTGCCATATACTTCCTCAGCATAGAGACGTGGAACACATTGTGTAATCCGGCCAGATTCGGCGGAAGAGCAACACGATAAGCTAGCGTCCCAACTCTGTCAAGGATCTCGAATGGTCCAATGAATCTTGGACTGAGCTTCCATTTCTTCCCAAATCGCATGACACCCTTCATAGGTGCCACTTTCATAAAGACATGGTCGCCCACGGCGAACTCTAAATCTCTCCTCCGCTGGTCCGCATAACTCTTCTGTAGACTCTGAGCAGTCCTCATCCTGTCACGGATCTGGGCTACTACATCGACAGTCTGCTGAATAATCTCTGGACGCAGCTCGGCTCTCTCTCCTACCTCATCCCAATGAACAGGAGATCTACACTTGCGACCATACAATGCTTCATACGGAGCCATTCCTATAGACGACTGAAAGCTGTTGTTATAGGTGAACTCCACTAATGGCAAGTTCGACTCCCAACTCCCGGAGAAATCGATAACACAAG
>NC_133306.1:16238715-16243190 GCF_012295235.1 Primulina huaijiensis
GTTCCTAGCAGTGATTCTATCCGATCAGATATTCTATCAGAGGCCCATATGTCGCCGTACTCGATTCATCCAGGGAGTACGAAGATGTACAAAGACCTGCAGTTATTGTACTGGTGGCCAGGAATGAAGAAGGATATCAGACGTTTTGTATCCGCGTGTCTGACTTGTCAGTTAGTGAAGGCAGAGCATCAGAGACCAGCNGCAGGTCTTTGTACATCTTCGTACTCCCTGGATGAATCGAGTACGGCGACATATAGGCCTCTGATAGAATATCTGATCGGATAGAATCACTGCTAGGAACCCATATCCTGTCTCGATATCTGACAATACCGTCACTAACTGTATACAAGACACTGCCCTTGGCCTCATCTCGCTGCTTCCACTTTGCCAACTGCTCATCTGCTGGCTGACTACTGCGAATACGGTCAATGAGAGAAGACTGGATAGTCAAGGTAGATAGACGGGGAACTCTACCTCGAGGATATGTCGCTAGATCAAACCTCTGCATCTCAGACTGAAGAAGTCTCTGAATCGTCAAATGAGCCATCACTGCGACTTTTCTGCTCAATGCATCCGCAACTACATTAGCTTTACCCGGGTGGTAGCTAATGTCACAGTCATAATCCTTCACAAGCTCCAACCATCGCCTCTGACGCATATTCAGCTCTTTCTGCGTAAAGAAGTACTTGAGGCTCTTGTGGTCGGTAAAGATCTGGCACTTCTCTCCATACAAATAATGCCTCCAAATCTTCAAGGCAAAAACCACGGCGGCCAACTCTAGATCATGGGTAGGGTAGTTCTTCTCATGAGTTTTCAACTGTCTAGAAGTATATGCTATTACCTTTCCATGCTGCATCAATACTGCGCCTAGACCGAGCTTCAAAGCATCGGTATACAGAACAAAATCTCCGGGCCCTGATGGCATAGCCAAATCTGGTGCTGAGATAAGAGCTTGCTTCAAAGTATCGAAGCTCTTCTGACACTCCTCGCTCCACACAAATTTAGCATTCTTTTTGGTCAATGATGTGAGTGGAACGGCAATAGAGGAGAATCCCTGAATGAATTTCCGATAATATCCTGCTAACCCAAGAAAACCACGGATCTCAGATGCATTCTGCGGCACAACCCAATCTCTGACTGCTGCAACTTTTGCTGGGTCTACCTCAATACCGCTGCTAGAAACAATGTGGCCTAAGAACGCCACCTTCTCTAACCAGAATTCGCATTTACTGAATTTGGCGAATAACTTGTGCTTCTGCAAGGTCTGCAACACTGTGGTCAGGTGTCTGCTGTGATCCTCGTGATTCTTTGAGTAGACAAGAATGTCGTCTATGAATACTATCACGAACTCATCAAGATACGGCTGAAATACGCGATTCATGAGATCCATGGAGATCGCTGGCGCATTTGTCAAACCGAACGGCATCACAAGGAACTCGTAGTGGCCATAACGAATCCTGAAAGCAGTCTTCAAAACATCGGCGTCTTTCACCCTCAACTGGTGATAACCAGAACGCAGATCAATCTTGGAGAATACTGAAGCTCCCTGCAACTGATCAAATAAATCCTCAATCCGCGGGAGCGGGTATTTGTTTTTCACTGTAACCCTGTTCAATTCCCGGTAGTCAATGCAGAGCCTCATCGAGCCATCCTTCTTCTTCACAAACAAAACTGGCGCGCCCCATGGTGAAAAACTCGGGCGAATGAACTCCTTGTCTAGAAGTTCCTGAATCTGCTTCTTAAGCTCTGCCATCTCTGTCGGCGCTAATCGGTACGGCGCTTTGGATATCCGAGTCGTACCTGGCATAAGCTCAATAGAAAACTCCACCTCTCGCTTGGGTGGCATACCAAAGACGTCCTCGGGAAAAACGTCTAAGAAATCTTTGACAATCGGAACATCTGCGGCTGACTGACTGGGTGCCTCGGGGACAGATATAAAGGTTGCTAAAAATGCCCGACACCCTCTATGCATGAGCTTCCTAGCCTGAACATAAGGTATAATGCGCGATAAAGGAAAGTACCTGTCTGGCTCAAATAAGAACTGCTCCATTCCCGGCGGTCGGACTAGAACAGATCTCCGCTGGAAGTCTATCAACACTCTGTTCCGCAATAGCCAGTCCATCCCTAAGATGATGTCAAACTCCGGCATCGACAACACTATAAGATCCGCATATACAAGATTTCCATGTAGCTCCAGGTCTATGTCTCGGATCACATTGGTAGCTGTCATCTCCTCGCCTGACGGCAATACTACTAAATAGACTACATCTAGCCCAACTGTCTTGACCTTGAGGAAATTAGCAAAGACCTCCTCAATAAATGAGTGAGTGGCCCCTGAATCTATCAAGGCCTTCGTAGCGGAACCAGAAATAAAAATCCTCCCTGAAAGATCGGAACTCTAAGTTGAACCCAATAGTTATAGGAACTAAACTTATAGACATGCAAAGGCCAGAGTTCTTCTATCCTAATTCCCTAAAATAATACTGAGTAGAGCATGCAATCTTATCGCAATTTCTAAGTTCAAAAATATTAACCTAGATTCCCAAAACATCAAATTTCAAATATAACTCAAAGCGTTAAGATACCTGTCATAAGCATGGTTTCTGGGTTCGTTTCTGTCGCATGAAGGGCAAAAACTCTGCCCTGGGTAGGCGGATTCCTCTGAGGGCACTGCAGAAATAAGTGGTCTGGACTACCACACTTATAACACTTTCCTGAGTCAAACATACATGCTCCAGGATGGCGACATGAGCACTTAGGGCAAACTGGGTACTCAAAAGTCCTCGGGGCTGGGCGTCCCCACTGCTGCTGCTGCTGCTGACCTCTGTTTCTAGGCGGCCCGTGAAAAAGCCTTTTGTTCTGCTGCTGATACTGCTGAGGAGGAGGGCGGTGTGGTACCTGGACTGGTCGCTTACCCAAGCGTTCCCTCTCAATGTCAATCAGATCTTGCTCTGCGGCAAGAGCTCTAGAAACGGCAACTTCAAAAGTAGTAGGGCCAGCAACCCTAATATCGCGGCGTAAGATCGGCCGCAGTCCATCAAGAAAGTGCCTCAGCTTGGCACCCGCATCATTCGCAATCAAGGGCACAAAGTGACAGCCCCTCTCAAACTTACGGATTAATTCCGTAACAGTCAGCTCTCCCTGCCTCAGGGTCATAAACTCCCTGGTCAAACGCGAACGCACCTCATCAGTAGAATATTTGGAGTAAAATACCTCCGTGAAGCGTGTCCAGCTCAGCGTAGCCAAGTTCAGGGCTACTAATGCTCCTTCCCACCATAAGCGGGCATCTCCTCCGAATAAGTAGCTGGCACACCGGACTCTGTCTGCATCCCCAAGCTCCATGAACTCGAAGATAACTTCAAGGGACTTGATCCAGCCCTCGGCAATCATGGGGTCTGTCGTCCCTGAAAACTCCTTAGGACGCATCTTCATGAATCTCTCGTAGACAGCCTCAGGCCCTGTCGGCCTGGTCGCCACAGCATTGTTCCCTGCAAACTGTGCGAAGAACTGAGTCGTACCAGCTAGCATCTGGGCATTCATATTTGGTGGAGGGGGTGGAGGTCCGTTCCCCTCCTGTCTCTGCTCCTCCCTGTCCTCATGACAAGTCTCATCATCACCTCTCGGGCGTCCAACTTGGCGTCTAGGAGGCATACTGTTCCATAAATAGCCCATACGTAACCAACATGCATAATTCCATAATTTATTTAAATGTAAATAAATATTGAACGATTAAAATCTAAACGTAAAAATACTTCATGAGAACATGCAGTTAAAAAAAATTCCGGCTTTAAATAAAATGCATGAATGTAAAACTTACAGACCGAAGACGTGACTTCATGAGCTTCTCGTGGTCAGTAATAGTACAACCCTTTACAAGAACATAGGCTCTGATACCAGCTGTAGAGGCCTCTAAATACGTACTTCAAAATTTGCGAAAAATTTAAAATTTTTCTTTTTAATTAATTAAAATGCATCATTCATAAATAAATAACTGATAAAAGTTTAACCATTCAAAATAGCAGCGGAAGTAAATGTTTGTTTGCAAGATAATAATTTAAAACAATTCAACAACGAAGAAATTTGTTTGAGTCAAAATAGTAAATGCTAAAAACATGAGGTCCTCGGGTTCCACTACTGCCGACCCAAGCTAGCTCACTGGTCCCCGCCCTCGGTCCCTGCATCATCGGTACCTACAACAATCAAGTCTAGTGAGTCTAAAGACTCAGCATGCATATATCGTAAATAACGAGTAAATAAATAATAAAATTTCATGCAAGTGAAAATATCATGTCGTGAGGCATAACGTAAAATATCGTGTCATGATTAATTATAATACGTGCATAACTGAACTGAAAATCATAGTGAAAATGTTTGCTCCTTGGAGCCCTGTAATGAAATAACTTGTAATAATTTTCTTGGTGAGATTATGGTCTACGCAAGTGGCCCCTGAACTGAACTGAACTGACCGGTAACTG
>NC_133306.1:16244245-16296071 GCF_012295235.1 Primulina huaijiensis
GCTCGATCGAAGGGCACCTCGAAGGCACGCATTACCAACTTCCAACCCCTTGCTCGTTCGGCTTCGTGGTTGGTGCCAGCGATGGCCGAGCCTTTCTAAGCCGTGGTTCAGACCTCCCAGGGACTGTTCCGTGGCTTGGTTTGGCCCTTGCAATGCTGGTCCCTGTCACTCCACCGATCTCACCATCTACAAGCCCCAAAACCTCAATAACTCGGCCACACCTTACTTAACACTACAAGTCCTCACCTCCAGCTTATAAAACCTCTATTTTATGGTGATGGCAGTCCCTCAACGCACAACACAGCAGCCTCCTTTCATAAATTCAGAAAAACATGAGAAGAGAACAAAAGATGCATGTATTTAAACCAAAAACCGAGAGATTTCCATGATATGCACCGGATCGAGAATTCCATCAACAAATAAACATATTACAGCAGGTATATAGCATATATGATGCAGCATTAAAAGTAAGTGACGTGCCTTGATGTTTCCTATGCAAGAACGTCGAAGAAATGAGCAACGGGGAAGCGCCGGAGAATTTTGCTTGAAGAAATGAACTTGGCCGAGAGTTGCATCCATGGAGATGCTAAAACTCACGTGAATTGTTGAAGGGGAGATGGAGTGTCGGCTGATGTAGATTAATAGGTGTAGGGTAATCACAAGTACCATATTTAATTGGTTAATAATTTAATTAATGGGCCCTGATTTGATAATTTAAAGTTTAAATAGAGTATTAAGCCCAATAAGCTTAAAAATAAGCCCATTAAATTCAAACACACTTTCGAAAAATATTTCGTGTTGGTAAGTTCTTGAAAATATTAGCCGAACCCTCAAAAAGTCCCCCGATTCGATAAAATTTGTGTACCGTTAAAAATTAAAATCATGCGGGTAAAAATACCCAATAAATCTCAATTCTTGAAAAATACCTTTAAAACATCTTAAATTAATTAATAAAAATTAATCATGTAATAAAAATAATTTTTTCCTGAAAATTCTCCGGTCTCCGATCCTCGTTCGAAATTGAAATGCACATAGAAACCCTAATGCGTGAACTTTTAAAATTTCATGAATTAAATCCTATCATGCATGAATTATGAAATAAAATGCATAAAAATAATTAACCACCTAAATTAAAATAAAATTCTAGATTACATGAATTATGCATAAAATGCATAAAAATAATTAAACACAATTTAATAAAATAAACATACATTTTATGCTATAAAAGAATTTAATAAAATACCAAAGAAATTTAATAACTTGTATGCATGCCAACTTTTTAAATTATATTTACTAACATGCTAAATTACCACTTCTTAAATAAGTCTTTATTAATTTATCTCAATACTCCATCTCCAGTCCGGCCTCACTTATTTAACTGAAAAGATAACAATTAAACTATTACGTAAAATACATAAATTTAAAGAAAAGAATTTAAATACTCATGCAATGAAAATCATTTTAATTTAAATAATAGAAATTATGTATGGCTTATACGCAGTCCAAGTTACGGGTTCTACATATACAATAACACGCGAGTTTTTAACAAAAGGAATGCACATTCATGTCAATTCTTGCGTAAAACCAAAGCTTCAACTAGGCGAAATAAATCCGCAAGCATTCATATATATATCAGCAATAATATTGGCGTTAATGAAGAGAAAATGAAGATACATGAATACCTTGATGTATTTTACGCAAGAAGGTCGAAGAAACGAGCGTCGGGAAAGCGCCGAAAGAGCGGGGAATGAATTAATCTTGAAGCTATGGGGATCTTGAAAGGAGGACCGAGACTTGGCTGCTGAAAGCTTCTAAAATCTGCTGGAAAACTCACGTGAGGGCTGTTGGAGAGTGGGATGGGCGGCTGAATGAGGGGTAATTAGGTTTAGGGTGTGTTTTGTAGTATAAATAGTTAATCACATGCTAATGGGCCCTTAATTGTATTTTAAAAAGTTTAAAGAAAATCTTGAGCCCACTAAGCTTAAAAATAGGTCCATCAAGCCAAAAAATACTCACGAAAAATATTTTGTTTTGGTAAGTTTTTGAAAATATTGTCCGAACCCTCAAAAAGTCCCCCGACTCGCTAATATTCGCGTACCGATTAAAAATACGACCCGACGAGTAAAAATACTCACCAAGGCCCAGTTTCGAAAAACACTCCATATTAATTAATTAAAATTAATCATTCCATAAAATTTATTTTCTGAATATCCCCGGTCTCCTTTCCTCGATCGAGCGCGAAATACAACATAAAACTCTAATGCGTGAAACTTTAAATAATCAAGAAATTAAACATATATATATTCGTGTTAAAACCATGCATTTAATGTATTAAAATAATATAATTAAAATACACAATATATTGATAACTTGCATGCGTGTGGTTTACGTGTACCTTCAAATTTTTCGGGACGTTACAATCATCTCCCCTTAAATTGAATTTCGTCTCTGAAATTCGCTCATCCTTGATAATCAAAAAGTTTAGACTCTTAATTCTAGTATTCCAATAATCCACCCTTCCGCTGCGCCACTCTGATAAAAGAAGTTCTATACGCCCAAAGCACGTCATCTAACCTCAAGTACCAGTCTTTTGGATTAACTCCTACAACCTCCTCCAAAATTCTCTTGATTTCGCGATTTGACACCACAACTTGACCACTTGTTTCTGGTGATAGGGACTAGAGATCTTATAAGTGACACCATCACTAATGAGTTGTGTTCCAAATCTATTAAAAATGTTTTTTTTTTCAAAAATTTTAGTACCACTTGAGCATCATTCGTGGCATATGATTCCGCTTCCACCCATTTGGAGACATAGTCAACTACAACCAAAATGTATTTTTTTGTGAAAGATGTTGGAAAAGATCCCATAAAATCTATCTATCAAACATCAAAAACCTCGCACTCAATAATATTATTCAAAAGAATCTCATGGCGATTAGAAATGTTACCCGTGCGCTAGAATCTATCACAAGCAAGGACAAATGAACGTACATATTTGAAAAGAGTTGGTCAATAAAAGCCACATTCAATTACCTTGGATGCCGTTCTGTGACGTCCGAAAAATCAGTACACATAAATCGCATGCATGAAAATAATTTAAATTGCATATTTATTTTATTTAATTGATTTTAAATGCTAAAATGATATATTTTACATGCTTAAATGTTTAAAGTGCATGATTTCATGAAATTGAAATATTTTATCCGAATATTCAACAATAGAAATGGGAAAGGAGACCGATGACGACCAAGAAAAAATATTTTTTCGATAAATAATTTCAAGTCTTATTGATATGATTAAATATGATTAAATTTTTCTAAAAATGGTAGGGTTCAAATTATATTACCAGACGAGCTCGATTTTGGGCAAACGAGGGACTTTTAAAAAGATCAAAAGTATTATTTTTGAAAACTAATTTTGATAAACTTTTATTTTTCAATTAAATAGGTGTTATTGAGCCTAATTTACCTAAGATTAGTAGGCCCAATTGCTCTTAAACATAAAAGCCCAAAATCAAAGCTCATTATCATGCAAATTAAAATCTATAAAATAGAAACCAAGGGTCTGAAAGCCTCTTATATATCAGCCGAAAACACACACACACTACACAAAAGTTTCAAAAATTAGGAGAAGGAGAAATCAAGGATTTCTTCGTCGTCCGTTCGTCTTTCTTCACATCTCACGCCGACGATCGTATATTCGAGCGTTTTAAAACTCAAAGACATGTTTCTAAATTCCTTTGACACATCATTCAAATCATATTATGCTTGTTTTATTTATTTTTGCATGGAAAATATATAAGCATGAATCATTTAACGATAGAACAAATCTTTTCAATGTTTTGATGATTTTACGCTTGTTTGAAATACGAATGATTTCTAAGGACACGTTGACATTAGAGTATGATTAAGGGATGAGAGCAAATACGTTTAGGTAAGAAACAAGGGCTAGAACCGTGCATGGATAAGGGAGGATGGACCAAGGGTTTGCTAGGATTTTCTTGGGGTATAGTGATCGGCTAAGGAGGGGCAGTGCCAGGGCATGGACCAGGCCCTGTGTGACTGCGGCTGGAGTGCTAGGAAGGGTTCAAGGTGGGCTAGATGGTGGCAGGGCTCGGCGGTAGCAGGGAAAGAAGAATCCAACAGCACAAGGACTCTTCCCCCCTCCCATGCTTGCGCGCAGCTGGTTTAGTTGCATGGGAGGCACACGGATCGGATGGAGGGCTGGCTAGGGCTAGTCCATTACGGTCTACTAGAGTTCTAGTTGTGTCTCGAGGAGGCTGGGGCAGGTTGGCGCGAAGGAAGGGTAGTCGCGAGCCCTAGTTGTTCTTGCACATGCATGCGTGCTCAGGGCTGGCTTCGTGTCTGAGGGAGGGCTCGACGCTAGCTTATGCTGGTGAGCAAGAGCTGGAGAGTGTTCCAGTTGTGGCTAGGAGTGTGGGGAGCTGCGGGTGGCTAAGCTAGGAGAGTCCTAGTAGGACTAAGAGTCTAGGAAAATTAAGGAAGAAGGGCCGCAGGCAGAGGGACAAGCGCTTGGGCTTTTGCATGGGCCAGGCGCTGGTTAGATGGGCTAGGTGTGATCAACGAGGGTCCAGGAGGGTCAAGGGTAGGTTAGGCCCATGATAGCTCGAGGTGGGTCGAGGAAATCAGGGGATGGCTCAACATGAACAAGATAGGGTTTGGTTTATGGAAAGAGTTGGTTCGGACCATGGCTCACAGGTTGTGCTTCATGGCTCACGGGGCTATTTTAGGAAAGAAAAGTCTATGTTTGAAATTTGGGATTATAATATTAAGTATTGATAAGTGCAAGAATTGCTCTTAATTTATATGTTAATCCATTTTGAATTATGTTGGTTTCGGACAGAATTACGCTTTGTTTTGTTGTTTTTTGTGTCGTGCAGGAAATAAACGACTATTGGAAGAATGATAGCGATTAGAGGAATTTTTGATGTCGAACCGTTGATAAAAAATTGCGCTCATATGGTCGAAAGACAAGCGCCTAGAGCAGCGCCAGATTCCGAGAGACAAGCACCTAGGCACTTCACTACCGAAAAACCTGCGCCTAGGCGCTAAGGATCAAGCGCCGCGGTGCCTACACCTGCGAAGATCGGGCAGCGCCGTGGCGCTAATGGTGGTGAGAACTTATCTATTGGGCCCTCGTTTAAGGCCCAGATGCGAAAATAAAAAGAAAGGAGGGTTCAGAAATAGGGGGACCGTTTTTGAGAGAAAGACAGATAGGAGAGCAGGAGCGAACACGAGACGAAGATCCGGAAGACAAAGATTCACAAATACGAAGAACGACGGATATGGGGACAAAGAAGACAATTCGGATTTGTCATCTATTCTTTTACTTCTATCTTTTACTGTGTTGCGATGTCTAAAACTTTAAACATGTGTTGTTTTTATTTATAATTCATCATGAACTAATTTTCGAGTCTAGAGAATGACGTAGCTTTGTGGATACGATGATTTGTCGCGGTGGTTTATTTGATTGAATTTCACTTTTGTTTAATTGTGTTCTCTATATTTATTTTACTGCAATTTACTTACCATAAATTGTGTGTTGTCTGATTAATTCTACAACTCTGGAGAGGGACTAGGATTATAGATCATTAGAGACGCATCGTGGAATGTTTATATCGTTCGGAAGGCATATAACTTCAGCAAGGCTTAGGCAAGAACATCATTTGCATTTATCATTTAAATTTAGATTCTTATTAGGAATGTTTGAATCGAGGTTTGAATGATACATTTTATTCGTCACTTGGAAAAGGAGAATAAAATAATGAAGTGTTCTTGGACATTAAATAATTGGAATTCATGAATATAAAGTTAACTGGGAATAATTATAGTGGAAACTTAATGAAATCATTTCTCTAGATATTTTCTCTCATTGTTATTTCTCAACTCGGTGATTAGATTAATTCTTTATTTTCAATTAATTCGTTTAAGCAAACCAAACATTTTCAGAATTTTCTGGATAAAGTGGGGACTATTCTAATTACAAGCATTAATATACGTTTATATACACACTCCTCGTGGGATCGACACTTGTACTAAAAAATACATTTTACTCTAACTTGACGTCGTGCGCTTGCGAGCAATCAAGAAAACACGCAACAAGTTTTTGGCGCCGTTGTCAGAGAGTGTTAAAATTTGAATTTGTATCAGTATTGTTACCAATTAATCTAAATTTTAATTTAGAGTTTTTATTTTATGTTATTTTTCATTTATTGAGTTGTTCATTTTTTTCTGCTTGACAGTGCATGCTAAGATCGCAAAGCCCTGACTTGCTTATTTGTTATCCGGAGATCAAAAGAACTACGAGAAAATTAAGAAAATCAAGAAGAGAAGATATCCAAGAAATGGCTGAACACAGAGAGAATGACAGACATAACATGCCAGAGGCTATACCTATCAGAGATCACTTCGTACCGGTGATCAATGCACATTATTCTGGCATTGCTCGAGGGACTATAAACGCCAACAATTTCGAGTTGAAGCATGCACTGATAAATATGGTTCAACATAACCAATTTGCAGGAACTGCCACTGCTGATCCTCACGTTCATTTGAGGACTTTCTTGGAAATAACGGATACGGTAAAAATTAATAATGTTCCTGAAAATATTATTAGATTGCGTTTGTTTCCGTTTTTTCTCAGGGACCAAGCAATAGGATGGCTCCAATTGCTTCCCTTGGGAAGTATCACGACATGGCAGGAGGTGGGGACGAAATTTCTGGCAAAATACTTTCCTCTCGCAAAGTCTGCATAGTTGAAGATTGAGATTAGCACTTTCAAGCAGACTGATTTTGAGCATTTGTATGAGGCATGGGAAAGATACAAGGAATTGTTGAGAAAGTTCACGAACTATGGCTTCGAAGACTGGGTGCAAATTGAATTATTCTACAACGGTCTAAATGGGCAAACACGAGGAACAGTGGATGCAGCGGCTGGTGGCACGATCTTTGCCAAATCTCCTGAGCAAGCTTATGAATTGCTTGAGCAGATGACTGTAAATAGCTACCAGTGGCCATCCGAGAGATCAGGGGTAAAGAGGACAACTGGATTTATTCTGTGAATCCTATTACGTCACTCATTGCCCAGGTGTCTGCATTGACCTCACAAATAGCAGCGATGAATAAGGTGAGCACATCAGAAATTGAGGATCCATCGATTGTTGCTGAAGAACCACCTCTTCCTGAAGAAGCTCAGCATATCAACAATAGAAATTTTGGTGGATTTGGAGGATATCGAGATAACCATCCCCCCAATACTTATCATCCTGGTTTGAGAAATCATGAGAATTTTTCATATGCAAATAATAAAAATGTGATGAATCCTCTACCGGGGTTCAATACGTCAAAGGAGGAAAGAAAGCCTTCGTTTGAAGATTTAGTGGGAACGTTTCTTGCTGAATCTGGAGAAAGGATGGCAAGGACTGAGTCTTGTCTTGACAATATGGAGACTCACATAGGGAATATGGGTGCCACGATGAAATATTTGGAGACGCAAATCGGACTGCTGGCTAAC
Source organism: Primulina huaijiensis (assembly GCF_012295235.1). Taxonomy (NCBI): domain Eukaryota; kingdom Viridiplantae; phylum Streptophyta; class Magnoliopsida; order Lamiales; family Gesneriaceae; genus Primulina; species Primulina huaijiensis. The sequence continues at coordinate 16,251,782 of NC_133306.1, forward strand.
GCATTGAGATATTAGAACAGGGGTCAATTTTCTAGTAACACGGAAGTTAATCCAAAAGAGCAGTGCAAAGCTGTCACCATGAGGAGTGGAAAAGAACTGGAAGTGCAAAGTCCAAAGGAGAAAGTAGAGAGTGAAAAGATAGTTGAAGAGAGTGAGTTTGAGGGTAGAAAGGAGAAAAAAACTGAGGAATCCAAGGCTGATGTTGAAGTTGAACGACCTCTTTTATTGAAGCCGACCCTTCCATACCCACATAGGTTCAAAAAGAAGAATTTGAATGATCAGTTTGCAAAGTTCCTAGAGATTGTCAAGAAAATTCACATCAACATACCATTCGCTGATGCTTTGGGGAAAATGCTGAATTATGCAAAATTCATTAAAGATGTGATGTCTAAGAAGAGGAAGCTGCAGGAGAATGAGACTGTGAAGCTGACTGAAGAGTGTAACGCTATTCTGCAAAAGAAGCTGCTACAAAAATTAAAAGATCCAAGGAGTTTTACTATTCTAGTAGAGCCTTATGTGATTTAGGAGCAAGTATTAATTTGATGTCATTTTCTATTTACAAGGAATTGGAGCTTGGAGAGGTCAAACCAACCACTATCACCTTACGGCTTGCAGACAGAAGTCTCACGTATCCAAGTGGAATCGTTGAGGATGTACTGATAAAAGTGGATAAATTTATTTTTCTTGCGGATTTAGTAATTTTAGATATGGAAGAGGATCGTGATACCCCATTAACCTTTGGGAGACCTTTCCTGGCAACTGGAAGGGCATTGATAGATGTATATAAGGGTGAACTCACCTTGAGAGTTGGTGGAGAAGAAGTCATTTTTAATATCTATCATGCCATGAAGGGATCAAATGAGGTAAGTACTTGTAGAAGCATTGATATTATAGACTCATGTGTATCTCTTGATTGTGCAGTAACTAGGGATCTTTTGGAGAGTTTTTTGATAGGTGTTGCAGGAACTGCTAATGAAGATGATTGGGAAGTGAAAGAGCAACTTGTGGCTCTTGATGGAATGTAGAAAGAAAGAAAGAAGGATGCACTACTTGAGGAGTTGACCGTAGATGAAAAAACTGAGGTAATACTATCTTCCCCTGACTTGAAGGAACTGTCAAGCCACCTCTGCTATGCATTTTTAGGTGAAAAGTCGACATATCCGGTAATCATCTCTTCCTCCCTTACTTGTGATGAAAAAGATAAATTATTGAGAGTACTGAGGAAATATAAAACTGCTTTAGGATGGTCGATTTATGATATTAGGGGAATTATCCCCACAATATGCATGCATAAAATTTTGATGGAGAAGTCATCTACTTCTTATGTGGATCATCAGAGGAGGTTGAACCCAGCGATGAAAGAAGTTGTAAAAAATGAGGTACTGAAATTGTTAAATGCTGGTGTGATTTATGCTATTTCTGATAGTAGTTGGGTGTCTTTTGTGCAAGTTGTACCTAAAAAGAGTAGAATAACTGTGGTTAGAAATGAAAATGATGAACTAATATCTACTCGTACTGTAACTGGCTAGCGAGTATGTATTGATTACAGAAAGTTGAACAATGCCACACGTAAAGATCATTTTCCACTGCCTTTTATTGATCAAATGCTTGATAGCCATGCTGGTTATTGTCATTATTGCTTTTTAGATGGCTATTCAGGTTATAAACAGATTGCTATGGCGCAAGAGGATCAGGAGAAGACTACTTTCACGTGTCCCTATGGCACGTTTGCTTTTAGAAGAATGCCTTTTGGGCTATGCAATGCGCCTGCTACTTTCCAAATTTGCATGATGGCCATATTTGAAGACATGGTTGAGGAAATCATGGAAGTCTTCATGGAAGACTTCTTGGTATTTGGTTCTTCATTTGATAATTGTTTGCATAATTTATCCCTTGTTTTGCAGAGATGCCAAGAAAAAAACCTAGTTCTTAATTGGGAGAAATGTCACTTTAAGGTCCAAGAGGCCATTGTTCTTGGACATAAAATATCTTCTAGGGGATTAGAGGTGGACAGAGCCAAGGTGGTTGCAATCGAAAAACTTCCTCCACCAAAGAACATAAAAGGAATAAGGAGCTTTCTAGGACATGCGGGGTTTTATCGTAGATTTATTAAAGATTTTTCTAAGATCACTAAACCCCTATGTAATTTGCTTGAAAAAGAGTCCGCTTTTTATATTTGATGATGATTGTTTGCAGGCGTTTGAGAAGATCAACAAGGCATTGGTGACTGCACCGATTATGATAGTGCCGGACTGGAAGGAGCCATTTGAGCTAATGTGTGATGCGAATGATTATGCAGTGGGCGCTTTCTTGTGCCAAAGAAGGGAAAATATGTTTAGGGCAATCTACTATGCAAGCCTCACAATGGATGCCGCATAACAAAACTACACTACGACTGAGAAGGAGATGCTTGAAGTAGTGTTGGCTTCGACAAATTCAGGCCCTATTTGATCGGCACAAAGGTAGTTGTTTTTACTGACCGCGAAGCTATTTGCTACCTATTCGCCAAGAAAGATGCAAAACCACGCTTGATAAGGTGGATTTTACTACTACAAGAATTTGACTTCGAGGTCAAAGATAAGAAAGGTAGTGAGAATCAAGTGGTTGACCACTTGTCGAGACTTGAGCTGGAGGAGAAGAAAGAAGAGGGAGCTATACATGAAACATTTTCAGATGAGCAACTCTTCGAGGTAAACTCTTTACTTCCTTGGTTTGCAGATATTGCGAATTTTTTGTCTTGTGGTACCCCCCTCCATATTTGAGCCATCATCAGAAAAAGAAGTTCTTACATGATATCAAAATTTTCTATTGGGATGATCCTTTCGTGTATAAGAGATGTGCTGACCAAGTTATTAGAAGATGTGTGGACGGTGTCGAAGTACAAGAAATTCTGGAGCAATTTCATTCTTCACCATAGGGTGGACATTTTGGGACATCACGAACAGCATCTAAGTTATTGCAGTCTTGTTTTTATTGGCCTAATTTGTTTGAAGATAGCTATATCTTAGTCAAATCATGTGATAGATGCCAGAGGTTAGGAAACATCTCTAGGAGTCACGAATTACCATTGACAAATATTTTGGAAGTGGAACTTTTTAACGTTTGGGGCATAGATTTCATGAGACCCTTTCCCCCGTCTTTTGGTCATTCGTATATTTTATTAGCTGTGGAGTATGTTTCAAAATGGGTGGAAGCAATCGCCACCAGTACTAATGACGCTCGTGTTGTAGTTAAATTCATACATAAGAACATCTTCACCTGATTTGGAACTCCGAGAGCCATCATAAGTGACGAAGATACGCATTTTTGTAATAAAATTTTCAACTCCCTTTTGGCTAAATACAGTGTGAAGTACAAAGTGGCACTAGCATATCATCCTCAATAGAATGGACAAGCTGAAATTTCCAACCGTGAAATTAAACAAATATTGCAGAAGACTGTTAACATTAACCGGAAGGATTGGGCACTCAAGGTAGATGATGCACTGTGGGCATACTGAATTGCATTCAAAACACCTATTGGGATGTCTCCCTATAGGTTTGTCTTTGGAAAATCATGTCACTTGCCACTAGAATTGGAGCACCGAGAATTCTGGGCAGTTAAGAAGTTGAACTTTGACTTGAAAGCTTCTGGCGACGTTAGAAAACTGCAGTTAAATGAGATGGAGGAATTTCGAAATGAAGCATATGAGAATGCCAAAATTTACAAAGAACAGACCAAGAAGTGGCATGACAGACTCATTGTACAAAGGGAGCTCAAACCGGGACAACAAGTACTGTTGTTCAATTCATGCCTCAAACTATTTCCTTGTAAGCTAAAATCAAGATGGTTGGGGCCTTTTACAATAGAATTAGTCCAACCATATGGAGCCATTGAGCTGAAGTACAATGACGGAAGAACGTTTAAAGTAACTGGACTACAGATTAAGCCTTACTATGGGATTGAAGTAAGGAATATCGACATCGTTAGTTTAAGCGAATCGAATTGGGCAATCCAGTTACAGTCAGGCTGACGACGTTAAACCAAGTTCTCGTTGGGAGGCAACACAATCAGTATCGTTTATTGCTTTTGATTTATTTAGTTTTATTTTTTTTTATGTATTTTCAGCAGTTTATTTATCTTTGCGTTATTATTTTATTGAATTTCGCATGCTAAGATTAGACATTGATTTGTGTGTGTTATTATGTAGGTACAAGTTGAAACAAGGTGTGGAAACTGTTGACTGGACAAAATTTGCGCAAGACTAGCACCTAGGCACTATAATTCAAGCACCGCAGCACTAAATGCTCGAGGATGTAGCGCCTAGGCACAGAAGATAAGCGTCGCGGCGCGACAAATGCGAAGAGTTAGCGCCGCAGCGCTAACCAGCTAGCGCTGTAGAGCTATAGTGCCGAGAATCTAGCGCTGCGGAGCTACTTACTCAGCGCCGCGGTGCTAGGTCGTATTATATGAAAAAGGGCCGGCCGAATCATTCTTTCATTTAGCCAAACACAAGCGCCGCTCCTCCCCTTCTCCATCACCGAGAATTCGCCCCCTCACCATAAATCTTCCGCAATTTTTCCTTCAAAACACCACAATACACCACACAAATCATCCTCAAACCAATTCCACCAAAATTTCTCAATCCTTGTTTCCTTTGGATAAAAAATTTCTACGTGAGTTTTTCAACGAGCCGACACCGGACGAATTTCAAGCATCTTTTGGATATTATATCATAAGGTAATCCTCTAAAACATCGTTGTTCTTGATTTTCATGCTTGGGATTTAGTGGAATTGAATTATTGGGTTATGTACACAAGGTGCTCAATAGATTTCCTGTGTGAATTTGTTGTTGAGTATTATTGGATTGGGAATATTGCATGTTAGAGGGGATCGTTAATTGTTTGATTGTGTTGATATCGTGGGTGCTGCATTGTTAAATATTGTTGTGTGAGGCGTTGTTGCAAAAAATTTTTGTTGAGCGATGTTGATATTGAATTGAATCATGCCTCCGAAAAACAAGAGCAAGAAGGTTCAGTCTAGGGATGGCGAGTCGTCTACTGCCAGTTTTGATAGACGACGGTTCTGGGATGCCTTTGCTGCTGAAAATTATTCTAAATTACAAGAAAAAAATATGCAGCGAGAGAGAAAGATGGATCAGAGCATCCCGGGTTGTGAGACACTGAATCGTGCTAGGCATCTAAATTTGGAAGAGTTTGTGAAACGCCGGCAGACGCTGTGATTTCTCTTGTGCGAGAGTTTTATGCCAATCTAAAGGTTAAACATGAGGGTTATCACGTGAAGATTCGGGGGCAGATGGTTGCCTTCGATAGCAAAACGATCAATTCTTTATACTCGATGCCTGATTACGACACAGATGAGTACACGTTGTTCATGCGAGAGGCTCATCCCTACGAGACAATAATAACCACTTTTGTGAGCCGGGCACTGTTTGGAAGCTCAACAATCAACGAGCCCCAGTCACATTCGCTGCGACGTCTATGCAGAGGGAGGCGTACAACTGGTATCACTTTGTAGCCTCGCGGTTGATGTCATCTGGGAATGTATCGATGACCTTGAGCGCATGATGAGGAGGCAATGGCGGATTACACGCGATCACATGGATTACATGCATGATTTTACTCGTGTGCTTGCTCAATGTTTCCCTGCAACCGGTCCTTCTGATGAGGCATTCCCACCACCGCCAGCATTTTGGCACAGACCTATTGAGGATGGCGTTGAGTACGATGATGAGGAGGAGGTTGAGCTGTCAGGCGACGACAGCGAGTCCTGATGCTCGCTGTATGAGGTACGTGATCCCCTGTTTTTCTTGATTTATTATTGTACATTGGAGACATTGGGGGGAGGTTGTTAGTTTTGTTTTGCTTTTCGTTTGGATTAGTACTGCATGATTAGTTATTTCCTGCACAGTGTTTTAATTTTTTTTAAAAAATGTTTATTTATTTATTGCATGATAGAGTCGTTAGAAAGAGTCATGGATAAGTTATTGTGTGGCCGATGATGAGAATGAAGTTGTGATTTTGCAAACATGTGTTTATGATAACTTGAGAGTCACAAATTTTTGCACTGTCATGTTTGTTGATACTATCGATGTTTAGAGACAATTTACATACATGTGATGCTAAATAGACAATGGAGATATGATTTTTAGTAATTCTCACATGACATGGACTGACACTTTTGCAAACACAGAGATGATCTAGGCATTTTTTCTCAATATCTTTTGGCCTATTTTCATTGTTTACTATCAATTGTTAGCCTATTGAACATCGATTTGATTGAGATGCTTGACTTTTATTTGTGCACCTATCTCATAGATCATTTGGCTTGAACAATGCATGTGATTGGTTTTTATGAGATGACTGATGGATTGACGGAAATCTAGAACTTGCTTGAACACTTTTCGAGGCAAAATACGGATAATATGTGATATAGGAATGATTTAGGCAATCTTTGGAATCGTTTGAGCCTTTGAGCCTACCAAATGAACATAAAGTTTCCCTAGTGTCTCATTTTGAGCCTACAAAAAAAAAATCAAGTGGTGTGTGTTTATGACATACAATTAGCCCCCACTTGTATCTATTCTACATCCCACAAAAACTACCTAAGGAAGCTTATATACTTATTGTCCTACCTAATTTTGAGAGAAATAAGTTCATTGGTGTTGTAATGATTCAAATACTCCTAAAAAAAAGGAAAAGAAAAATTAAATGTGCATGAAGGAGTTGAAAAAAAAAAAGGAAGAAAAAAACAATAGAAGGAATGAGTCAAAAAGTTGTGAAAAAGAAAAATAATGGAAATGGAGGATATGATTGTGAAGAAAAACAATGAGGGATGGTGAATGAAAGGAGAGTGAAAATGATGAAAATTCAAATATTTCTCTCAAATTTTGATTTCCATAACTTTTATTGTATCCATGAGCCATAGCCTAACGTTATAAGCCTACAAGACCTATAAACCTTGTTACATTTATCCAATATACTAGTGGGGAAAAGTTGTTCTAGTCAAGCCTATGGATACCTGAGAAACATGGTTAGCAATTATGAACTTAAATCATTTGCACGTAAGCATCTCATTGTGTGACATCAGTTTTGGTATACTTGTGTTGAAAATCTTATAAGCCAAATAATCACCAATAAAGTCCTATTTGATCTGTGTAAGTGAATTTGTATTTTAAATGAAGTGTGAGTTGAACGGAGCTGAGGATCTCTTGAGTTCATAAGGCGAACGAGTGTTGTAACTTTATTTGAGCATTTGATTGGGTAAAAGAGCATTGACATATCACACACGCACGTGACTCCTGAGTGATTATGAATTACATGAAAATGGATTAGTCGGAGGCCAAGATCAATGGTTGCATATCCATGACTTTTAGTCGTTATCATTTCTTGTTGGTTGAATTTTTAATTTTACTTTTATTTTGCTCGGGACTAGTAAAAGTTCAAGTTTGGGGGGTTTGATAAGTGCAAGAATTGCATTTAATTTATATGTTAATCCATTTTGAATTATGTTGGTTTCGGACATAATTACGCTTGGTTTTGTTGTTTTTTGTGTCGTGCATGAAAGAAACGACTATTGGAAGAATGATAGCGATTAGAGGAATTTTTGACGTCGAACCGTTGATAAAAAATGCCGCAGAGCTCATATGGTCGAAAGACAAGCACCTAGGCAGCGCCGCGACGCCAGATGCCGAGAGACAAGTGCCTAGGCGTTGCCCAAGCAGCGCCATGGCTCTTCACTGCCGAAAAACCAGCGCCTAGGCGTAAGGATCAAGCGCCGCGGTGCCTACACCTGCGAAGATCGGGCACCTAGGCGCTGCCCAAGCAGCGTCCCGGCGCTAATGGCAGCGAGAACTTAACTATTGGGCCCTCGTTTAAGGCCCGGACGCTGAAATAAAAAGAAAATGATGTTCATAAATAAGGGGGGCTGTTTTTGAGAGAAAGAAAGATAGGAGAGCAGGAGTGAACACGAGACTAAAATCCGGAAGGCAAAGATCGATCACAAATACGAAGAATGATGGATATGGAGATAGAGATGACACTTCGGATTTGTCATCTATTCTTTTACTTTTATTTTTTACTATGTTGCGATGTCTAAAACTTTAAACATGTGTTGTTTTCATTTAGAATTCGTCATGAACTAATTTTATAGTCTAGAGAATGACGAAGCTTTGTGGATACGATGATTTGTCGCGGTGGTTTATTTGATTGAATTCCGCTTTTGTTTAATTGTGTTCTCTGTATTTATTTTACTGCAATTTAGTGGCCATAAATTGTGTGTTGTCTGATTAACTCTACAACTCGGGAAAGGGACTAGGATTATAGATCATTAGAGACGCATCGTGAAATGTTTATATCGTTCGGAAGACGTATAACTTCAGCGAGGCTTAGGCGAGAACATCGTTTCCATTTATCATTTAAATTTAGATTCTTATTAGGAATTTTTGAATCGAGGTTTGAATGATACAGTTTATTCGTCAATTGGGAAAGTAGAATAAAATAATGAAGTGTTCTTGGTCATTAAATAATTGGAATTCATGAATATAAAGTTAACTGGGAATAATTATCGTGGAAACTTAGTGAAATCATTTTTCTAGATATTTTCTCTCATTATTATTTCTCAACTCGGTGATTAGATTAATTCTTTATTTTTAATTAATTTGTTTAAGCAAACCAAACATTTTACAGAATTTTCTATATAAAGTCGGGACTATTCTAATTACAAGCATTGATATACGTTTATATACACACTCTTCGTGGGATCGACACTTGTACTCAAAAATACATTTTATTATAACTTGACGTCGTGCGATTGCGAGCAATCAAGAAAACACGCAACAAGTATGGAAGTAATTCGGGATTAAAATGTTTCATAGTTTATTCATTAAGTTATTAAATCGAAATGCTTGGGTTTACGTCAAAGAAAAATATTAGAGGACAATTTTAAGCTTATATGATGATTTGGGAAAGGCTCGATTGAATAAAAGTGAGAAAAAGTCAAAATCGAGAATTTTAGAGTCCAATGGTAAAACTGTCATTTTACACCTGGGTAGTACAAAAAGGGTTGACAGTGTCCCGAGGGCTCATAACGCATGCTAAATGATATTTTAAAATGTTTTTGATGAAAATATGTTATTTTATGATTTATGGTAAAGCTGTGAAATTTTTACTATTAAAATGTTATTTTTCAAATGTGAAAAGGACACGATATCTTATGATTAAAAAGAAAAAGAAAAAGAAAAAGAAAAAGAAAAAAATTTTGAAGGATATGAATTGACTGTAACATAAAGGATATGATATATGATTTTTTGGAATAACGTGAGGGAGAATGCCCGAGAGGGAGCCCGTTTATGGGAAACGGCCCCAGACAGAGCCCAACGATCTTATTTTTATTTTACGTCGGTGCCTAGTGCCCGTCCTTGTGCGCAATGGTGAGCTAAGACTGATCAGTCAACCAGAGGATAAAGACTAGTCACTTTCAAGGATCAAACTTCACCCAAAATGATGAATGATTGACGGCTTTACGATTTGACGATTTATGATTTATTTATGATTACAAGCTTATTTTAAATAAAAGTATGATTCTAATGCATGTGCTTGTATATGTATTATTTGCTACTCATGCTTAGAACCTGTTGAGTCATTAGACTCACTAGGTTTGAATGCTGCAGGTGATTATGATACTGAGGGACGCGCTGACGCTTGAGTGGAGCGAGGCAGACAGTACACTCCCGAGGGACATTATTTCCGTATTAGCTTCATAGTTAAAATTTTAAATATTTTTTTAATGATTTAATTAGATATTTTTATGCTTCAATTTATTTTGAAGTTAGTTTTGAGTATGGAAGTTGGATTTTGTTAATTGACGATTTTCGAATTTTATTGAAACGACCTCAACATTTGTTTTTATAAATCATAAACTTGAAAATTCTAAATAAAATAAGTTATCATACTATAAATCATGATAATTTAACATTTGAAACCTTGAGTGCATAAAAATCCTAAATCGTCAACTAACCAAAAATTCTACGTCGACCTTTAAAAGATCAATTAAAAAATAAAACATAAAAATATCTCTAATAAATCATTAACATAAATCCTTTAAATCTTTTATCTAACAAGCTAGTGCGAAAAAAGAAAGGATCCTTCGGAAGTGTACTGCTGCACTCGATCCACTCAAGCGTCAGCGCCTCCTCAAATCATCAAATCCTGTATCATCACTACAAAAAAAAGGCAAAAGACAACAGTTAAAAACCGTTGTCGTAGGTCAAATAAAATCGTTATTAAAAGCTTTGTGGTTAAAAAGTGTGCTCAAAGACAACGGTGAAAACCCATTGTCGTAGACGTCTAAAGACGACGATGAAAAACCGTTGTCGTAGGTATGTAAAACCGTTGTTAAAGGCCCTGTGGTTAAAACATTCGCTCAAAGACAACGGTTTTTGAGTGTTGTGGTAACTACAGAAAACCATCGCAAATTTAATAGCGACGGAATTCATCACAAACCGTCGCTAAAATTAGCGACAATATTAATTTAAACTGTCGCTAAGTAGCGACGGTTTTTAAAACCGTCGCTAACATTAGCAACGGTTTTTTATAAACATCATCGCTAATTTTAGCGACAGTTTGGGATGGTTTCCGTCGCTAATGTTTTCAGTAAAAAAAAAATTCTCTTTTAATATTTTAATAAATATAAAAAAAACACATAAAGTTTCTATGCTAACTATATTCTTGATTTTAGAAATTTACTAAAATTTAAAGAGAAAAAATTTATTCTAATTCGAAACTAAAATTGTGTAAGGGAGAAAAATTTTAAGTGTTGTGAAGTGGTTGGATACAAAATGGACCGAGGTTGGGGGTATTTATAGACAGTTTGCGACGGTTTTTGCTTTAACCGTCGTCGATTTAAAATTAGCGACGATGTTTCAAAAATCGTCGCTAAATTAGCGACGGTTATAGAGACGGTTCTGGCTAAACTGTCGCAACTTTTAAATCGACGACATTTTTATTATAATCGTCGCTTAAAATTAGCGACATTAAATAACAACTGTCTCTAATGTTTGCGACATTTTTTTTTAAAAGTGCCGCTAAATTTAAATCGGCGACGAGTTTACTTATAACCGTCGCTACAATTAGCGACGGTTATACGTAAGCCGTCGCAAGTTTTAAATTAGCGACGGTGTAGTAAAACTGTCGCTAATTTTAGCGACCAATTTTGCTTAAAACCGTCGCAAAATTTAATATTGACAAGAAATTTATAAAAAAAACCAGTTGAAAGACAACGGTCTGTAGCGAACCGTTGTTGTAACTTTAAGAAATACGCTAATAGACAACAGTTTTTAAACCGTTGTCGTAGCCCAAAAAAACGCTCATAGACAACGGTTTTTAAAAAAGACCGTTGTCTTTGAGCGGATTTTTTTAGGCTACGAAAACCGTTGTCAAAAGTAAAAAGACAATGGTTTTAATAAAAACCGTTGTCTTTTATGTGTTGTTGAATATATTTTTTCTTGTAGTGCATACAAACCTAGTGAGTCTAATAACTCAGCATGTTCTAAACATGAGTAGTAAATAATACATATACAATCACAAGCATTTAAAAATCATACTTTTATTTAAAATAGCTTTTGAACATAAATAAACCATTTAAAATCATTTTCAACATAAATAAATCATATATAGTAAAATCATTTAATCGTAAAGCTTTCAATCTTTTATCAATTTGGGTGAAGTTTGATCCTTGAAAGTTACTAGCTTTTGTCCTTTGGTCGACTTATAATTCTTCAGCTCCACATGGTCCATGGGGGTGGGGACTAGGCTCCACCATGGAAATACGATCGTCGGGGTCCTTCTAGGGCCTTGTCCCGTAAAAAGGGTCTCTTTGGGGCCTTGGCCCACACGATATCCCCACAAAATCATATATCATATCTTTTGTCACAGTCATTTCACGTCCCCAAAATATTTTTCATTTTCTTTTAAAAGCGTAAAATATCATAACTTTCCAAAAAATAACATTTTAACAGTAAAAATTGTACAGCTTTACCATAAATCATAAAATATCACATTTTCATCAAAATCATCAATTTAAATCATTTAACAGGACGCTGCCAAGCTTTTACGCATTTCTCCAGTGTAAAATGATCTTTTTGCCCCTAGACGTAAAATTTCTCGATTTTATCTTTTTCTTACTTTTAATTACATGGGCTTCTCCCAAATAATTATTTAAGCTTAAATCTAATTTTTCATAATTTTATTAAGTTTAAATCTTGGCTTTTCAATTATATCCTTAATTAACGATTCGTGAGGCATTTAAATCCCGAATAAATCCAAAACTCAATATTTTCTTCCCAAATTTTAAACATAACTTTTTTATTACCTAAACAACCCTAGTGAGCCATGAACCACACCCGTGGACCCATGGTTCGAATTTAAGTTCATTAAATTTGAAATATGACCCTTATTAGAGCCTACCGAGCCATCTCCCTATTTAGTCGAGCCACGGTCGATCCACCTCAAGCCAGACCCTAACCAACCCTTGTAGGCACCTTCTGACCACCCCTGACCCTTAGAACCTGACGCTATCTCATGCAACTCTCCTGGAACAAGGACCGGTGACTGCACTCTTGAAGCTTTCTCGCCCATGGGCTCCTAGCCAGCATAGGACTCTTCTACTCGAGCCACCACCGAGCCCACTTGGCCCTCACCAACCCTGTACCACGTCTAGACTCAACTGATCCAAGCCCAAGCCCTTGAACCCAAGCAGCAAGCCATCATTAGAACAAGAGCAGCGCGCCTCTCATCTCACGATGCTGCTGTTATCTTTCCGTGGAGGCTTCTACCTAGGCCACCACCAAGCCCAGCCCTTCCTAACCCTCACTAACCATCCCAAGGCATCGTCCAGACCACCTAGCCCAGCCCCATACCGAGCCGAGAGCCCCCTAAGCCGAGACTTTCCTTGAGCGCATGGGGAAGAGTCCCAACTCCCGTGGACTCTTCTCTAGCGTTTCCCTCGAGTCCTAGCCATGCTAGGACTCTTCCTAAGACCTAACCACATCCCATACGAACCATCTTCAAGACCTGGTCGAGCCCCACCACCCCATGCACCCTAACCGAGTCCCTTGAATCAAGCAAAACCAATAAAACCTTGGCTTCTCTCTTCCCTTGCCTTCTCTCGTTCCAGCCTTGATTTTCTTTTAATATTTATCATGTTTTGTTCAAAATTCAACCTTAGTTGGTAGATAAAGTTTTTCATATAAACGTAAAATCGTCGTATTTTTTGAAAATATATGTTCTACCGTAAAAATAATCAAACACTCATATTTTTCATGCATAAACAATTAAATCATGCATATTATGATTTGTATGATATTTAAAAGTGTTTATAAAACGTGCCTTTGCGTTTATAACGCTCGAATAAACGATCGTTGGCGAGGGTGCTAAGTTGGGCGACCGGACGACGAAGAACTCTAGCCTTTCTTCCTTCCAATTTTTTTTTGAAAATTGTATGTGCGTGTGCTGGGAAATTTCGGCTGAATAAAGTGTTTATGGAGTGAATAAACACTTGGTTTACTTATTTATAGATTTAATTGCATGCTAATGGACTTTGGTTTTGGGCCTCTAAGCATAGGAGCAATTGGGCCTACTCAATTTGGTTAAATTGGACCCAATAACTCTTATTTAATTGAAACATAAAAATTTATAAAATTTACTTTTCAAAAATAATATTTTTGATCTTTTAAAAACTCTTTATTTGCCCAAAATCGACTTTCCGGGAAAAATCTAGCTCGACTCGTAAAATAATTAGAACTCTAACATTTTTAGAAAAATTAAATCATTTTTAATCATATTAGGAAGCCTTGCAAGTATTTAAGGAAAATAAATATTCATGTCTTGGTCGTTCCCGGCCTCCTTTCCCCTGCCTACTATCAAATATTCGGGTAAAATCCTTCAATTTCACAAAATCATGCCATATAATCATTTTAATCATGCAATTATATCTTTAATCATTTAATTAATATCATGCAAGCATTTAAAATCAAACAATTAAGCAATTAAAATAATTTGCATGCATGTGGTTTACGTAGGTTTGGTTTTTCGGACGTTACAAATCTCCCTCCCTTAAAAGAATTTCGTCCTTGAAATTTGCCTTTTCTTTGATAGTTGAACAGCTTAGGATCTTTCATCCACCTCAAACTTAATTCTCAAGTCTCGAAAATTGTAATTATATCCCAAAATTTCGCAATGTTGACTCTTAAATCCAGCTCAAGTACTGCATGCACCCTATTCTCCTATAAGTTCTTCATTAACCCAATCAATTCTCTTAACCAATTTTAACATTTCATGCAATAAAAGCATCGTAAAAATGTTAAACAACTAGGTTACCTAGAAATCAGTGTGTTGCTGGCTCTGCCTCAGCCTCCTCAACTTGCATCACATAGACCCTTCCAGCATTGGGTTGTTTGAACGTTGGGAAATCCTTAACCTTGTGTCCCAACTCCCCACTCTTGAAGCACTTGTAAGTACTCCACATGCACTTGCCATTGTGTGGACGATTGCACTCCTTGCATAGTGGTTTCTCATATGCATTTAGAATGTTTCCTATGGTGGTTGCCCTTGAGGTTTTGGTGGTTCTGGTTGCTTAGGTGGTCCCGTATAAAGCTTCTTATTACTCTGACTAGCTTGCTGGGCACGATTTTTCTTTCGTTGAATCTCCCAATCAATGTCCTTCAGTGATTGCTCGGCTCTAAAAGCTTTGGCAACGACAGTAGTATAATCAGTAGGATCGCTGAGCATCACATCACAGCGGATAATTGGCCTCAAACCATCTAAAAAGTGTCGTAATTTCTCGGCAGCATCATTCGCGATCAAGGGCACAAAGTGACAGCCCCTATCAAACTTCTGCACAAACTCGGCAACAGACCAACCCCCTTAACGGAGACTCATGAACTCTCTCTTAAGCATAGAACGGACATTAGAAGTGAAATATGTGTCGCAGGACACCCTCTTGAACTCTTCCCATGTCAGTGTCGCTAAGTTCACCCCTTGCTCCGCTCCCTCCCACCATAAGGAAGCGTCGCTTTTCAGCAGATAGATGGTACAACGAACTCGGTCAGCGTCCGCCATATCCATGTAACGAAATATAACCTCAAAAGATCGAATCCATCCCTCAACAACGAATGGATCAGTAGTGCCCTGAAAATCCTCGAGGTTCATCCTCCTAAATCGCTCATATGCAGCCTCCGGTCTAACCCTCGCTCCATTTCCTACATATTGCTCTAGTAAACGTGCCATACCGGCTAGTACATGGGCACTAGCATCTTGATTAGGTAGAGGCTGTGGAATCTCCTCCTCATGTCTATCCTCACCATTCCTACGCAAAATCATTCAAGGGACCATCTCTGTATACGTCGTCCAAACCACGTAACCAACATGCAACATGCAACTAACATTTATATCATGTATCATGAAAGAATTTTAAAATAATTTTAGCATATGAAGCAGTAAAAACTCACATATTTGAGGCGTGACTTCTTGAGTCTCTCGGAGTGACAGTATACATACCTTTGGGGAAAACCTTGGCTCTGATACCAACTGAAACGACCTCGACATTTTACTTTTTTTTATAAATCATAAACTCGAAAATACTAAATAAAATAACTTATCATACAATAAATCATAATAATTTAACATTTGAAACCTTGAGTGCATAAAAATCTTAAATCGTCAACTAATCAAAAATCCTACGTCGACCTTTAACAGATCAATTAAAAAATAAAGCATAAAAATATCTCTAATAAATCATTAACATAAATCTTTTATCTAACAAGCTAGTGAGGAAAACGAAAGGGTTTCTCGGGAGTGTACTGCTGCACTCGATCCACTCAAGCGTCAGCGCCTCCTCAAATCCTTCATCATACAAACTTAGTGAGTCTAATGACTCAGCATGTACTAAACATGAGTACCAAATAATACATATACAGTCAAGCATTTAAAAATCATACTTTTATTTAAATAGCTTTTGAGCATAAATAAACCATTCAAAATCATTTTCAGCATAAATAAATCATATATTGTAAAATTATTTAATCGTAAAGCTTTCAATCCTTTAGCTAGACAAAGAGCTACTGCTAGGAAGTATTTCAGGCGATTTGAAGTCACCCATGCCTCACAGATAGTTACTGATCAAGTTCTGATGCACGTTATGCTGTGGAAGCAGTGGAACACGCTTGAGAAGATTCCCTCTTCAGAATCTTATAGGAGACTGTACTATCAAGATTTGAATAACTGGTTAACCCTCTGGCAAGATGCCATTGAAAGAGAAATGAATCGTGTAGTTTGGTTCCGATTTTATTCAAATTGACTGAAGTTTCGATTTATTGTTGTCTCTTTACTTTTCTGCAATAATAACTGACATCAGTTGAAAAATAGTTCATTAAACTGAATGAGTAATAACAGATAAAAGAATAATGATTAAAAGTGAATATCAACTGATGCAACAATAACATAACTGATATCAGTTGTCAAACAATTCACTAACTGAATGAGTAATACCATTTAAATGACTAATTGTTAAAAGTGAATAGCAACTGATATATCAGCAATAAACTGGTAAAATTAAGATAAATCAATTAAACCAAGTATATTGCGAAAGTGAGAAAACTTAGTATTTGGTAATGGTTTGGTGAAGATGTCAGCAGCTTGTTGTTCAGTTGACACATATTCTAGTCTGATAGTTTTCTTCAAAGCATGATCTCTGATGAAGTGATGCATGACATCAATGTGCTTGGTCTTTGAGTGAAGAATTGTGTTGTAAGTTATTTCAATCGTGCTTTATCACAAAATATGGGAGATTCTTTAGCATCAACTCCATAATCTTTCAGTGGTTGCTGAATCCAGAGCAGTTGGGCGCATCAGCTTTTAGCAGCAAGGTATTCTGCTTCAGTTGTGGAAGTGGCTATGGATGTTTGCTTCTTGCTGAACCATGAGATCAGTGAGTCTCCTAGAAACTGACGGGATCCGCTGGTGTTTTTACGATCTAGCTTACATCCTGCATAATCTGCATCTGAATATCCAACTAAATTGAAAGAAGAGTCTTTAGCGTACCATAATTCCACATTATGAGTGCCTTTTAGATATTTTAAAATTATTTTGGCAACTGAAAAATGCAATTGCTTAGGATTTGCTTGAAATCTAGCACACATGCAAACAACAAATACAATATCAGGAAGACTATCAATTAGGTACAATAATGAACCTATTAAACCTCTGTATAGTGTCGTCTCAACTGATATTCCCTCTTGATCATTGTCCAGTTTGACTGATGAACTCATGGGAGTGCTGGCAGCTGAACATGTTTCCATGCCACATTTCTTGAGCAATTCGTTCGTGTATTTGGTCTGACTAATAAAAATACTAGTGTCCAGTTGCTTCACTTGTAGTCTGAGAAAGAATTTCAGTTCACCCATCATACTCATCTCACATTTGTCCTGCATTAACTTGGCAAATTTCTCACAAAATTTGGGGTTAGTTGACCCAAATATAATATCATCAACATATATTTGCACAAGTAAAATGTGATCATTCTTAGTAAATTTGAACAAGGTCTTGTCAACTGATGCAACAGTAAAATCATGATCAGTTAAGAATTTTGAAAGTGTCTCATACCAAGCTCTTGGAGTTTGTTTAAGACCATATAAAGCTTTTTTCAAATGATTGACATGATCAGGAAAATAGTGATAAATAAAACCTGGTGGTTGTTCAACATAAACTTCTTCCTGCAACTGATAATTCAGAAATGCACTCTTTATGTCCATTTGGTAAACTTTAAAGTTCATGAAGGATGCATAGGCAAGGAACATTCTGATTGCTTCCAGTCTTGCAACTGGTGCATACGTTTCAGCATAGTCAATTCCTTCTTCTTGCCTATATCCTTGTGCTACAAGTCTTGTTTTGTTGCGTGCAACTGAACCATCTTCGTTCAGTTTATTTCTGAATACCCATTTTGTACCTATAATTGTTTTAAAAACTGGTCTTGGAACTAAGTTCCAGACATTGTTATGGGTAAACTGATTTAGATCCTCTTGCATTGCATTTATCCAGTTAGGATCGGCAAGAGCTTCGTCAGTTTTCTTTGGTTCCAGTTGTGAGACAAAAGTAGAATGAATGAACAAATTAAACATTTGATTTCTTGTTCTTACCAGGTCAGATGGATTATCTATCACCAATTCTGGAAGATGTGATTTCTTCCATCTGAGTTCAGTATTTGCTGCTTCAATATCAGCAAGTGTTTCTATTGGCAACTGAGTGTTTTCAGTTTCAGTTGGAGCTGTATCAGTTGGTAACTGAATATTATCTGTTTGCTCCACCAACTTACTATCAGGAGCAGGTTCCTGTTCAACTTATTGATCTAGTATTTCTAGTTCAGGTGTTTGAAGGATATTCCTTTTGATATGATTTTCTTCTTCATTATCATCTTCCAAACTGATCTCTGTAAAATTATCAACTAGCTCAACTTGATCAGTTGGCTTATCTGTTAGAACAGTTTCATCAAAAACAACATAAATAGATTCTTCAACATTTAAAGAGCTTTATTAAAGACTCTATATGCTTTGCTAACTGAAGAATATCCAAAAAATATTCCCTCTGCAGATTTAGCATCAAAGACTTTTAAATGATTTTTACCATTATCAAGAATAAAACATCTGCAGCCGGATATTTTGAAATAAGAAACCACACTTTTTCTTCCATGCCAGACCTCATTTGGTGTTTTCACATGATTTTATTAATCATTGATCTGTTCTGAGTGTAACATGAAGTGTTTACTGTTTCAGCCCAAAACTTTTGAGAAATACAAGAATCAGCAAGCATTGTTCTGGCAGCTTCTTTAAGGGTCCGATTTATTCTCTCATCTGCACCATTTTGCTAAGGTGTTCTAGCTGCTGAGAGCTCATTCTTGATTCCAATATTTTATAAAAAAGTTGAAAGATTTTAATTGATGAATTCAGTCCCTCTGTCAGACCTTATTCGATCAATGCCAACTGATTTTTCATTTATTAGTCTTTTGAAGAGCTTAACCAGTTGTGCAGCAGTTTGGTCTTTGGATTTGAGAAAAATAACCCAAGTAAATCTTGAAAAATCATCCACCATCACTAAGGTGTATTTCATTCCCTCTAAACTCATTATTGATATTGGACAAAAAATGTGAGGCCCAAGGCCGAAGAGAGCGGGGGGTGATCGCCGGTGCCATGAGGTTGCACGGACAATGAGCATCTCCTGGCAGGTTTCTAGACGGAGGGAACATGAATGAACCGATCTTACAACGGAAGGAGAGAGATTCCAAAACTGTTCAATGTAATGGACTGTACAGTTGAAGAGGGCTTAAAAGATTTGATATGTACTACTCATACCAATAAGATGCATCTTCTGTCACACCCTTACTCCATACTTAGCATAATTACAATAATCAAAATAGGGTTTGACTAATATAACTGTAGTATGAAGCAAATCAAACAAGGGGCATCACTTTGAAGGTTTATAAAAATTTTGGCATGATGTCCCTACATTCTTGTGAAAACCAAAAACTTAACTCAAGCATCAACATCAACACATATATATAATCGTATTCTTACATACAAACATATTTTGTATCATCATACACCTAGACATAAGCATTGTAAAACTTGTTTCAAATCCTGACATATTTTCGTACAATACATATGCGGAAGCTATACAATAAGAAGTCCCGGTTCTTGTCGAGGTAAGGCACGTCACAAGCATCCATTGGCGAACCGGCATCCTACGTCTCTCCACTACCTGATCCTGTAATACATGAGCTACGTGAGTTTATAAAACTCAATAAGTTGGCACCTGTATGTATCAATATGCCTCGAAGGAACATACGTATCAAGTCGTGACAACAATGAATCTTTAAACCATGTCATATCATAGCATAAATTCATGTTCATTTTTGTACTTGAGCCTCATTAGTTGACCTGTACTACCGTGCTTGCTTTATTATATGGCTACTTGTAATGCCCGAGATTTGATTACCGTAATCTGAGATTAATCTGAAGTAATCAAGGTAATTATAGATGGAAAGTATTAGACCGGGAAAGACGAGAAAAGATGCGAAATATGTGCGAGGGCGGTGCTATTCGCGCACATGCGCGACCGGATGCGCACGCATGTGCGGAATGGGCAGAAGACCCCGCGCATATGCGCGGAGTGATGGCGCGCATATGCGCTAGGATACAGAAGCTAAAGTGTGAATTCCAGAAAACCTCGCGCGCATGCGCGGAAGTGAGGCGCGCATATGCGCGAGTTGCAATATGCCGAGACAGTAGGTCTCGCGCATATGCGCGGAGCGAGGGCGCGCATATGCGCGATGCGTCCAGTAGCTAAAGTAAATTTCCAGAGAATGTGGCGCACATGCGCGAAAGAATGTGGCGCATATGCGCGAGAAGCCAAGCGCCATGTCCAGAGAACCTCGCATATGCGCCGAGGGAAGGCGCGCATATGCGCGAGAGCTGCCGAGATACACGAGCCGAGGCATATGGTCTCGCGCATATGCGCCGAGTGATGTCGCGCATATGCGCGAGACGTGTTGCGTGAAGGATTATGCCACGTTCTTTAGCCATGCAATTGCTATATATAAAAGCTTCATTCCTTCAATTCCATAGCAAAGAAAGCGAGAGAAGCTCCGGGGAGACTTGCCAAAAATCCTTACGCCTTTTATTGTCAAAATTTGAAGTTTACGAAAGATCCGTCCATCCGATTTTGAATCCGACTTCAGTACTGTGTTTCTATCGACGCAGGCTACAACTGGACGTAAGTTTTGTTACGTTTAGATACGATTTGAAATTATGATATTGTCAGAATTGAATAAGAATCATATATGGTGTTTTTGATACAGTAGACATCGTATAATTGAAATCAGATCGAAGAACGGACGGTGTATGTAATTATTATGATTTTCAGAACTGATATGATCGAGATTGTACAGATTTGAGACTATTGTCTGTTATCGTTGAGATTATGAGTTATACCGATATCGATTATGAGTTCTGGTATTATATCTGCGATGTTGAGATTGACGAGGTCATTGAGATTGTATTATTATGCCGTCGAAACATCAGTAGATCGATATTGATCAGATTCAGTATTGATTGAGACTGTATCGTTGTATCGTGGATATTGATTAGATTATATCTTGATTTGAGTATTGATCAGAACAGGTTTGAATTGAGTTATATACTGATATTGTATCTATTCGATATTGTCATTTCCAGATTTGAGTATGGACAAAGTTGAATTCGAGACTTCGTCTTCGTCAGATCGAGAAGATAAAGGTATAAATCAATGTGAATAGGGAGATCGACTTAAGTCAGATTGGACTTGAGATTCCCTAAATCACATACTTGTATGTTATTGCTTTTCATACATTTGTATCATTTGAATGAATATGCTTTGTTTATTGATTTATAGAAAAGCATAGAATAGTAGATAGCTATTGAGTGAGAGTCACTGACCGAAGGGCCAGATTAAGACAGAGTTGTTAATGGCCCATTGCACATTGTCAGAATTAGAGTTTAGGTAGATACACCTAGTCTTTGGCAGAACAGCCAAGACACCGGACGTTTGGTCGTATCGAAATGCTTATGAGTAGAGCAACTCCTGGCACAGACATTCGATATAGATAGGACCAAAGTCCGTAATAAGAACGTACCGCCATCACGATCGGGACAGTAGGTGGGAGACCTGTTGCGTTCTTATTCAGATCGGGATCCCTAGATTAGAAATGAGTCGAGTTTGAGTCTGAGAGTCACAGAGTGTGATTCCTTAATTGATATTGAATTATGTTCCTGATTTTGGTACTTGTTTAGAGTATTGATTCATGTTTTCAT
This sequence comes from Primulina huaijiensis, assembly GCF_012295235.1. Lineage (NCBI taxonomy): Eukaryota > Viridiplantae > Streptophyta > Magnoliopsida > Lamiales > Gesneriaceae > Primulina > Primulina huaijiensis. The sequence continues at coordinate 16,273,677 of NC_133306.1, forward strand.
TGAGATACATGTATGTATATCTGATGCATGCTTTTATATTGTTTATATGACTGCATGTATACTTGGTTTATACTGGGAATGTAATTCTCACCGGAGTTATCCGGCTGTTGTCTTGTTTGTATGTGTGCATGACAACAGGTGGGACAGGATCAGGGTCAAGAAGAGAACGAGACAGGACTAGTTAGCGTGGAGATCCGGGCTCAGAATTAAATTAGGATTCAACACTGATATGTAGTTGGACCTAGTTGAATTATTATAGACAATACAAGATTTGTATGTTTATGTTGAATATGTATTTCAGATTGAATTACATTACGTTTCCGCTTTGTATTTTTAAAAAAAAAATTTAGACCCTGTTTATTATCATTGATTAAATTGTCCCAATGATGATTAAGAATATGATTAGCGCCCGGGTCCCCACACTACTACTGTGTTGGACGTCAGAGAGCAACCTTTGGCAACCTCACGCCCCATGAACATATATTAGCCAATAGCTTTGGTGGACTTAAAACCACCCATGGTGTCAACAAGCTCTATATCATGTAAAAGCAGTCCTTTTCTTTTCATGTTCATGTTCATGTTCATGACATAGCACCCATCTTCAATATTCATGAGTTCCTTTCATATTTAATACATAACAATGGAATATGGTGCTATGTTTTCATCAATAAACATACTAACAATGTACATATATCAATAATCAATTAGAAGTATTTGAAATCATAATATTACTCATGTATTACTTCAAAAACATGCCAACTTACAGTCCAAGCGTACGAATACTGGTTTGAGACGATGTTTCTTGTTCCTATGCAGTCAAACATATCAATAATTCAATTACTATGTCTATTCTAGGTGACGTTTGCTCCTCTACATTAATAATAACCAAAAGAGAGCAAAACTTACACCCTTATGAAGTTCTTGTGATGGAGAACTAAGTTCTTACCTCAAAGTGATGAAAGGAATGAAGAAGAAAGCATTTGGATGAAGTTTTCTAGGTTTTCTTTCGAGTTTATGCTGTTAGAGAAGGTGAGAATGGTGGAAAGTGCTAGAAAACTCAATATTTATCTTTTTCAGACTGCCGGTCGCATATGCGCGACTTTCCGGGTGCATATGCGCGGCCCGTGCTGTCCATCCGGCGCATATGCGCGAATTCTGGCGCATATGCGCGCCACATTCTGCCACAAAACTAATTTTTAACTTCCGAATTAGCAAAAGTGGTCAACATAAAAGTTGTAGCCCTATGTGTTTTCTTGCATCTCCAACTAGTTTCATGTCATTTGAAGGTCTAAGTAAAACGTTATGCTCAATCTATCAAAATGTGTCATTGTAGGAATGACGATACACACGACAAACTTCGAGGCGCTTTTGGCTTGTCTTCCCCAATGATTTGGACAAAACCCAAAACATGAAAGTTGTAGCATTATATCTTAGCTTTCTAATGGTTATTACCTCACAAAATTTGGATCAATATTCAAATCATTATGCTAAAACCCGTAAGAACTGCTGTATTTTCATCTCATTTCCTGCATTGCGATACCAACTTCATTACACTACTTCTACCTACTCATCTTACTATCATTATTTATATACATATTGGTTCTCAATAAACCATGGAAAATATAAAAATCATGTTCAATCTCAATATTGATACTTCAATCATCACGTGAAATCTAATGAACTAAAGAGCTACATGATAAACGCCATAAATGTATCATTATCATTTGTACGAGTAACCGGGCATTACATCTTCTTTTCGATAGCTAATCACATATGAACTCCAAAGTTAAGCGTGCTTGACTTGGGGTAATTCTGGGATGGGTGATCTTCTGGGAAGTTTCCTAGGATGCGTGTGAGTGAGGACATAAGCACGCTGGAAAGACTCGTATTGGTACAGTGAGGACAGCCGTCGAATCTGGGGCATTTCAGTTGGTATTAGAGCCGACCTCTCCTAGTACGGTGTGGTTCGAGGATGAACCAAGCGGACGATGGTGGGCATGTGAGGCCCGGGGTCGAAAAGGGCAGGAGGTGATCGCCGGTGACATGAGGTTGCACGGACAATGAGCGGCTCCTGACAGGCTTCTAGGCGGAGGGAACAGGAATGAACCGATCTTACACCGAAAGGAGGGGGATTCCAAAACTGTTCAACGTAATTGACTGTACAGTTGAAGAGGGCTTAAAAGATTTGATATGTACTACTCATACCAATAAGATGCATCTTCTTTTCGATAGCTCATCACATAAGAACTCTAAAGTTAAGCGTGCTTGACTTGGGGCAATTCTGGGATGGGTGACCTTCTTACTTGCTTACCAAACTGACATGCTGAACAAATTTTTCTTTTGAAAAATCTATTTTGGGCAAACCAATTACAAGATCATGGTTACTCAGATATGCACTAGATTTAAAGTTTAAGTGGTTCAACCTCTTATGCCATAACCAGTTTTTAGAAGATTTGGAAGCAATGAAACAAACTGGTGCATAAGGTTGTTCAGTCCAACTGACTTTGTAAGTGTTTCCACAACGATTTCCAGTTAGGATGACCTCATCAGTTGAGTCTCTAACCGAACAAGTGTGTCTGTCAAACCGAACTGAGAAATTATTGTCGCATAACTGACTGATGCTTATCAAGTTATACTTCAAATTCTCAACTAGCAAAACATCTTTAATTGTAAAGTTACCATGGATCAGCTTACCCTTACCCACAGTTTTACCTTTGGAGTTGTCTCCAAAACTGATATTTGGTCGAGTATATTTGATCAGTTGAGATAGCAAATTTGCATCTCCTGTCATATGCCGCGAACATCCACTGTCTAGATACCAAGTTGATTCTTTGCTTGAACCTGTTACCTGCAATCACACAGAGTATATAATTTTGGTACCCATATTTATTTGGGTCCTAAACAGATTAGTCCTTTAGGAACCCACACTTGGACAAATCTAACTGACTTCCCAGTTGCTGTGTTCCAAATGGTTTTTCTCGAATTCTTGGAAATATGTTTGTGATGTGAGGATAAAACACTATGATTTGTATCCTTCTTCAACTGACTGTTCTTTTGATATCGTTTCTGAACTGGCTTACAGTTGTAGTAATTGTAATAGCCATTCCTTAAGCACCGATTTTTGCGACTGAATCGTTTAGGTGACAAGTTTCTTTCATTAGTTGAACTCTCAAAGCTCTATCCAATTACATACCGTTTGTATTTGTTCTTACTTTCAGTCAATTGAACAGCTGGTTTACTTGGTTCTGAAAATTCATTTACCATAGTTGATTTTACAAAGGTAATGTACTTTCCTTTGTTTTCATTCAACCTTGGCTGTGTATAACTTGCAGAATTTTCATCATGATTGTTAAAGCCTAAACCAGTTTTATCAGTAACTAATTTTTGTGAATTCTGCATTTCAGTCAATGCAACTGAAGACTTGTTCCAAGCTTGAATCAGTTTAGTATGTTTTGAAATTTCTGTTTTTAACTGACATATCAAGGCTTGATTTTCAATCATTTCAGCTTTTTGATGTGCAATCTCCGTTTTTAGACTCAACAGTTCAACTGACTTATCAGTTTTTGTTTTGTTGTCATTGGGATCAGTTTGCTCAGTTCTAACCTTCTGAAATGATCGAGCAAGTTTGTGATACTCATTTACCATGTCATGCAATGTGATAATGAGTTCCTCACGAGTGAAATCAGTAGAGCTGAAGTCAAACACCTGTTCACTTGCTAACTCCAGTTCAGCATCATCTGCCATTAAACACTTGACTTCCTCCTCATCTTCATTTGAACTTATTGGGCTTTCTGGTTCTGACTCGTCACTGTCAGTTTCTGCCCACTTAGATTTGTTTTCTTTAGCCAAAAGCACTTTATGTTTCTTTTTGGATGATTTCTTGTCATCCTTGGTCCTTCTTCTGTGCTCATAGGGCTTTTTTCCCTTTTCAGTTGATCCTTGACTGTCCTTCTTTGGCGTAGGACAATCTGCTATGAAATGACCAGATTTGCCATAATTGTAGCAAGCATACGATTCTTCTTTGGACTGATTTTTCTGATATTGCTTTTGGAAGTTTCCTTCATTCTTCCTCATAAACCTTCCAAATTTCTTGACAAACAATGACATAGCATCATTGCTCAGTTGATCAGCAGATTTGTCAACCGAACCAGTGGGTTCCAGTCTGACAAAAGTTAAAGCAGTTGTGGCAGTTTGTGTTGAAGGTTCTCCTTCTCTGGTTTGTAGTTCAAACTCTTAAGCCTTTAGATCAGCAAACAAGTCATGAAGTTCGATCTTGTTAAGATCCTTTGACTCTCTCATTGCCATGGTCTTGACATCCCATTCCTTGGGAAGACCTCTGACAACCTTCAGTGCCACTTCTTTGTTTGAATACACTTTTCGAAGTGCATTCAGCTCATTGATAATACCACTGATCCTCTCATCATATTCGTGCATGGATTCTCCAGCCTTCATCTTGATGTTATCAAATTTTTTAACAGCAACTGATAGCTTGTTCTCTTTTGTTTCCTCGTTTCCTTCACATAGCTGGATCTGTTTTTCCCATATCTCTTTGGCAGTTTTGCACATTTTGATTTTGCTGAAAGTGACTTTATCCAGCGTTTTATATAAGATATTCTTTGCCACATTGTCTAGGTTGGCTTTCTTCTTATCATCTGTTGTCCATTCCTCTCTGGGCTTTTCTATGCGATGAGGTGTCCCATCAGTAATGGCAACTGCTGTATTTGCTTTTAGGATCTTCATGGGGCCTTCAGTAATGACATACCACATGTCGTCATCTTGTGCAGCTAAATGAGCCTGCATTCTGATTTTCCAGTCTTCAAAGTCTTCTCTGGAAAACATCGGAATTTTATTGAATGAAGACATGTTGATCAGTTTTGTGAATAAGAATGTTCTGAGACAAGATTCAACGCTCTGATACCACTTGTTAGGATCGGTTGATTGGTTGAGAAGTGTTTAGAAGGAGGGTTGAATAAACACTCACGATTTTATAATCTTTTTGAATGAAGTGTCAGTTTTGTGACAAACTGAAACTAGGAATCTCTTCGGTCAATGACAATCAGTTTAATTGATGACAGTTGCGGAAATAAACCGACTGAACGATATAATAAATAACTGAAGTAAGAACACACAATGATTTATGGATGTTCGGAGACTTCAAATGCTCCTACGTCACCCCTTCTATCACAAGGATAGGATATGCACTAAAAGACTTTTATCGATACAAAAATTGTACAGACCCACTTCAGTTTGGACTTAACACTGCCAAAACTGAAACTCTTAGTTTACGAAATATCTCACTGTTCTTCTACTGATTTTCGCACAACTGACCTAGTTAAAGATCAAATAAATAACAAAACATTTTGTGCTTATAAGCTCGAAAGGTAGCGTCAAATGCTATAAATATATCTGATAAGTGTGAGCTTTTTGATTCTTGAGTAAGAGAGATAGATTCAGAAGGGTAACAGTAAGCTTGAGAGAATAGATAGATCGATTAGATGTGTTGTTTTTCTCAACTGCTATTCTCACCTATTTATAGGCTTCTCTTCAACGGTAACATTAAATATAATTTGAATCTTTATACCCGTTGTTTGCCACGTCAAAATTCCTCTGACATTCGTACACTATAAGCTCTGAAATGCGGCGTTCCACTATGAGTTGAAGTCTGCTTTGTACTGTTGTCGGTTGGATGTCTTTTCCTCCAACTGATGACATGTACAGCTGAATCATCAGCTGATAAGCAATCGCTGGTAAGCTCATAACTGAATATATCAACTAATCAGTTTCCAACTGATCAGTCAGTTGACTTCGTATGTTCAGTTCAGCTGGTTTCAGTTGCCTTCGATAAACTGCGCATTAATCTTCAGTTAGGCAACTGTCAGTTGATTAATATAGTTCAGTTACTTCAAACTTCTTGATCAGTTTAGTCCAATAAATTAAACACTTAGTTTGTCAAACAACCGAAATTAAGTTTCCAACACATTTGTATGGGACATTGTGATGTCCGAGCATGCAGATAGTTGTTCCTTGTAGAGTGCACTGAACAACCCTCCATAAAGGACTTTCCAAATGGTTTTCACTTATCGAGTGGAAACGTCTTAGTTTATGGTTGTACACCATTAGTCCTTATGACCCGGGACAACATTGAGACTCTATATACTAGCATTGCACTTTGACTTGTCTACCGACCCTTATGGGGTCATCAGGTGGCAAGGTTGGGTGTTTTGTCAAAACATATAGGAGTCGATGCATTGTAGTCGGGGATTCACCGCTTACCTTCGGGTATGGATATCTTATGTGATATGATGTGTATGTAGTTTGAAAACTCTGATCAGAGTGTTGGTGGTAATTAGGAAAGGGGTGTCTTAGATTACACCATCGATGCAACTACGACATGCACATAGTATCGATTCTTTGACAACTCTCGATATTCCAATAGTTGTCAAATTGGTCAAGATATATGAGATGAAAAGACCGTACTGTACGCTAACCATAATGGAATAATTCTTGCAAGCACTATCATTTGATACCTAGTAAATCATGTAAGCGATGCTGTTAGGCGTTTAACATGATTGGTTGGGTACTATCTGACTTGAGTTCTGACGTTCTTATTATCAAGGAGTTGATAAGTAAGAATGGAGCAATTGAGGTATGCTCATATAAGGACATGTTTAGTCCTGAATCACATTGAGGTGTGAACCCACTTCTAGTTGTATCAATGAACCATTGAGGGCCACACAAGTACTAGCTTTCTAAATCCCGTTGAGAATTAAATTAGTTCAATGTGTTGAACGACTTATAAAGGAGTTTATAAGCACAAGGAAAATTAGAAGTATGACTTCTATAAGGAGAATGTAAATTTTAATTTGTGAAAGTGTTCCTAAATTAAAAGTTAGCCAAGTGAATAATGTATTTGAAAATTGTGATTTTCATAAACATTGTTATGAACTAAATTAAATTAATTCAAGTGTTGAATTAATTAAACACTAGTGGACCTAGTAGTGTCCAAATAATTAAATTAATTCAATTGTTGAATTAATTAAATAATATTGGGCCTTGTAGAGCCCAATTGGAAATAATTATTCAACTAGTGACATTGAGTAAAATCAAGTAAGGTTTAATTGGTCTCAAATGTGTTTGAGATATTTAAATAGAAGTCCATGGGCTTTGTAATTGTTACATGCCCAAATAAATTGCATGCATGGGGAGATGAAAGGTTGGAAGCCAACTTTTGAGTTAAAGGCGAGCATGCCTTTGAAAAGCACTTTTACCTTTTTCAAGAACCAAGAATAGGCTTTCTTCTTCTCTCCTCCCACTCACTTTGGCCGAAGCTTACTACATTTTTCTTAAAAAAGTTGCTTCTTTAATTGTTGAATTGTAAGCAAACTTCTCAATGAAAATGCCTCACATTTTTCTAGTGCAAGTGTAAGGTGGATTTAGCTAGTTGGTGGTTGGCTTGATTTTTGAGCAAGGAGTGCTCAAGAGAAGCTTGTAGATTTGTCTACCATTCAAGAACTAAATTGTTTAACAACTTAGTTGGAGCCATTATCAATCCTTTGAAATTGATAGGTAAGAAATTCTAAAACACCCTAAGTATGACATTTTGTGTTTTTCATATTTGCTACGCAACAATAGTGGGTGCTCGGTTTTCTTCATGAAAAATATGATTTTTCGAACTTCCGTTGTGCATTCCGGGCACCCATAAATGATTCCCTTTCAAGTGGTATCAAGATCTTAGGTCACTTTTTGTATAGCAAATACATGATATTATATTGAGAACCTATTTCTAACCGCATGAGAAATCGACACAACGAATCGAGGGCCGGTTTTTGGGGGTGTTTCTCGGTGCATGGTGGCTGCCCAAAGGGGTTACCCATTTCGGGCAGCAAGGGCAGCCCCATACACCCGAACAAAATTAAAAAAAAAAATTTGTGTTGGCTGGAATCTGGCGACGGAGCTCCGGCAACAAAGATGACGGCCAGGGTTTCCAAAAGTGTTTTGGGATATCAAAGTGTCTTGGGCCCTAAGTTTGTTGGACCATTAGGATAGTTGTTATTTTGTGAAATTTAAATGGACCAAAATTTTTTTGTGAAAAAAATCTATTTGGGCCCTTAAGTTTAAATCTACAAAATATGTATATATTTTCTCATAAAATGAATAATTGAAGTTGGAATTTAATTATTTAAAGTAAATTGTGAATTACAAGAATTTTGGTTATAAATAAATTAATTACAAAATAAACAAAGGATTTTGTTAACTTTTTTGATTTAATTTATAATCGTGGCGGTTAGTGATGAGATCGAGATATATAATATTGGATCAATTGATTATAGTGATAATTAATTGATGGTGTATGATATGTGATATTATGCATGAAGGATGATCAAAAGCCCAAGCCCAATTTGCTAGGTGTATGCTAGGATATTTTGTGTTAAATGGTTATAATAATTATCAATTTGTAAGTGGCTTGGTTTATAGCCCGTTCTCATCCCTTGAGATGTATCCCTATTTGCCATGGATATTTATTTGTACATATTAGTATAGTGGAAGATCAAGATTGGAAGATGGTGGCCTTGATGATTATGAAGAACCAAGACATGTAAATATTGGAAGCTTATGTAATTATGCATTTGCATCCCATGGATTCCTTAGGATTGGACCTAGGCCCGTGTTTGGCTCACATTAAGGCGATTGATCATCCTTGTTTAGTTTACTGTTTATAATATATGCATGATATATTATAAATAATGAGTATGTGCGTTATTATTATTATTATAATAAAAAAGTTACATGAATCCGGCAAACATACAATCAAACATGACGAGCTTTTAAATAAAATTAAAGATGAGACCTTTCAAAATTAAAAAACCCTCATTTTGAATAAGATTCAAAATTAATATCAAGCCCGAAAAAGAAAATTATCAAGGTCTTTATAATTTTCATATTTTCCATCGACAATGGGTGCATGATGAACGCTACCCGTGCTCGAGCCTCGGCTCATATTATTGGAGGAGCCCTGGACGTCGGAAAGTTGAGACATCCATTGGCATGGTGATGTGAACTACGTGGAACTCCCATGAATTCGGCTCATATTATTGAGAGAACTCATGGAGACCGTCCATTAAGGTTCAATATCGATGTGTAAGGCTTGACACGTAAAGATGAATGACATCATATTAGTGGGTCCTAATCAAACGTGAGACAAAATTTTATGTAAAGGGTTGCATGGAGATGCAGTTTGAAACTACCTTTTAGATATTATGATTGTCTGATATTAGTCGGGATCATAATTTGCTAATTGGACCTTACGTACCTACTGAGGAAAGGAGTTTCCCGTTTTCACTAGAGGGTAGTGAGAAATGTCAAAACAGTGGGAGTAAAAATTTATGAAGTAAAAGTACATACTTTATATCTTACTAAATATTTTAAAATAGTCATTAACATTTATCTGTTCTTACTTTGCAGTACAAATTTGACAATGTCTTCGATTCGAAACCCCTTATCTACAATACTCGACAAACACATTTTAAATGGACCTAATTACCTCAATTGGCTAAGAAACCTAAAACTCGTCTTGAATTCGGAAAGGATAGCATCTACACTCACTGAGTCGCTCCCTGCTGAGGCTCTGACTAGCTGCACAACTGAGGAATTGCAGACTTACAAGGATTGGTGTGACCATGACTTGCGAGCCAAGTGTTATATGCGGGCTTCTATGAATGATGAGCTACAGAGGCATTTTGAGGATGCAAAGAATTCTGCTGACATTCATATGCATCTCAAGGAGCTCTTTGGTGAGCAAACACGACCTCTTAGGCATGCTACTGTCAAGGAGCTAATCACTTTACGCATGCGAGATGGGGCTTTGGTCCATGAGCATGGCCTAAAGTTGATTGGGCTTGTGGACAAGCTCGTTGGCATGAATCTTATGTTGCCATCGGAGTTGACCACGGACGTGTTGCTCTTGTCACTGCCAAGTTCATTTGATCCTTATGTGGCGAATTTCAACATGAACAAGCTGGAGCATACCCTTGAGAAGTTGGTGAATATGCTTGTTACGTTTGAGTCCTCTATCAAGAAAGAGAAGTCGATTCTTTATGTGGGTTCTTCATCTGGTACGAAGACTGGTCAACATGGGAAGAGAAAAAAACGTTCTTTCCAACGTCCCAAGAGGAATGTGTCCTTGAAGAGGCAAGCTCCGAATCCCGTTGTGGCAGCTACACCAGTTAAGGCTGACAAGACTGTTGATATCTGTCATCATTACAAGAAGCCAGGACATTGGAGCGTAACTGCAGAGAATATCTTGCCCAAAAAGGTTCTGGAAATGGTATGTTCTATATTGAAGTAAACATTTCAATTAACTCTACTTCTTGGGTATTGGATACCGGCTGTGGCTCACATCTCTGTAATGATTTATATGTGATGGAAAGAAGTTGAAGACTTAGGGAAGGTGAGACCTTCTTGAGAATGTGCAATGGTGCAAGAGTTGCAGCCAAAGCCGTAGGAGATGTTTACTTATCATTGAACAATAATTTTAAGTTGATTTTGAGATATGTTTTGTGTGTACCTGAGTTGGTGAAAAACATTGTTTCCATTTCTATGCTTGCTAAAGATGGATGTTATTGTTTATTTAGCAAAGGTGTTTGCAACATTATAAGAATGAATGTTTGATTGGTACTGGAGAATTGAAAACGATATCTACAACTTAAAATTGAAAGATATTCTACTAAACAATGTCCAAGCAATAACAACAAACAAGCAAAAACAAGATATTCTAAATTCGGCACAATTATGGCATGCTCGATTAGAACATATTTCCCTAAGAAGGACGAACAAGCTAGTGGGAGTAGGTATGTTTGATATGTCTGATATTAATTCTCTCCCAACTTCTGAATCCTGTCTAAAAAGAAAGATGACCAAAATTCACTTTAAGGGCCATGTGGAGCGAGCCAAAGAATTATTGGATTTGATCCATACAAATGTGTGTGGTCCGCTTAGCATCACCACTAAGCATGGACATGCATACTTCATCACCTTTACCGATGATTTTTCGAGGTATGGTTATGTGTATTTGATGAAATACAAAGCTGAAGCCTTTGAAAGGTTCAAAGAATTCAGAAGTGAAGTAGAGATACAATTGGGACGAAGCATCCAGTCATTTTGATCGGATCGAGGTGGTAAGTACTTGAGTGCCAAGTTCCAAGAGTATCTTAGAGAGAATGAGATTCTCTCGCAGTGGACTCTGCCTGCTACACCGCAGTTGAATGGTGTTTCAGAGCGTTGTAACCGGACTTTGATGGACATGTTTCGATCTATGATGGGATTCACAGAGTTGCCGCCATCTTTTTGAGGATATGCACTTGAGAAAGGGGCACTGTTGTTGAACAATGTCCATTCAAAAGCAGTTGATAAGACACCATATGAGATATGGATGGGTAAGCCTCCCAAATATTCTTATCTTAGAATATGGGGATGACCTGCTTATGTGAAGCAAGCAGTGGGAGATAAATTGGATAATCGATCCATTTTATGTTACTTTGTGGGATACCCAAGGAAATCAGTTGGATAGTATTTCTATTATCCCCAAAAAACAAAGGTGTTTGTTTCTATGAATGCAATCTTTTTGGAAAAAGAATTTCTATTGGATAGAAAAGAGGAGATGATAGAACTCGAAGAAGTTCAAGAGACATCCCCAATTGTAGAACCCACACCCGAAGAACCAAGAGAGGAGATACAAGATCCTAGAAGATACGAGAGAGTTTCGAGACCACCTATGAGGTATGGTCTTCTTCTTGAAGAGGTCCATGATGAGCCTAACCATGGATGTGAACCAATGACCTTCAAGGAAGCATTATCTGATACCGATTCATCCAAGTGGCTTGAAGTTTATGGAATCTGAGATGAATTCCATGCATTCGAACCAAGTGTGGAATCTTGTGGATCCACCTGAGGGAATTGTACTCATAGGGTGTAAATGGATTTACAAGAGGAAACTTGGGGCGGATTGGAAGATATTGATCTTCAAGACGCGATTGGTAGCAAAAGGCTATACTCAAAGACAAGGAGTTGACTTTGAGGAAACCTTTTCTCCAGTTGCAATGTTCAAGTCTATAAGGATATTGCTAGCCATAGCTGCATGGTATGACTATGAGATATGGCAGATGGATGTAAAGACAACCTTTTTTAATGAGGATATTAAGGAAGAGATTTACATGTCTCAACCTGAAGGTTTATATCTATCGGAAGTGAGCCTATGGTATGCAAACTTCAGAGATCTATTTATGGTCTAAAGCAATCATCTTGGAGTTGGAACCTGTACAATCAAAGAGTTTGATTTTACTAAGAATCCTGAGGAACCCTGTGTGTATAAGAAGGTCAGTGGGAGTGCTGCGACATTCCTGGTGGTTTATGTTGATGACATTCTACTCATTGAGAATAATGTAGGGATGTTGGAATCAACTAAAATATGGTTAGCAAGTTCTTTCTCGATGCAGGACTTTGGTGAAGAATCTTTTGTATTAGGAATACAGATATATCGAGATAGATCAAAAAGATTCCTTGGTCTCACCCAGTCCACATACATTGATACCATCGTTAAGCGGTTCTCGATGGATGAGTCCAAGAGAGAACATCTACCAATGTGTCATGGAGTGTCCCTATCCAAGTCTATGTCTCCCAAGACTGATGTAGAGATAGCGGCGATGACAAGCATTCCTTATGCATCTGCAATTGGTAGTATCATGTATGTGATGATATCTACACGTCCTGACGTGGCTTTTGTACTAAGCGTAGTGAGTAGATATCAATTGAACCATGGTTTTCCACACTAGAAGGCAGTGAAAGACATCCTCAAGTATTTGAGAAGGACCAATAAGTTGTTCTCGGTCTATGGGGGTGCAGAACTGAAATTGGAAGACTATACCGACTGTAGCTTCCAAAGCGATATCGATGACTCAAAGTCAACCTCTGGGTTTGTATTCATGCTCAATGGTGTTGTTGTCTCTTAGAAAAGTTCCAAGCAAGACAGTATTGCGGATTCCACCACTGAAGCCGAATACATTGCTGCATTAGCTACAGCAAAGGAGGTTATTTGTTTAAGGAATTCCGTCTAAGAGTTGGGCGTCATTCCAATGGAGTTGTTCCTGTCCCGATGTTTTGTGACAACACGGGAGCCATAGCTCAGGGAAAGGAGCCAAGATCTCAACAAAAATCCAAATTTGTATTGAGAAAGTACCACATCCTCCGAGAGATTGTGGAAAGAGGAGAAGTGTCGATTGACAAAGTCGGCTCCGCATATAATTTTGCTGATCCACTAACTAAGCCTTTACCTTGACCATTATTCGAGAAGCATCACGAATCTATGGGTTTGAAGCATATGGGTAGTTGGCTCTAGTGCGAGTGGGAGATTGTTAGAGTAGGTGCCCGTCGAGCCAAGTGTTGGCCGAGGGTTTACGTTGAAACTCTATGTATAAACAATCTTTATTTTAATTATATTTGAAATTATTGTTTTGGCACATCTTTATCTGTATAACCCTGCTAGTTGCATAGATAAAGTCCTTGAATAAACAAATAGTAGAAAAAATATGAGATGCTCATATGATGAGTATCATGAAACTCATATTTGCAATATTGTATATTCTAAACAGTTCATAGTCGATTCAGCCGCCGCTAAGAAGGATAAAGACTTCTCGAGTTTGAGAATAGTATCTGCGATGTGAGTACCATGTTTCATTGGTAAGGGACATTGTGATGTTCGAGCATGCAGATAGGTTCTCCTTGTAGATTGCACTGAACAATCTTCCATAAAGAACTTTCCAAGTGGTTCTCACTTATTGAGTGGAAACGTCCTAGTTTATTCTCCATGGTCATAAGGACTAATGGTTGTACACCATTAGTCCTTATGACCCGGGACAACATTGAGACTCTATATGCTAGCACTGCACTTTGACTTGTTTACCGACTCTTATGGGGTCATCAGGTGGCAAGGTTGGGTGTTTTGTCGAAGCATATAGGAGTCGATGAATTGTAGGCGGGGATTCACCGCTTACCTTCGGGTATGGATTTCCTATGTGATCTCATGTGTATGTAGTTTGAAATATCAGATCAGAGTGTTGGTGATAATTAAGAAAGAGGTTTCTTAGATTACACTATCGATGCAACTACGACATGACACATAGTATCGATTCTTTGGCAGCTCTCGATAAACCAATAGTTGTCGAATCGGTCGTGATATATGAGATGAAAGGACCGTACTGTACGCTTACCTTAATGGAATGGTTCTTGCAGGCACTATCATTTGATACCTAGGGAATCATGTAAGCGATGTTGCTAGGTGTTTAACATGATTGGTTGGGTCCAAATCGGACTTGAGTTCTGGCGTTCTTATTATCAAGGAGTTGATAAGTAAGAATGGATCAATTGGGATATGCTCATATGAGTACATGTTTAGTCCTGAATCACATTGAGATGTGAACCCACTGCTAGTTATATAATTGAACCATTGAGGGTCACACAAGTACTAGCTTTCTAGATCCCGTTGAGAATGAAATTAGTTCAATGTGTTGAACGGCTTATAAAGGAGTTTATAAGCACAAGAGAAATTAGAAGTATGAATTTTATAAGGGGAATGTTACTTTTAATTTGTGGAAGTGTTACTAAATTAAAAGTTGGTAAGTAAATAATGTATTTGAAAATTGTGATTTTTATAAACATTGTTATGAACTAAATTAAATTAATTCAAGTGTTGAATTAATTAAACACTAGTGGACTTAGTAGAGTCAAAATAAATAAATTAATTCAAGTATTGAATTAATTAAATAACATTGGGTCTTGTAGAGCTCAATTGGAAATATTTATTCAACTAGTGGCTTTGACTAAAATCAAGTAAGGTTTAATTGGTCTCAAATGTGTTTGAGATATTTAAATAGAAGTCCATGGGCTTTGTAATTATTACATGCCCAAATAAATTGCATGCATGGGAAGATGAAAGGTTGGAAGCCAACTTTTGAGTTAAAGGCAAGCATGCCTTTGAAAAGCACTTTTACCTTTTTCAAGAACCAAGAATAGACTTTCTTCTTCTCTCCTCCCACTCACTTTGGCCGAAACTTACTCCATTTTTCTTAAAAAATTTGCTTCTTCAATTGTTGAATTGTACGGAAACTTCTCAATGAAATTGCCTCACATTTTTCTAGTGCAAGTGTAACAAGGATTTAGCTAGTTGGTGGTGGGCTTGATTTTTGAGCAAGGAGTGCTCAAGGGAAGCTTGTAGATTTGTCTACCATTCAAGAGCTAAGTTGTTTAACAACTTAGTTGGATCCATCATCAATCCTTTGTGATTGATAGGTAAGAAATTTTAAAACACCCTCTGTATGACATTTTGTGTTTTTCATATTTACTACACAACAATAGTGGGTGCTCGATTTTTTTCATGAAAAATATGGTTTTTCGAACTTCCGTTGCGCATTCTGGGCACCCATAAACGATTCACTTTCAACATTAGCCCTTCATCAGCAGGCCGGGCTTTTGAAGGTCTTCTGCTGAACTGCCTGTCAGCTGGACAATCAGTTGAACTGCTCTTTGATACTTCAGTTGGACTGATTTAGTTTTGTCAGTGAGTTGGCACTTTCAGTTTGCTTTTCAAAAGCTTCAGTTTTTGCTCGGTTAACTGACCAGTTCGAAGCCTGATCAGTTACAATTTCCTGCGCACTTCGATAAATCATTAGAAATAAAATAACAAGTTTTGTTAACATCAAAATCAAGATTATGAACATGAAATGTTCCAACAATGACTTTGTTTTCTGTGTCCAATTGTTAATCATGGCGAGATGGTCGTCGATGCCCTGATACTACCAAATCTAACAGCCCGTACTACTTCTAGATTGGTCGCATCACTCTTACGTATGCTGAAAGACTTGCCAATGATTATTGAAACATGGCATCTCATACCTGTGGTCCTCGAAGTGACACATGTACCTAGAAGCTCGGGTAGATGACCGCAACGTGGAGCAGTGCTGAAACGTCCTCTACTTTTTACTTTAAAATCCTATTAATTTTTTTTCCTTTTTTAAAACATCAATTTTTGAAATTCTCCATTAAAATAACTTAACATTTTCATAAATCAAAATAATTTAACATATAAAATCTCAAATGCCTAAAAATCTCTAAATCGTCAATTAACAAAATTTCGACTTCCACCCTTTTGACATGATCAAACAAACTTCAAAATAAACATAAAATTTCTAATTAGATCATTAACAAAATCTTTTAAAATTTTACTATCAAGCTAATGCGGAAAACAAAGTCCCTCGACAGTGTACTGTCTGTCTCGATCCACTCAAGCGTCAGTGCCTCCCTCAAAATCATCATCTACATCATTCAAACCTAGTGAGTCTAATGACTCAGCACGTTCTAAACATGAGTAACAAATAATACATACACAAACACATGCATTAAAACATACTTTTATTTAAAATAAGCTTGTAATGATAAATATATCATAAATAGTAAAATCATAGAATCGTAAAGTTGTCAATCATTTATCATTTTGGGTGAAGTTTGATCCTTGAAAGTGACTAGCCTTTATCCTCTGGTCGACTGATCAGTCTTAGCTCACCATTGCGCATGGGGACGACCACTAGGCACCGACGTAAAAATGAAAATACGATCGTTGGGATCTTTCTGGAGCTTTTTCCCGTAAACGGGCTCTCTTTGGGGCCTTTTCCCTCACGATATTCCCAAAAATCATATATCATATCCTCTTTATCACAGTCTATTCACATCTTTCAAAACATTTTTCCTTTCCTTTTAATTCATAAAATATCATGACTTTCCAAAAATAGTATTTCAGGACGCTGCCAACCCTTTTAGTAATATCCAGGTGTAAAATGACCGTTTTGCCCCTGGACGTAAAATTTCTTGATTTTGGATTTTCTTACTTTTTATTGACTCTAAACCACCCCAAATAATTATTTAAGCTTAAATTTAATTTTTAATATTTTTATTTAGTTTAAATTTGAGGCTTTCTGTTTAATTTCCTTTTTACGAATTCGTGAAGCGTTTAATTCTCGAATTAATTCAAACTTTATTATTTTCTTCTCAAATTTTAAACATAGACTTCTTATACATAAAACACCCTCGTGAACCATGAATCGGTCCCCGTGGACCTTGGCTCGACCTTTTTCTTTTTCCTAGCCCTAACTCGAACCTAAGCTAATTCCAGCGAACCATCTTTCGTTTTTCTCGAACCACACCCGAGCCAAATCAAGCCAACCCTTGACCAGACCACCTAGGGACCCTACTAACCAGCCGTGATGCATTTAACCAGCCCCTAGCCCATGCCACATGTTCTAGCATGAGCTGCGACCTAGACTTGCAACTAGGACATCCAACTCAACGAGGACTCTTCACTGGAGCCACCACTTGAGCCCAAACCCTCCTGACCCTCACTGGACCACCCTCAGACCTAGCATAGACCATTCTAGCCAAGCCATGACCCTCACGCAGCAACCGATCGCGGTTTTCAACCTATGCGCATGGGAAGAGTCCATGCGATCATGGAATCTTTTACATCGACACACCAAGGGCTAGGACCCTCCCACACCCTGGACCGTGACTCACACCGATCCCCAGCCCAACCCTGGCGAAGTCCCCGGCGCACCACCTATAAGGTCCAGGAATTTAATTCGCGTAACCTAAGTGCATGCAATCTAGTATTTTTATTTTTAATTATATGTTTAATTATTTATATGCAATTTATGCATAATTCATGAATGATAGGATTTACTTCTTGGAATTTTAAAAGGTCATGTATTAGGGTTTCTAAGTGCATTTCATGCTCGATTGAGGAACGAAGACCGAAGAATTGTCAGAAAAATTATTTTAATTATATGATTTATTTTTATAAATTATTATGAGGTGTTTTTAAGTGTATTTTCCAAAAATGAGATTTTTCTGGGTATTTTTATCCGAAGGATTATATTTTTAACGGTAGGAAAATTTTATCGAGTTGGGGGACTTTTTAATGATTCGGCTAATATTTTCAAAATCTTTTCAACCCAAAAAATATTTTTCGGGAGTGCGTTTGGTTTTTATGGGCCTACTTTTAATCTTATAGGGCTTAATTATTTTTCTAAACTTTTAATTACATAATTAAAGCCCATTATCCATTTGTTTACTATATAATCAACCACCTAAACACACTTTAACCTAAACCTAATAGTCCCACCAGCCGACACCATCGTTTTCAGAACCCCTCCCCTCGGATTCACCCCCAGCAGCTGAAAGGGTGGATTTCTTCACCATTCTTGCAAGAAAACTTCCCCCGGATCTCCATTTTTGCGTTGTTTTTGGTTCTTCCACTCATCAAGGCATGCTTTTACTTTCGTTTCTTATCATATACGCCCTAAATATTCTGTAAGACATGTATGTATACGTTCAGATTTTGATCTTGCATGTGGGTGCGTTTTTGGTGGTGTTTTATCATGAAACTTGCATCACTCACGTTTTCTGATATGTGGTGCAAGGGGCTGCTGTGTTGGGTTGTCAAGGGCATGTGCAGATCGAAGGCGAGGGTTGTAGGTGCAGGAGTGTGAAGTTGATCAGGTTTTGTTCGAAACCGTGAGGGCCATGCAGATCGGGACTTTGTGCTAGTGGTTCGGTCCTTTGTTCCTTGTACACCAGCCGCGTGAGGGCCTTTTCCAGCCCTAGACCAGACCCTGCTGGGTCTGAGTCAGAGACTGGAATGGCTCGAGCCATGCTGGAGACAAGAGGACGGGCGATCGCGCGAAGGGGAGGTGATTTGTTCTCGGTAGGGAGCTTGCAGCAATTTCTTGGTTCCTAGCGGTTAGAAGCGTGCTTGGGGTCGGTGGCTTGGTTTTGTGAGGTGCCTTAGGGTCGGGTCTAGGTCCTTAGTAGGCTGGCTTGTGGCTGGGAAGTCGGCTGGAGGTGAGGGCGTGAGATTTAGGAGAAAGGTGTGCATGAGGTGGTGAATTAGGATAGGACCGAGAGTTAGGTGAGCTTCTGGAATTTTCAGCCGTGTGTTAGGGGGCTGATGACATGGTTTCAGGAACATTTTAGTGTTTTTAAGGTATGTTAAAAGGTTGAGAAAAATTTGATTAAGTTTCGAGTCGATTCGGGTTAAAACCGGGACCCCGGTCTAAGTTTTAAAATAAATCGGTTAAGTTCTGAATTTGGCTCAGGTTTACATCTAGGAATACTTTTAAAAATTTTGTGGATTATTTTAAGGAGTTTGGTAAGCTTTTTAAGGAGTTTGGTAAGCTTCGGGTCAATTTTAGAGGTCCAGGGATGAAATGAAAATTTTGGGTTTTCAGGGGCAAAATGGTCATTTTGCACCCGGGGTGAGATTTTGGTCTTGGCAGCGCCCTGAGCACAAATCTATGATATTTTAAATGATTATGCATCATTTTTACGATATTATGATAAATATGGTGCATGCTTGGTTTAAAGGAAAAATTACGTATACGCATGCTTTTATTAAGTGATGAATATGTTGACATGTTTTGAAGGAAGTGATTTAGTTGTGACTGACACGATGACACGATGACATGTAAGGCCCGGACTCAGTGGGCGGGTAATGCCGTCGTTGATGATCCTCGCCGCCGGGTACCTCGGTTACACGTAGATGGATCCATCGACTGACATGATGACATGATGATACGAAAGTCACAGCTAATGAACGGAATTCAAATTAATAAATTTAACACGTATATGCTGATACGATTATACATGCTATGATTATTAACATGTTTTGACAGGACACGTTTACACATTCGATATGATAACATGATGGGACAGGTTTTGACACGTTATGATGGGTTTTACACGACACGTTCATGTTCAAGTTTTTAAGCTCATGAAATGTATGTTTATTATGCTATTTTTCACTGTTGTGTGCTACGTATATGTACTTGCTATTACTGGTACAGGTGTATTGAGTCTTTAGACTCACTAGGCGTGTGTGATGCAGGTGAGCATTTTGATCAGGGAACCAGAGGTGCCGAAGACTGAGTAGGCAGGCGGCATGTGCGGTGATACGACCCGAGGACCATTATTTTTCCGCATATTGATTCATGTGTTTTGAGAGGAGTTACTCATTTTTATATGTTGATGATTTTACGATTTTTACACGTTTAAGTTTACGTTGATTTTGGATGACGTTAGTTATTTTTAAACTGCCCTACTTTTATTGGCAAATAAATACGATTATTTTAAAAGTCATTTTGTAATTGCGAGCTTTTCAAAAAAAAAAAAAATATTCCGCACTTTTAAAATTAGTAGACGTTTCACCACCCCTCCTAGCCGAACCAACTTTGTAATCGGGTGGCTAGGAAACCCTAGGACTCTCCTATCTCGGCCAGCACTGTTTTCAACCTTCGTTTCACCCTTAACGACTCTCTTCCCATCCATTAGACACTTCTTTTTGGCAGCGTGTCTTTAGGAATTATATCATTAAAGAAACAAGCGTAAAAACATTATAACTTTGAAAATTATCGTTATATCGTTAAACCCATCGAACGTTAATATTTTTCATGCAAACTTAATAAAAAAAACATGCATAATATTGTTTGAAATATGCGTCAAAGAATTTAAAAACGTGCATTTACGTTTTAGAACGCTCGAATATTCGATCGTCGGCATGATGTGCAAAGAAGAACGAACGGGCTACAAAGACTCCTTGTTTCTTCCCCTTCAAGTTTTTGAAAATTAGTGTGTGTTATGTGTGAAGTTTTCGGCTGGTATGGTGCACAAAAAGCCTAGGTTTTTATTTTATAAATTTTAATTTGTATGTTAATGATCTTGAGTTTTGGGTTTTTGATTTTAGGAGCAATTGGACCTACTTATCCTGGGTAAATTGGGCCCAATAACACCTATTTAATTGAAAAATAAAAGTTTATAAAAATTAGTTCTCAAAAATAATTCCTTTGACCTTTTAAAAGTCTTTCGTTTGCCCAAAATTATCTTCTCGAATAAAATCGTGCTCGACTCGTAAAATATTTTGAACTCTAATATTTTTAGAAAAATTTAATCACATTTAATCATATTAATAAGCTTTAAAAATATTTATTTTGTCTTGGTCGTCCCCGGTCTCCTTTCTCCAGCCTTTTATCGAATATTCGGGTAAAATCCTTCAATTTCATTAAATCATGCACTTTAAACATTTATGCATGTAAAATATATCATTTAAGAAAAATAATTATGCAACTTAATTCATTTGCATACATGTGGTTTACGTGTACTGATTTTTTGGGCATTACAACTACCTACTAATTATACTACCCGAGCCCACACTGTCTGGGCACAGATGAGAGCCCGACCTGTTTTGAGCACTGGTTGGTTCGCTCCACTTCCCTGGTCCTTGCGTTATCCAAAGGTGCATCTGGACTGGCTCATTTTCCTGCTTCCCTGGCTTCTTGACTTCATAGAACCAAAGTAAGTATGACCCGGGTACCTCCGAGATGACCCAGATATATCTAGGGGTATCACCAGCCTCATTCTGTGCATCACCCTTTGATCACAAGAACGTAAGAACTCATTTCTGATTGCACTCATTGGATCATGGTAAGAGCGTCTAGTAGTATCTCCCCTGGTTCTCCTAGATATCACTGAAGGTTCATGCAAGGACCACTAGGTTATGGTTAGTGTGCTGTACATTATCTTCAATTCATATATCTCGATCGAATCTTCAATCATTGGTATATAGAGAGTTGCATATGAATTCGATAATGGTTTGTTGTATGTTTGAGTAATCATAGTGACATCTTATGCTCAACTGAGGAAATAATGTTCCCTAAAGCACAACTCATATTCTAACCATATAATCCTTATGTTATTAACTTATCTTATCACATAGGATATCTAGACTCTTAGGTGAGTGGTGAATTCTCAACTACAAAGTATCGGCTCCTACATATGCCGAAACTACACCCAATCTCGCTACTTGATGATCCTCATGAATTTAGTAAACATCACACTTAAAGATGAATACGAGCGTGACGTGCATCGTGGATTGAACCTATGCACACAATACCTGTGCACGCAGAACCGTAGGTGGAAAGTTGCTAAAGAGTGTTTTTTTTATAAATTTCTAATAGCTATTAAAATATTTTGGAAGTACTAAATAAATTGGTGGAAAATTTTAACTCATCAACCAAAACCAAATATTTTCTTCCTCTCAAATACATTAAAAAAAGTCGCATTTCTTCATGATATTTTCTCGCAAAAAATAAATTGTCGTATTAGGATTTCTTCCTCCGGAATCTTCATTCCTAAACCAAATCAGCAAAAAATTAACTTAATTTCATGGAAAATCTGTTTAAATAAATCCTTAATTGATATCTGATAAGTGCAATTTATTGTACTTTTATTACTTGTTTTTAACTT
>NC_133306.1:16296171-16316771 GCF_012295235.1 Primulina huaijiensis
GTATTGGGCCAAAGAAGAGAAAGGATGTTTAGGGCAATTTATTATCTTCCACACCACCCTTAGCTGCTCCCCACATATATCCTCAGTCTCTGACTTGAGCGTCGGAGGGGCTACGTCGGGATACTCACCCGACCCCCTTCTAACGATCTTATGTGTGATTTCAAGATCAGGGCAATTTCAAAACCTGCGTGTGGACTAGTGACACTTGCTGGAAGCGGATCCTAAATTTTCCGTGAGCATCACTTGGCACCGTCTATGGGAAAGTTTGAGTTGAGACGTAGATATGGTAGGCAAGAGAGGGAGCAGAAGATCTAACTCAGCGTCATCACGTCCGCGGAGGGGACCTGAACAATCTAATGTTGAGACAAGATAGGAACAACCGCGTCTTGAGACGAGGTCGGAACAACCTCATCAAGAGACAAGAGTCGAGCAGTCTCGTCACGAGACCAGGGCCGAGCAAACCTGTCCCAATGAGAATGTGGGGAACTTAACCCTGGAACAGTTAGGCCAATTTAGCACCCGGACAGTGTATGAGGCCATGAAGAGGAACCAAGAGTCTAAATTTGTAGAGGAACAGGCCGCTCGTAAGGAGCGAGAGGAAAATGTTGAAGCCCACCAGAGCAGGGTTGAAGAGACATAGCCCCTCCAAAGTGGGGGAGATTAGTGAGATGGGGGAGATGTGGAAGGAAATACGGATGTTGAGGCAGCAGGGAGGAAGTAGGGCGCCGGTACCCAAGAGAGGAAGTCCTTTTTCACTAGCCATCTTGGAAGAAGGTCTTCCTCCAAATTTCCGACAGTCAAACGTGGGAGAATATGACGGACATATAGACCCCGAAGAACACTTGGGGGGATTTGAGAATGCGGCTCTGTTGCACCAATAATCGGATGGAGTTAGGTGCAGGGTGTTTCTGGGTACGTTGGTGAGGTAAGCCCAGCAATGGTTTACTACCCTGCAGCCCAGCTCCATACAGTCTGAAACGTCTGCCCTTTTTAATCCTTAAAAGTACTAGAAATTTTTTTTATTTTTTTTCAACATGAAACGGCCGAACCCTCACTAATTCATGAAAATATTTTGCAACATTTTAAATAAAACAACCACTAATATTTGAAAATCCAAGGGAAACAGTCAAAACATGAAATCGTCAAATGTTTTACCAAACCTAAAAAGCAATAATCGTGAAAATTATCATCCTCTCAAAACCACTCAAAAGCATAAATAAATAAATAGTCTTAAAAATCTTTTAACGTAAATCGTAATCATAAATCATAAATGCGGAAAAGTAGAAGCAATGGCCCTCGGGTCGTGTGCACCATCAGTCCAGTCAGGTCAACCATCAATACCTCCATCAAACTCACCTGCATCCATCAAACTTAGTGAGTCTAAAGACTCAGCACACCATAATTTTTATAACAAATAATACGTATAAAACCACAAGCAACAGCGAAAATACTTTTACGTAAAAATAACATTTTCTTGACATGCAAAACATAAACCTCACTTTTTCTTTTTCCTCAAAACATAACATAAAACCTTTTATCATGACATAAACATTTTCCTTTTTATTCAATTCAGATCGTAAATTGTGACTTTCTTCATCCTCAAAAAGTCGATGAATCAATCTACATGTAACCACAGTACTGGGCGGCGGGGACACCAGCAACAGTCTTATCGGTCAACTGGGCCTTGGCCTATCCTCATCGAATGAAAATATGATCGTCAGGCTCCTTTTGGAGTCTTCTCCCATAAATGGGCTCCCTCTTGGGCCTTTTTCCTCACGATATTCCCATTCTTATCTCAAATCCTCATATCCTCAATAGTCACAATTACTTTATTTCCTTCAACATTTTACATTCTCATCACTTTATAAAAAATCATGCATAACATATCATTTTTGTTTTTGAAATCAAGCATTCAACATATCTTTTAAATGTCATCCTTAAATCGTCAAAATCCATAGACATTTAAAAATCATAATTTAACATGTAAAAATTCATACACATGTGAAATAATCATATTAGCACATAAAACAACATTCAGAGCACTGTTATGACGATTACTATTTTCTAGGTGTAAAAAGACAGTTTTACCCCTAGACATAAAATTTCTCGTTTTTGACTTTTTTTTAATTTCGTTGACTTTAACATGTCCCAAATAATTATTTAAGCATAAACTAATTTTCCCATAATTTTATTTAGCTTAAATATTATACTTTTTAATTATTCTTTAATTATTCGTTTTTACGGCGTTTTAATCCCGAATAATTTCAAACTTTCGAATAAAATTCCAAAATTTAAAACTTAGGCATTTTATATTATTTTAGCCCTCGTGAACCACGACTCGACCCTCATGAGCCATGTTTCGAATTATTTTCCCAAAAGAAAACCCTAAGCCTACGGTTTGAGTCACCTCGAGCCATCACAATTTTTCCCTCGAGCCATGATCGGACCACACCAAGCCAGCCCTTCCTAGACCTCCTAAGGACCCTCCTGGACCAATATGACGCCATGCACCTGACCCTAGCCCCAACCATGAGCCACAACCCCAGATGCACTCTCGGCCGAGACTCCAATGCCACAAGGACTCTACGTTTTTTGTTGCTATGTCCCAGCCGACGCCCCAGCCCCTGAACCAACATGTTGTGCACCCACCTAGAACCCTTAACCCTTGACCTAGCCCAGTACGAGCCCCCTAAACCAACCCCTCACTCCATGCATGCTGCTGCACTAAAATTGCGCAGCACGCACTTCTCGGGTGGGAGTCCTAGCTTCCCGAGCCCTGTACTCGAGTCCTTGAATATACAAATAGTAGAAAGAATATGATATGCTCATATGATGAGTATCATAAAACTCATATTTGGAATACTGTAAATTCTAAACAATTCCTGGTCGATTCAGTCGCCGCTAAGAAAGATATAGGCCGCTCAAGTTTGAGACTAGTATCTACGATGTGAGTACTATGTTTCATTGGTAGGGGACATTGTGATGTCCGAACATGCAGATAGGTGCTCCTGTTAGAGTGCGCTGAACAACTCTCCATTTAGGACTTTCCAAGTGGTTCTCACTTATCAAGTGGAAACGTCCTAGTTTATGGTTGTACACCATTAGTCCTTATGACCCGGAACAACAAACCAATTGGGTGTTCTGTCGAAACATATAGGAGTCGATGCATTGTAGTCGGGGATTCACTGCTTACCTTCGGGTATGGATATCCTATGCGTATGTAGTATGATATCTCTGATCAGAGTTTTCGTGGTAATTATGAAAGGGATTTCATATATTACACCATCGATGCAACTACGACATGACACATAGTATCGATTCTTTGACAGCTCTCGATAAACCAATAGTTGTCGAATCAATCGGGATATATGAGTTGAAGGGACCGTACTGTACGCTAACCATAAAAGATTGGTTTTTGCAGGCACTATCATTTGATACCTAAGGAATCATGTAAGCGATGCTGCTAGGCGTTTAACATGATTGGTTGGGTACTATCAGACTTGAGTTCTGGCATTCTTATTATCAAGGAGTTGATAAGTAAGAATGGAGCAACTGGGGTATGCTCGTATAAGGACATGTTTAGTCCCGAATCACACTGAGGGCCACACAACTGCTAACTTTCTAGATCCCGTTGAGAAGTAAAATAGTTCAATGTGTTGAGCGGCTTATAAAGGAGTTTATAAGCGTAAATAAAATAGAAGTTTGACTTTTATAAGAAGATTATGGAGAATGTAACTTTTAATTTGTGGAAGTGTTCCTAAATTAAAAGTTGACCAAATAAATAATGTATTTGAAAATTGTGATGTTCATAAACATTATTATGTTCTAAATTAAATTAATTCAAGTGTTGAATTAATTAAACACTAGTGGGCCTTATAGAGTCCAAATAATAAAATTAATTCAAGTGTTGAATTAATTAAATAATATTGGGTCTTGTAGAGCTCAATTAGAAATAATTATTTAACTAGTGGGCTTGAGTAAATTTAAGTAAAGTTTAAATGATCTCAAATGTGTTTGAGATATTTAAATAAAAGTCCATGGGCTTTGTAATTGTTACAAACCCAAATAGAAAAGCATGCAAGGGAGGTGAAGGGTTGGAGAAACCGTTTTCATTAAACAATGCATGGCATGCTCATGCACTTTATCATTTTTTCAAGCACCAAGAAAAGTCTTCAAACCACTTTTTCTCTCCCCCCTTGGCCGAAACTTTGCACCATTATTCTCTTTCATTTTGCTTCTTCAATTGTTGAAGATTGCATACTCTTCTCAAAGAAAAATCCTCTAATTTTTCTAGTTCAAAATTAGAGGGATCTTCTTTGTTGGTGGTGGGCTTAATTTTTTAGCAAGGATTGCTCATTGGAAGCTTGAAGATTTGTCTTGCCATTGAAGAGCTTAGTTGTTTGACAACTAAGTTGGAGCCATCATCAATCTTTTAAGATTGATAGGTATATCTTTAAAACACCCTATGTATGACATTTTGTATTTTATTGTATTTGCTACACATCTTAGTGTTTAGGGTGCTCGGTTTTCTTGAATGAAAAATATTTTTGAAACTTCCGTTGCGCATCCGGGCACCTTAATCGATTCCCTTTCGAGTGGTATCATGAGCTAAGGTTACTATTTTGTGTTGCATATACTTGATATTATATTGAGGTCAATTTCTAACCGCATGAGAAAATTCATCGCAACAAATCGAGGCCATATCTTGGGGCTGTTTCGGGCAGCATGTTGATGCCCGTTTCGGGCACCCCATTGAAAAAATAAATAAATAAATAGATAAAAATATTTTTG
Organism: Primulina huaijiensis; assembly: GCF_012295235.1. Lineage (NCBI taxonomy): Eukaryota > Viridiplantae > Streptophyta > Magnoliopsida > Lamiales > Gesneriaceae > Primulina > Primulina huaijiensis. Next base: position 16,300,963 of record NC_133306.1, read on the forward strand.
TGTGCATGTTGGCCGGAATCCGACGACAGAGATGACGACTAGGGTTTCCAAAAGTGTTTTGGATTATCAAAGTGTCATGGGCCTTTAAATTGTTGGGCCATTAGATGGCTAACATATTTTGTAAAATTTAAATGGACCAAAATTTTTTTTAGTGAAAAATGATTTTTTGGGCCCTTAAGTTTAAATTTACAAAAGTTGTACATATTTTCTCATAAAATAAATAATTGAAGTTGTACTTTAATTATTTATAGTAAATGATGATTTACAAGATATTCGGTTATAAATAAATTAATTAGAAAGTAGACAAAAGAGTTAGTATACTTTGTTGATTTAGTTTATAATCGTGGCGGTTAGTGATTCGATCAAGATATATAATATTGGATCAATTGGTTATTGTGATAATTAGTTGATGGTGTATTATATATGATATTATGCATGAAAGATGATCAAAAGCCCAAGCCCAATTTGCTAGGTATATGCTAGGATATTTTGTGTTGAATGATTGTAATAATTATCAATTTTCAAGTGAGCTTGGTTTATGGCCCGTTCCCACCCCATGAGATTTATCCCTATTTGCAATGGATATTTAATTGTAAATATTAGTATAGTGGAAGATCAAGATTGGAAGATAGTGGTCTTGATGATTATGAAGATCGAAGACATGTAAATATTGGAGGCTAATGGAATAGTTGCATTTGCATCACATGCATTTCCCTAGGATTGGACCTAGGCCCGTGTTTAGCTCACACAGGCCATTAGTTTTGGGGCGATTGATCATCCTTGTTTAGTTTTTTGTTTATAATATATGCATGATATGTTATAAATAATGAGTATGTGCTTTATTATTATGATAATAAAAAAGTTGCATGAATCCGGCAAAAATACGATCAAACATGGCGAGTTTTTAATAAAATTAATGAAGAGACCTTTCAAAATTAAAAACCTTTATTTTGAATAAGATTCAAAATTAATATCAAGTCCGAAAAGGGGAATTATAAAGGTGTTTATAATTTCCATGTCTTCCATCGACAATGGGTGCATGATGAACACTACCCGTGTTCGAGGCTCGACACATATTATTGGGGAGGCCCTGGATACCGGAAAGTTGTGACATTCATTGACTTTGTGATGTGAACTACGTAGAACTGCCATGATTTCGGCTCATATTATTGAGGGAACTCATGGCGACCGTCCATTAAGGTTTAACATCGATGGGTAAGGCTTGACACGTAAAGATGAACGACGTCATATTATTGGGTCCTAATCAAACGTGAGACAAAAGTTTACGTAGAGGGTTGCATGGAGATGCAATTGGAAACTACCTTTTATGAATTATGATTGGTTGATATTGTAGAGCCCAAAATCAATACACGTAAAACTCATTCATTATTTAATTGTCAAATCATTTATTTAATTTAAAATGAGTTTTAGTGATGCATGCTTTATCCAAATGCATTATTTTAAATTTATTATGTTTATGTGATGCACGTTAAACGTTTTCTTGAGTTTCATGTTTCAGGTGATTATTCGATGCGGGATCGAGAAAAAAGACCGGTGACGATTTTGACAATTTTTAAATGTGGTATTTTATTTTTAAGTTAAGGTTGGGGCATATTAATTAATTTAATAAGTTTCAGCATTTTAAAGCCTAAATTATGTATTTAGTGAGTTTAGAATTTTAAAACTTTTAAAGTTGGCTTTGTGCATTTTATTTTGTTAAAGAGGAGAATTTTATAAAATCAGTGTGTATTTATTTTAATTGAGGAGTTTGATTAAATTGGTGTGGGTTAACCTTTTAATTAATACTTTAATTAGTTAATTTAGCAATAATTTCTCCTAATTAAAATACACACACACGTTACACACACTCACACACACGTACACGTTTTTACACACACCAAAACACACAACACACACTTACACGTTTTATTTTTCAGAATTTTTGAGCAAAACTAGGGTTCTTGAAGGAGAGAGCAGCCGCCCCAATCCCTTCAGTATTCCAGCAAATTTTCGTGAATTTTATTTCAAGGAAACCGTGCAACGTTCGTCCCGGATCAACCCTCGCTCCGTTCCCGCATCAGTGTCGTCGTTTCGGTAACGTTAAAGATTCAAACGCATGTATATTCTTTCGTTTTATGCATCGATCTCATCATAATAGATATATTGATGTATGTTATGCGTGAAAGTTTGATTATTATGAACAAAGTTTGAGCGATTATGTTTTGAATCGATTTCTGAAACTTTTTAGATCTCAAGAAAACGTTTTTGCTGTCATTTTAAAAACTGCGATTTTTTGGTCACATTTCTGGAAAACTTTTCAACATATAAAACGTAGCACTCTTCAATACCTTCGATTTGATATATAATTCGTAATTTTTGGATAAGAAACGTGTGAGTTATGATTGTTTTTGTGGGACTGCTCAAACTGAAATTTTCTGAAAATATGTTCATTATATGTTCTTGAAGTTTTATTGTTTCAAGCTTTGTTGGGGATCAATGGATGACCATTTCTTCATTTAAGTATGTTTAGTATGATGTTGAGATGGTTTTTGGTGTGTCGGTTCGCATCGATAGGTACTTGTTTCCATTAGAAGTCGTAGGACGCCTTTTGGTGTCAAATGTCGTGTTCACGGATTGGGTTGCACTGTTTTTTATGCGTAATTGTTTTGGGGCGTTTGTACTGGTTTGATTCAATGTAATAGCATCCTAGAATGAGTCTTGAGGTGTTGGTTCATGGTCCTTAGGCTTGGATTGGAAGTGTGAATCAATAAGTTAATGAATTTTTCGCGAGTTTGCAAATCCAGCACCAACCCGGACCCTGACACGGAGTCTGTGTCCTTTTTCCCTTCGAAATGTGATTTTCCATCACCTACCCGTACCCCTACCCAGACCCTAACACGGGGTCTGTGTACCCCTTTAAAAAATATATAATTTTTTTTTTTAATTTGCTTCGGGGTTCTATATCATGGTTTAACACGATGGTTAAAATTTATTTATGTAAAAATATAGGATTTGTTTTGGGGTTATTAATATAAAATATAGGATATGTTTTGGGGGTTCTATGTCATGGTTTAGTACGATGATTAAACGAGGTCAATTCTCGAGCGATTTAGAATGTCATAAGCTGTTTATTTACTTCGGTGGTGAGCACGAGTACCTACGTCTAAGCAATGAAAGATAAGGGTTTGAACTCATGTTAGCATGTGCAGCAATGGCCCCAATCGAGATCCAACGAATCCCTCAACGCCAAGTAAGTATGTTCGACGTGCAAAGAAAATATTTTAAGTTTTTGAGGTATGCTAAATGTCTTGTGACCAAATTATGTATGGGTTTGGAAGTCGGTGAACGTGGCAGAAGACCTCTCCACCCCGTTAAAGTATGAACGGGTTAAGATCAGGATTGGAAAGCGGTAAAGCATGATCAAGGACCAATCCACCCTTTAAAGTATGAACGGGGATCTCATGTAGTTGAGATTGGAAAGCTGTAAAGTATGACCACGGACCAATCCACCCAGTACTGTAGTTTAGTCTGATCAGGAACTTTTATGTATTGGTCACTTGCTTTGAAACATGCCTCTATGCAAAATTATGTTGTATATGCTCAAGTATGTATGAAGCAAGAATGTTTACGAAACGTTTTATGTTGATGGCACGTCTATGTATGTATGTACGTATGTTCAAGCTTATGTATGAGACGTTCAAATTTCATGTATGTACGCTCTATTTTAAAGATGCATGTGGTTTTATTACGTATTACTCGATACTTCCAGTTTATACATGTTGAGTCTTTAGACTCACTAGACTTGATCGATGCAGGTGATGATGAGTTTGAGGATGCGAGGGGTGGGGACCAATGAGCCGGCTTGGACTGTGCAGGAGGCTAAACCCGAGGACCGCCCACGTTTTATTTTAAGATTTTAAGCATGACAAATTTTAATACTCTGATTTCAAGTTTGGTTTACGATATTCAAACACGTATTTTTCTTTAGCAAAACTTTGATTGTGATCTTTATTTTGCAAATATTTTGGATGAATAGTTTAATGATTTCAAAAATTGAATGTTTGTTTCTTGTTTAAAGAAAATTTTTATTTTCCGCAAATTTCAAAATTGTTCAAAGCACGGTACGTTACAGTTGGTATCAGAGTGGTGTTCTTGTAAAGGGTTATGCCTACTGCCAGTTGGGAGAAGCTCACGAAGTCACACCTCAAGTCTGTAAGTTTTAAAGTTTTAAATTATGTTATGTAGTAAGCATTAAGTCATGATTTCAGCATGTTCATGTTTAAGTTCACATTACGTGCATCATATGCTATCGTTATTATATTCATGCACATTGGGTTTGCGTGTTGGGAAAATGTTGGAGCAGTATGCCTCCTAGACGTAGGATTGTGCGTGGAGCAGGAGAGGAGGACAGAGAGTCTCAGAATAGCGAGAGAGCCACTCCTCCTCGTCCACCCCCAGATATGCAGGCTCAGATGCTTGTAGGGATGACTCAGTTCTTCGCGCAGTTTGCGAGAAACCAAACTACAGTGGATACAGGGGCAAGGCCTAGACCAGAGGCTGTTTATGAAAGGTTTAGGAGGATGAATCCTAAGGAGTTCTCGGGGACTACTGACCCGATGATAGCTGAAGGATGGATTAAGTCCATCGAGGTGATCTTTGCATTTATGGAGCTGCAGGTTGCAGACAGGGTCAGGTGTGCCACATTTCTACTGACAGGGGACGCCAGACTTTGGAGGGAGAACGCGTCCGTATCAGTGAATTTGCAGACCCTTTCTTGGGATGACTTTAAGGAGGTCTTTTACTCCAAGTACTTCACTGAGGAAATACGCTCTCGTCTGACCAAGGAGTTCATGTCGCTGCGACAAAGAGACAGCAGCGTTGCTGATTTCGTCAGAAAGTTTGAAAAGGGGTGTCACTTTGTGCCCCTGATTGCAAATGATGCCCGGGAGAAGTTGAGACATTTTATGGATGGGTTGCGGCCGATCTTGCGCCATGACATTCGAGTTGCTGGTCCGAAGACTTATGCAGTTGCCGTGTCGAGAGCTTTGGCGGCATGGCAGGACCAGAGGGACAATAAGGTCGATAGGTAGGGCAAGAGACCCTATCAGGCACCTTGTCTTGAGGAATCTTTGTAAGTCATTAAGAAACTTAGGATTAAGTGGATATGAGTACTGGAATTAGGTTATCTAAGACTACTTGGGTTGTGTAAGTTTTAATTTCAAGTTTATGAAATAGATGTTCATACGGGGATATTGGGTGAAATAAGAACGAAAAGGAATTAGTCGTATTCAACATAGGTTACCAATGGTCGAATATTAAGATTTTTATCGAAATAAAAATCTAAAATCTTTATATGAGGATTCTAAAATTCTATGGGTTATAAGTGAAGTTGATTTATTAGGGTTAGTCCATCATTAACAGTGGGAAACTTATTAAGTTTTATACGTTAGAATGAATTAAGTATTGAGGATACGTCAAAGTGTGACATTCGTTCCAATGAAGAAGGTCCAAGTATCATAGGCCTCAACTATAATATAATTGGGAAGGAAATAGTTTAAGCATGTTTTTCATGCTAGGAAAGTTTTATTATTTAAGCAGAAGATCAATATTATATATTTTGGGGTTTTATGGATTAAAGTTACTCGAAATTTAAGAATAGCAACAATTTTATATTCGGGATGTACTTGTCAATAGCTAAGTTACGTAAGTTTGGTGTCGTAAGGTAAAGATTCGATTCAAGGATCGTAGGTTAATATTATTATGGGGTTAAGACGAGGTTTAACTTTTGAGTGTAGTACCAAGGATAGAAGTTGATCAATAACTTTTGGTGCTAAGATTTCTTAGGTTGAACTGCATAAATACTAATGTAATAGATGGATGAACATTTCGGGTATAGTATAAGGAAAGTAAGATACGATAAGTTTGAACCTCCATTCATAATATTTGGAATTGTGAGATAAGTCAGAATTCGAGGTCATAGTAAAGTAAAACTAAGACAGCCTTCAGAAGTAGATATGGGCATTACGAATTCTTAGTTATGCCGTTTGGACTGACAAATGCTCCCGTGATTTTTTGTACCTCATTAACCGAGTATTTCAGCCCTACCTAGATCAGTTCGTCATAGTGTTCATTGACGACATTATCATTTACTCGAAGAGCCATGAGTAGCACAGTCAGCACTTGGGTACAGTTTTGCAAATCTTGCAGAGACACAAGTTGTTTGCAAAATTTAGTAAGTGTGAATTTTGGTTGGAGAAGGTAGCGTTTTTGGGTCATATAATATCTAGCAGTGGTATTGAGGTGGATCCAACTAAGGTAACAGCAGTCAAGGAATGGGTTGAACCGAAGAATGCGTCAGAGATTCGCTGTTCCTAGGCCTAGCAGGCTACTACAGGAAATTTATTCAGGGATTTTTTTCGATAGCAGTGCCGCTCACCTCATTGACCAAGAAGAATGCTAAATTCATTTGGAGTGACGAGTGCCAGAAGAGCTTCGATACTTTGAAGCATGCTCTTATTTCAGCGCCGATGTTAGCCATGCCATCAGGGCAAGGAGATTTTGTTTTATACATCGATGCATCTAAGCTAAGGTTAGGCGCACTATTGATACAGCATGGTCGGGTTATAGCTTATGTGATAAACAATAAAATTTGAACATTAATTAAATGTTTTATAATATAAATATATAGTTTTTGTTTTATTAAATGTTTAAATATTATATGTTTTATAATAATTTGTATAAAATATAAGTTGTTGTGTAATTACAAGTTTTTACTATTTTTTACAGGTTTGATAAAACAAGAATAAACTTGGCGTTGCAAACGGGATTAAGATGATTCTTGGACCTGTAGAAAGTTGATTATAATATCTACATTATTGTTGACAAGCATGAGATAAAAATCCTCTCACAATTGGGATCAAATTAAGCAACAAATAAAGTTACCAAAGGAGTGGCAGTTTTACCATGCTCTAGTATTTTGACCATATCTCTCAAATTACTCGGTCAAATGGTTTGAAAAAAATATCACAACTAGAGAACTCAATTATCCGCATGTTTTTTTTTATGTGAAGAAGCAAATTCGGAGAAGAAGATTTTCAAAAGTGATGTGTAATATAATATAATATCTTGAAACACCAATGAAGACTTATGTGTAAAAAAATAATATTTTTTTTTGTGGTTGTCTCCCCAAATTTGGCTATAAATAGGGGTGCATTGTAATGTATTGAGATATCCCTCATTCTATGAACAAACCTTTGCGTTAATAATATTTCTCTCTATATTTTTCCTTTATTTCTTCATTTAAATACAATTAGCATGTTAATTTCATATTCAAAGTTTTACACTTTGAATAATGAATAGCTAACTTCCTAAAGTTGAGATGATAAGGTGAAACTCTTGGCATGATAATAAGGTTATAAAAAGGTAAGAATCTATGTTTTATATTATTTAATCATAATTTATTGCTTATGTTATATTTATTTCTTTAAGCATTTTTATACCCTACTTATAAGTGGGAGTTTTGATTTATTGTTGCTGTATGTTACACTAAATTCTTAGAACCATTTAAATGTTAGTTTGGTATTACCAACCATTTAAAGTGGGAACCTTGATGTAGTGTTTACAAATATATATAGCACAATAAATACTTGACCACATTTATAAGTTTTGGTATATATTATATACTTATAAGATAATAATTTATAACATAATATAAATATGATTATTTAATATATTGGAATCATTTTATTAAGTGGATTCCAATATTGTTCGTTAATGTTAAAATACCAAGAGTTGATCCTTTAATCTCAACTACTTAAATTAAAATTGAAACAATTAAAATTTACCCATTATAGATTCAAACAATTAAAATTAAAAAGAAACAGAAACAAAAACAAAAACAAAACAAAAAGACATTGTAGTGGACTTGTAATTATCTTAGCTTCCCTGTGAATATGATATCGGACTCACCGAATTATACTACTTCTGGACAACCTGCTCCTGGGAGCGCTACAATCAAACTGCCAACAAGTTTTTGACGCCGTTGCCGGGGAAGTATAATTTAATTTGAAGTCTGTTTAATTTTCTTTCTTTGAATTTTTTTATTGTTTTTTTGTGTTTTTCTTCTTTTTCTTTTGCATTTGCATGAGCATTATTTGGTCACGTACACTTAGTGGTCGACTCATTCGAAATAACCCTTTATTTTTACAAACCATGGCGGAAGAACTCATCTAGGAAAATGAAGATGAAATTCAATCTCAACATGATCATGATAGGCGAAGAACGCTTAGAGATCACATGAATCCTACACGTACTAGTGCACCTTCATGTCTAATTTTTCCCCCTGATGCATCTCATTTCAATTTTAAGCCTGGTATTATCCAAATTTTACCCAACTTTAATGGCTTAGATTCTGAAAATCCATACATGCATTTACGAGAATTTGAAGAAGTGTGCAACACATATAATGATCTAAATTGTAGCATGAACACCATTTGACTTAAGCTTTTTCCTTTTTCTTTAAAAGATAAAGCTAAAACTTGGCTACAAAATCTTTGATCGGGATCCATTCGAACTTGGGATGAATTGCAACAACAATTTTTGAAAAAGTTTTTTCCATCTCATAAAACAAATTCTTTCAAAAGGCAAATCACCACTTTCACTCAAAAACAAGGAGAAATTTTTTATCAGTGTTGGGATAGATATAAAGAATTGCTTAATCTTTGTCCACATCATGGTTTTGAAATTTGGAGAGTTGTTTCTCAATTTTATGAAGGCTTAACACCTAAAGATAGGCAAATGGTTGAATTTATGTGTAATGGAACATTTGAAGATAAAGATCCAAACGAGGCACTTGAGGATCTCGATTCATTAGCTAAAAATGCTCAAAATTGAGACACTGTAGGTACAATCGAACCATCAAACAAGATTCAATCTCCCACATCTGGTGGAGGCATGTATACCCTCAAAGATGAACATGATCTGCAAGCTAGATTTACCTCTTTGGCCAGAAAAGTTGAAGAACTTGAATTGAAAAAGAATGGTCAATTAAAATATGTTCAAGAAATTACGTGTCACATCTGTGATACAAGTGATCATTCTACAAAAGATTGTCCCACTTTACCCTCTTTTAAAGAATGTCTCCATGAACAAGCCAATGTTTTGAACAATTTCAAAAGGCCAAATTTTGAACCATTGTCTCAAAATTACAATCTAGGTTGGCGAAATCATCCAAATTTTAGTTGGAGGAATGATAATGCTGCACAATTTTCACAACCACATTTCCAAAATCAACCAAATTTTCAAAATTATGCACCTTATGTTCCTCCACCTAAAAGGAATTTGGAAGATATATTGAATTCTTTCATTGCAAAGCAAGAGTCTATCAATACTCAAACTTCTCAAACCATGACGGATTTGAAAGATACTCTTGCTAAATTTGCATCTGCACTTAATGTTCATGAAAAAGGTAAATTTCCTTCACAACCTCTGCCTAATCCCAAGGATCATCATTCACTAACTTGAACTTCTGGAACTCAACCGATGGATCATGTAAAATCTGTTATTACCCTTCGAAATGGTAAGGTTGTGGAAAAATCCATTCTTGAACTTTGTGAAAATGATGATAAATCAACTCCAAAGGGTAAGGAAGTGGAACCCATAACTTGCGAAGAGGAGGTTCAACAGACAGTGTCACCACCATTCCCTCATGCATTGAAAAATACAAAAAAATCAAATTTGAATTCTGATATATATGATATTTTTAAACAAGTAAAAGTTAATACTCCTTTATTAGATGCAATAAAGCAGGTACCATCATATGCCAAATTTTTGAAAGACTTGTGCACTGTGAAAAGAAAATTGAATGTGAAAAAGAAAGCATTTTTAGCCGAACAAGTAAGTGCAATCATTCAAAATAATAATGCTTTGAAATACAAAGACCCTGGTTGTCCTACTATTTCTTGTATTATTGGAGAACGAAAGATTAAAAAAGCCTTGCTTGACCTTGGAGCTAGTGTGAATTTACTTCCATATTCAGTTTATCAAGAACTCAATCTAGGCGAGTTAAAACCTACTTCGGTAACACTTTTACTTGCTGATAGATCTGTTAAAGTGCCAAGAGGTATGGTAGAAGACGTGTTGGTCCAAGTTGATAACTTTGTATATCCTGTCGATTTCATAGTTTTAGATACACAACCTATCGAAGCTTGTAATGCAATTCCTGTAATTTTAGGTCGTCCATTTTTAGCAACTTCTAATGCTCTTATAAATTGCAGGAATGGAATAATGAAGTTGTCATTTGGTAACATGACCTTGGAGCTTAATGTGTTTAATCTTTGTAAGCAACCACATGACAAAGGAGATGAAAGTGAAGATGAAAATCTTATTGAAACTCTTGTGGAAGAAAACATTCAAGAAGGGAGTACTCGTGATCAATTAGATATTTGTTCAATTGAAACTGTTAAAGAAAATATTGAAATTGATCTTGATGATTTTATCAGGTATCACTCGTTACCAGGATCAGAGAAAGAATTTGATGCAAAATATGAGAACAAAGACGAACCACCCATATTGGAGTTAAAACCCTTGCCAGAAGAATTGAAGTATGCATTTCTTGGAGAAGATGAAACATATCCGGTGGTAATTTCTTCCAAACTAGCAAGTGATGAAGAAGGTAAATTAGTTGATATGCTTAAAAGACATAAAAATGCAATTGGTTGGACACTAAAAGATCTCAAGGGCATTAATCCACTAATTTGCACTCACAAAATTCACTTAGAAGAAAATGCAAAAACATCTCAACAACCACAAAGGAGATTAAATCCACACATGAAAGATGTTGTGAAAACTGAAGTTCTCAAACTACTTGATGTTGGGATTATCTACCCTATTTCTGATAGTAAGTGGGTAAGCCCAACACAAGTAGTTCCGAAAAAATCTGGCATCACAGTGATAAAAAATGAAAAAGGTGAATTGTTAACAAGTCGAGTCCCATCTAGTTGGCGGATGTGTATTGATTATAGAAAATTAAATGACGCCACTAGAAAAGATCATTTTCCATTACCATTTTTGGATCAAATTTTAGAAAGAGTAGCAGGTCATCCATACTACTGTTTTCTTGATGGATATTCAGGTTATTATCAAATTCCCATTGCACTCGAAGATCAAGATAAAACTACATTCACATGTCCTTTTGGAACATTTGCATTTAGAAGGATGCCATTTGGATTATGCAATGCCCCAGCAACATTTCAAAGATGTATGCTAAGCATTTTTTGCGACATGGTTGAAAATTGTTTGGAAATTTTCATGGATGATTTAACTGTCTTTGGGAATACATTTGATAATTGTCTTGAAAATTTGGAAAAAGTTTTAAAAAGATGCGAGGAAAAAGGTCTTATTTTAAATTGGGAAAAATGTCATTACATGATTACTTCTGGAATTGTTTTGGGACATGTCGTGTCATCTCATGGAATTGAAGTTGATAAAGCAAAAGTTGATGTCATTGCCAATTTACCCCCTCCAAAAACCATTAAAGAAATTCGCTCATTTTTGGGACATGCTGGATTTTATAGGAGGTTTATAAAGGACTTTAGTTTAATCTCTAAACCCATTTGTAACCTCTTAACAAAAGACAGTGCATTTGAGTGGACTCAAGAATGTCAAAATGCTTTTGATAAAATCATTCGACATTTAACATCAGCTCCTATCATGCAACCTCCTGATTGGTCTTTACCATTTGAAATCATGTGCGATGCGAGTGATTATGCAGTCGGTGCAGTATTGGGTCAAAGAAGAAACGGTAAGCCTTATGTGATATATTATGCAAGTAGAACTTTAAACAATGCTCAAATGAATTACTCCACAACTGAAAAAGAACTACTTGCTGTAATATTTGCATTAGATAAATTTCGTTCTTATTTGATTGGATCAACAACTATCGTGTTTACTGATCATTCTGCTATTAGATATTTGTTGACCAAACAGGATGCAAAGCCACGACTGATACGATGGATTTTGTTGCTCCAAGAATTTGACATTGTGATCAAAGATAAAAAAGGAACCGAGAATGTCGTAGCCGATCATTTATCGAGACTAGTAACAGGATCATCTTGTGAAATGACACCAATTAACGATAATTTTCCTGATGAACATCTATTTTCAGTTACTACTACACCTTGGTTTGCTAACATAGTAAATTTTCTTGTGACAGGAAAAATGCCACCGCAATGGAGTTCTCAAGATAAAAGAAAATTTTTGAATGAGGTAAAAAACTTTTATTGGGATGATCCGTATCTGTTCAAGTATTGTCCGGATCAAATTTTTCGACGTTGCATACCCGACAATGAGGTAAGTAGTGTCATTTAATTTTGTCATTCAGAAGCATGCGGAGGACATTTTTCTTCAAAGAAAACAGCTGCAAAAATCCTGCAGTGTGGATTTTATTGGCCCACTTTGTTTAAAGACACCCACGAAATCTGCAAGATCTGTGAAAATTGTCAAAAATTGGGTGCGATTTCAAAAAGAAACATGATGCCTTTGAATCCTATTATTGAAATTGAAATCTTTGGTTGTTGGAGAATAGATTTTATGGGACCTTTTCCACCGTCGTTTGGATACTTGAATATTTTAGTTGCAGTTGATTATGTTTCCAAATGGATAGAGGCAATTCCATGTCTAACAAATGATCATAAATCGTCATCAAATTTTTTTAAAAAAATATTTTTAGTCGATTTGGAATTCTTCGAGCCATGATAAGTGATGGGGGAACTCACTTTGTTAATAAACCATTTGCTTCATTAATGAAAAAATATGGTATTACTCACAAAGTAACTACTCCTTATCATCCTCAAACAAATGGACAAGTTGAATTAGCTAATAGGGAGATAAAGCAAATTTTGGAAAAAACTGTTAACTAAAATAGAAAAGATTGGTCTCTGCAACTTAATGATGCACATTGGGCATATCGAACAGCTTTTAAAACATCATTGAATATGTCTCCCTATAGGTTGGTTTACGGAAAACATTGTCATTTGCCTGTGGAATTAGAACATAAAGCTTATTGGGCAATCAAAACTTTGAATTCAAGCATGGATGATGCCAACAAATTGCGCAAATTGCAACTTAATGAACTTGATGAACTCAGAAATGACGCGTATGAGAATTCAAGGATTTATAAAGCAAAAATCAAATCATTTCATGATAAAACAATTCTTAGAAAATCTTTTGAGACTGGTAAAAAAGTTTTGCTTTATAATTCACGACTTCACATATTCCCAGGAAAATTACGATCAAGATGGACAGGTCCATATGTTGTAAAACATGTGTATCCTTATGGAGCTGTGGACATTGAAAATCCTAAAAATGGTGATGTTTTTAAAGTAAATGGACAAAGGCTTAAACCATTTTTAGAAAATGAAATCTTTAAAGAAGAGTTTATTTCCCTTTCCGATCCTTGATTTTTTGTATTGCAATTAATTTTGTTTGTTTTTATTTCAGGTTTCCTTAATCTTTTTATTTTCCCGGTTAAATGGCGGATAACGGTACTCCGTGGCTCTCATAGTCGGTTTAATCAGTTTCCCACAATTGCTGATACAAAAAAAAATCATTTCTTTTCTTTTCAAAATGGATGAAATTCTCTCAAAAATTTGTAAATATTTTCCCTCTGTTTCTGAAAATGTTCTAAGAAAAATTTATGCAGGTAGGTGTGAAAGATTGAGATTGTTAATGCGAAAAGGAATTCCAGAAGATATTCGTCTTGTAATAGAAGCTAAGGTCCGATTAGGAGGAGAAGTTCAACAGTCATTACTCATTCGGTATATGCCTGGATTAGGAAAAAGTACTTATGCGAAAAAACGAAGGGCCAAAAGTTTAGGGGTTTGTCATAAATGTGCAAGATGGACTTGTGACAAACGATGCAGATCTTTGGGATATGTTTCCAATAACAGAGAAGATAAAATTGGTTTCATTAAGAATGGGCTGAGTAAGGAGTCTTTAGATAACATCTTATTGACTCTTGAGACGCATTCTAGTGGACACGTGCATATTGAACTTCTCCGTTTATGGAAACAATTCCAAGACGAGCGTCATTTTAATAGTCTTGGGAATCCGACTAAAAAAGACCCTGTTTGCCAATTTATAAGAAAATTGGATGGGAAGCATATCCTCGACTCATAGAAGGCGTTGAAGCCGTTTCTGGACGTAAAACCAGAGGAAAATTGTGAGCCACAATCACACTACTGTTTATATGCATGTGTGTTATTATTGTTTTTACTGTTTATTCTGTTTACAACTGTGACCCATAGTTTTGTCATGATAACATATAACCCCTATAAAATCTCTCATCTTTCTCTCTATTTTCGCAGACCAAAAAGAAAGTAAAAACATGGCTGGATCCTCTGCACAAACATTGAAAAATATTTGTGTATTTTGTGGGTCGAGTCCTGGAAAAAATGAAGTGTTTGTAGAAGCAGCAAATAATCTTGGAAAGATATTGGCTGAGAGAAAAATTCACTTGGTATATGGGGGAGGTAATATTGGGTTAATGGGATCTGTTTCAACATCTGCACATCTTGGAGGTAGTCAGGTTTTGGGTATTATTCCTACAGCTTTAGCTGAAGGAAATATTACAGGTGTTACGATTGGGGAGGAATTAAAAGTTTCTTCAATGTATGAAAGAATCACCAAAATGATTGAAAATTCTGATGCTTTTATCGCATTACCAGGTGGTTTTGGTACATTAGAAGAAATTTTTCACACTGTTTCTTGGGCACAACTTAATATCCATAATAAACCTGTGGGCTTGTTGAATATCAATAATTATTATGACAGTTTGTTGACATTTCTTGATAAAGCTGTGGAACAGAATTTCATTTCAGAAAATTCACGAAGGATGCTCATCTCTGCTTCGACTGCCGACCAATTAATTGATGATTTGGAAGCTTTTGTTCATAAGCCTGATCCGATGATAACAAAGATCAATTGGTCGCAATCAAGCAATAAGAAAAGGAAGTTGGATCATTGATTCAAAAGTCGTGGATTGGTTTGCGTTTGTTTCAGTTTGTTATCTTCAATAAAATTCCAGGTGATATCTCTTTCATTATGTACTCTTTATTAATAGTTATTTTGACATTAAGGACAATGTCATATTCTGATTGGGGGGAGAACAAACTTAAAAAAAAATATTAAAAAATAAATAAATAAAATAAAAAATATATTATTTTAAAATAAAATCATGTTTATTGTTTGTATCTTAGTAATTTTGCAAAAATATCATACATTACATGTTTGAAAGGATTAAATTAGAACATGTATTAATCTATTTAAGGATGTTTAAATTTTTATTTGAAAAAATGTCAATTTTAATATTATGATCAATATAAAAATATGATTTATGAAATTTTTTTTAGTGATTAACCATTGTGATAAAATCAGGTATTAAAGTATATGGCCCAAGATATACCTTATAAGAGTGCCTAAAATTTTAAACTCACACATATTTTGTGAGTGAGTGGAGAGGACTGAGAAACAGCTTTCGAGCCTTTATTGATCATGAGAGAGGCTATCTATTGTTTAGATCTTGAGTTCTTATTTTGAAAAAAAATTGATATTTCCTGAAGAAAAATAAAGAGAAAAAAGAACAAAAAGAAAGATGTTGAAGATCTATGTAATTTTTAAATTATATGCTACGACCCATTTATCTCTCATAAAAGAAAAAAAAAAGAAAGAGAGAAATTTATTGTACAAATTAAATATATATGTGGTCAAGAAGCATAAACTTAGTCTGATTCCATGATGTTATGAAAAAAAAA
>NC_133306.1:16318056-16401294 GCF_012295235.1 Primulina huaijiensis
TTGGAACCATTTAAATGTTAGTTTGGTTTTACCAACCATTTAACTTGGATTCCTTGATTTATTATATATGAATATATCATAGTATTAATTTATTGGTACCATTTAAATGTTTGTTTGGTTTTACCAACCATTTAAAGTGGGAACCTTGATTTAGTGTTTACAAATATATATAGCACAATAAATACTTGACCACATTTATAAGTTTTGGTATATATTATATACTTATAAGATAATAATTATAACATAATATAAATATGATTATTTAATATATTGGAACCATTTTATTAAGTGGATTCCAATATTGTTCGTTAATGTTAACTTTATTAAAATACCAAGAGTGGATCCTTTAATCTCAACTACTTAAATTAAAATTGGAACAATTAAAATTTACCCATTAAAGATTCAAACAATTAAAATTAAAAAGAAACAAAAACAAAAACAAACAAAAAGACATTGTAGTGGACTTGTAATTACCTTAGCTTCCCTGTGGATACGATATCGGACTCAACGAATTATACTACTTGTGGACAACCTGCTCTTGGGAGTGCAATAATCAATGTGACAACATTATGCTTCCAAGCAGTTGAAGGTGCATGTGAAGAACTACCCGACTTATGATCTTGAGTTAGCCGCCGTAATCTTTGTTTTGAAGATTTGGAGACACTACTTGTACGGATCACAAAAGTATCAAGTATTTCTTCACGTAGAAAGAATTAAATATGAGACATAGACTGTGGTAGAATTGGTAAAAGACTACGATTGCGAGATTAGCTACCATCCAGGGAAAGCTAATGTTGTGGCAGAAGCTTTGAGCCGAAAAGTTGTAGTCGTAGCACAGTTGTCAGTGCAGAGACCCCTTCAATCTGAGATTCAGAAATTTGGCTTAGAGTTTTATCATAAGGGCAGAACTCCTAAGCTGTCTAATCTGACAGTACAGTCTTCTGTGCTAGACTGAATCCGTAGAGGTCAGTCTTCAGATGAGTAGTTGCAGAAATGGAGACTGAAGGATGAAGCTAAGGGCAATGTGCTCTACACAGTGTCATATGGTATTGTGAAATACAGAGATAGAATGTGGGTGCCTAATGTTTATTCCATCAGAGAGTATATCTTGTCAGAGGCACATACATCTCCATATTCCATCCATCCCGGAGGTACCAAGATGTACAAGGACTTATAGGTTCTGTATTGGTGGCCATGCATGAAGAGAGACATACGCCGATGCGTATCAGAATGTCTTACTTGCCAACAGGTGAAAGCGGAACATCAGAGGCCTGCAGGAATGCTTAAGCCGCTCCATATCCCCGAGTGGAAATGGGAGAATATCACCATGGACTTCGTCATTGGGTTGCCAAAGTCAGTCAGAGGATTCAATGCTATTTGGGTTATAGTGGATCGACTCACTAAGTCAGCGCACATCCTGCCAGTGAAGACGACTTTCTCCATGACGTAGTATGCGGAGCTTTATATCAAGGAGATAGTCCGGTTGCACGGAATCCCGGTTTCTATTGTGTCGACAGGGATCCGAGATTTACATCGTCCTTTTGGAAAAGCCTACATGCAGCCATGGGGAAGAAGTTGCTTTTCAGTATAGGTTTTCATCCGCAGACAGATGGCCAGTCTGAGCTAGTAATTCAAATTTTGGAGGATTTATTACGACCCTGTATAATAGATTTGCATGGGACTTGGGAGTCTAAGCTACCTCTAGTGGAGTTTATCTACAACAATAGTTTTCAATCGTCTATAGGTATGGCTCCCTACGAGGCATTGTACGGAAGGAAGTGCAGATCACTGATTCATTGGGATGAAGTCGGTGAAAGAGCAGAGCTTGGTCCAGAGATTGTTCAGCAGACTGCAGATGTGGTGGTCAAGATTCGAGACAGAATGAAGACCGCCCAGAGTCTTCAAAAGAGCTATGCTGACAAAAGGAGGAGAGATCTCGAGTTTGCCGGAGGTGATCACATTTTTATAAAGATAGCACCTATGCAGAGTGTTATGAGATTTGGGTCAAGCTGAGTCCGAGGTCTATTGGACCGTTCGAGATTCTTGACAGAGTTGGGACACTAGCTTATCGTGTTGCCCTCCAACCGAAACTGGCTGGGGTACACAATGTGTTCTAGGTCTCAATGCTGAGGAAATACCTAGCTAATCCTTTGCATGTTCTGAGCTATGAGCCGTTGCGGCTTGCTCCAGTTTTGTCATATGAGGATAGACCTGTCCAAATCTTAGACAGACAGGAGCGTAGACTTCGAAACAAGGTGACGAAGCTGGTCAAAGTCCGGTGGTTAAATCAATCAATAGAAGAGGCCACTTGGGAGACCAAAGCGGATATGAGAATTCGCTACCCGGAGTTGTTCGGTAAGATATAATTTCGAGGAAGAAATTTATATAAGTGTGGGAGGAACTGTAGAGCCCAAAATCAGTACACGTAAAACCCATGCATTATTTAACTGTCAAATCATTTATTTAATTTAAAATGAGTTTTAGCGATGCATGTTTTATCCAAATGTATTATTTTAAATTTATTATGTTTATGTGATGCACGTTAAACGTTTTCTTGAGTTTCATGTTTCAGGCGATTATTCGATGCGGGATCGAGTAAAAGAGACCGGTGACGATTTTGGCAATTTTTAAATGTGGTATTTTATTTTTAAGTTAAGGTTGGGACATATTAATTAATTTAATAAGGTTCAGCATTTTAAAGCCTAAATTATGTATTTAGTTAGTTTAGAATTTTAAAACTTTTAAAGTTTGCTTTGTGCATTTTATTTTGTTAAAGAGGAGAATTTTATAAAATCAGTGTGTATTTATTTCAATTGAGGAGTTTGATTAAATTGGTGTGGGTTAACCTTTTAATTAATACTTCAATTAGTTAATTTAGCAATAATTTGTCCTAATTAAAACACACACACACACGTTACACACACTCACACACACTTACACGTTTTTACACATACCAAAACACACAACACACACCTACACGTTTTATTTTCAGAATTTGAGAGCAAAACTAGGGTTCTTGAAGGAGAGAGCAGCCGCCCCATTCCCTTCAGTATTCCAGCAAATTTTCGTGAAGTTTATTTCAAGGAAACCGTGCCACGTTCGTCCCGGATCAACCCTCGCTCCGTTCCCGCATCGGTGTCGTCGTTTCGGTAACGTTAAAGATTCAAAAGCATGTATATTCTTTCGTTTTATGCATCGATCTCATCATAGTAGATATATTGATGTATGTTATGCGTGAAAGTTTGATTATTATGAGCAAAGTTTGAGCGATTATGTTTTGAATCGATTTCTGAAACTTTTTAGATCTCAAGAAAACGTTTTCGCTGTCATTTTAAAAACTGCGATTTTTTGGTCAAATTTATGGAAAACCTTTCAACATATAAAACGTATCACTATTTGATACCTTCGATTTGATATAAAATTCGTAATTTTTGGATAAGAAACGTGTGAGTTATGATTGTTTTTGTGGGACTGCTCAAACTGAAATTTTCTGAAAATATGTTCATTATATGTTCTTGAAGTTTTATTGTTTCAGGCTTCGTTAGGGATCGATGGATGACCATTGCTGCATTTAAGTATGTTTAGTATGATGTTGAGATGGCTTTTGGTGTGTCGGTTCGCATCGATAGGTACTTGTTTCCATTAGAAGTCGTAGGATGTGTTTTGGTGTCAAATGTCGTTTTCACGGATTGGGTTGCGTTGTTTTTTATGCGTAATTATTTTGGGGCGTTTGTACGGGTTTGATTCAATGTAATAGCATCTTAGGATGAGTCTTGAGGTGTTGGTTCATGGTCCTTAGGCTTGGATTGGAAGAGTGAATCAATAAGTTGGTGAATTTTTCGCGAGTTTGCAAATCCAGCACCAACCCGGACCCCGACACTGAGTCCGTGTCCTTTTTCCCTTCGAAATGTGATTTTCCAGCACCTACCCGGACCCTTACACGGGGTCCGTGTACCCCTTTAAAAAAAATTAAATTTTTTTTTTAATTTGCTTCAGGGTTCTGTATTATAATTTAATACGATGGTTAAAATTTATTTATGTAAAAATATAGGATTTGTTTTGGGGTTATTAATATAAAATATAGGATATATTTTGGGGGTTCTATGTCATGGTTTANAATTTATGGAAAACCTTTCAACATATAAAACGTATCACTATTTGATACCTTCGATTTGATATAAAATTCGTAATTTTTGGATAAGAAACGTGTGAGTTATGATTGTTTTTGTGGGACTGCTCAAACTGAAATTTTCTGAAAATATGTTCATTATATGTTCTTGAAGTTTTATTGTTTCAGGCTTCGTTAGGGATCGATGGATGACCATTGCTGCATTTAAGTATGTTTAGTATGATGTTGAGATGGCTTTTGGTGTGTCGGTTCGCATCGATAGGTACTTGTTTCCATTAGAAGTCGTAGGATGTGTTTTGGTGTCAAATGTCGTTTTCACGGATTGGGTTGCGTTGTTTTTTATGCGTAATTATTTTGGGGCGTTTGTACGGGTTTGATTCAATGTAATAGCATCTTAGGATGAGTCTTGAGGTGTTGGTTCATGGTCCTTAGGCTTGGATTGGAAGAGTGAATCAATAAGTTGGTGAATTTTTCGCGAGTTTGCAAATCCAGCACCAACCCGGACCCCGACACTGAGTCCGTGTCCTTTTTCCCTTCGAAATGTGATTTTCCAGCACCTACCCGGACCCTTACACGGGGTCCGTGTACCCCTTTAAAAAAAATTAAATTTTTTTTTTAATTTGCTTCAGGGTTCTGTATTATAATTTAATACGATGGTTAAAATTTATTTATGTAAAAATGTAGGATTTGTTTTGGGGTTATTAATATAAAATATAGGATATATTTTGGGGGTTCTATGTCATGGTTTAGTACGATGATTAAACGAGGTCAAGTCCCGAGCGATTTAGAATGTCATAAGCTGTTTATTTACTTCGGTGGTGAGCACGAGTACCTACGTCTAAGCAATGAAAGATAAGGGTTTGAACTCATGTTAGCATGTGCAGCAATGGCCCCAATCGAGATCCAACGAATCCCTCAACGCCAAGTAAGTATGTTCGACGTGCAAAGAAAATATTTTAAGTTTTTGAGGTATGCTAAATGTCTTGTGACCAAATTATGTATGGGTTTGGAAGTCGGTGAACGTGGCCGAGGACCTCTCCACCCCGTTAAAGTATGAACGGGTTTAGATCAGGATTGGAAAGCGGTAAAGCATGATCAGGGACTAATCCACCCTTTAAAGTATGAACGGAGATCTCATGTATGTGAGATTGGAAAGCGGTAAAGTATGACCAGGGACCAATCCACCCAGTACTGTGGTTTAGTCTAATCAGGAACTTTTATGTATTGGTCACTTGCTTTGAAACATGCCTCTATGCAAAATTATGTTATATATGCTCAAGTATGTATGAAGCAAGAATGTTTACGAAACGTTTTATGTTGATGGCACGTCTATGTATGTATGTACGTATGTTCAAGCTTATGTATGAGACGTTCAAATTTCATGTATGTACGCTCTATTTTAAAGATGCAAGTGGTTTTATTACGTATTACTCGATACTTCCAGTTTATACATGTTGAGTCTTTAGACTCACTAGACTTGATCCATGCTGGTGATGATGAGTCTGAGGAGGCGAGGGGTGGGGACCAATGAGCCGGCTTGGACTGCGCAGGAGGCTAAACCCGAGGACCGCCTACATTTTATTTTAAGATTTTAAGCATGACAAATTTTAATACTCTGATTTCAAGTTTGGTTTACGATATTCAAACGCGTATTTTTCTTTAGCAAAACTTTGATTGTGATCTTTATGTTGCAAATATTTTGGATGAATAATTTAATGATTCCGCAACTTGAATGTTTGTTTCTTGTTTAAAGAAAATTTTTATTTTCCGCAAATTTTAAAATTGCTAAAAGTTTGGTACGTTACAGATATTATTCGGGACCATAATTTGCTAATTGGACCTTACGTACCTACTGAGGAAAGGAGTTTCCCGTTTTCACTAGAGGGTAGTGAAAGATGTCAAAACAGTGGGAGTAAATATTTATGAAGTAAAAGTCCATACTTTATATCTTACTAAATATTTTAAAATAGTAATTAACATTTATCTGTTTTACTTTTCAGTAAAAATTTGACAATGTTTTCGATTCGCAATCTGTTATCTGCTATACTCGAAAAACACGTTTTAACTCGACCTAATTATCTCAATTTGCTAAGAAACCTGAAAATCGTCTTGAATTCGGAAATGATAGCATACACACTGACTGAGTCGCCCCCTGTTGAGGCTCCGACTAGCTGCACTCCTGAGGAATTGCAGACTTACAAGGATTGGGGTGACCATGACTTGCGAGCGAAGTGTTATATGCAAGCTTCTATGAATGATGAGCTGCAGAGGCATTTTGAGGATTCAAAGAGTGCTGCTGACATTCATTTGCATCACAAGGAGCTCTTTGGTGAGCAGACTCGACCTCTTAGGCATGCTACCGTCATGGAGCTAATCACTTTACGTATGTGAGATGGGGCTTCGGTCCATGAGCATGGCCTTAAGTTGATTGGGCTTGTGGACAAGCTCGTTGGCATGGATCTTACGTTGCCTCCGGAGTTGACCACTGACGTGTTGCTCTTGTCGCTGCCTAGTTCATTTGATCTTTTTGTGGTGAATTTCAACATGAACAAGCTGGAGCTTACCCTTGAGGAGTTGGTGAATATGTTCGTTACCTTTTAGTCCACCATCAAGAAAGAGAAGTCGGTTCTTTATGTGGGTTCTTCATCTGGTACGAAGACTGGTCCACATGGGAAGGGAAAGAAGCGTTCTTTCTACGTCCCAAGAAGAAACCTGGACATTAGATGTAATCACTGAAAGAAACCTTGACATTAGATGCGTAACTGCAGAGAATATATTGCCCAGAAAAGTTCTGGAAACGGTATGTTTTATATTGAAGTAAACATTTCAATTAAATCTACTTCTTGGGTATTGGATACCGACTGTGGCTCACATCTCTGTAATGATTTGCAGGTGATGGGAAGAAATGGGAGACTTACGGAAGGTGAGACCTTCTTGAGGATGGGCAATGGAGCAAGAGTTGCTGTCAAGGCCGTAGGAGATGTTTACTTGCTTTTGAACAATGATTTTAAGTTGATTTTAACAGATGTTTTGTTTGTACCTGATTTGGTGAAAAACATTGTTTCCATTTCTATGCTTGATAAAGATGTATATTCTTGTTTATTTAGCAAAGGTGTTTGCAATATTTACAAGAATGAATGTTTAATTGGTACTGGAGAACTTGAAAACGATCTCTATAACTTAAAATTGAAAGATATTCTACTAAAAAATATCCAAGCAATAACAACAACAAACAAACGAAAACAAGATACTTTAAATTCGACACTTTTATGGCATGCTTGATTAGGACATATTTTCCTAAGAAGGATGAACAAGCTAGTGGGAGTAGGCATGTTTGATATGTCCGATATTAATTCTCTCACGACTTTTGAATCTTGTCTAAAAGGAAAGATGACCGAAATTCCCTTTAAGGGCCATGCGGATCGAGCCAAAGGGTTATTGGATTTGATCTATACCGATGTGTGAGGTCCTCTTAACATCACCACTAAGCATGGACATGCCTACTTCATCACCTTTACCGATGACTTTTCGAGGTATGGGTATGTGTATTTGATGAAATACAAATCTGAAGCCTTTGAAAGATTCAAAGAATTCAGAAGTGAAGTAGAGAATCAATTGGGACGAGGCATCAAGTCACTTCGATCGGATCGAGGTTGTGAGTTCTTGAGTGCCGAATTCCAAGAGTATCTAACGGAGAATGGGATTCTCTCGCAGTGGACTCCTCCTGCTACACCACAGTTGAATGGTGTTTCAGAACGTCGTAACCGGACTTTGATGGACATGGTTCGGTCTATGATGGGGTTCACGGAGTTGCCGCCATCCTTTTGGGGATATGCGCTTAAGACAGCGGCACTGTTATTGAACAATGTCCATTCAAAGGCAGTTGATAAGACACCATATGAGATATGGATGGGTAAGCCTCCCAAATATTCTTACCTTAGAATATGGGGATTCCCTGCTTATGTGAAGCAGGTAGTGAGAGATAAATTGGATAGTCGATCCATTTTATGTTATTTTGTGGGATATCCAAGGAATTCAGTTGGATATTATTTCTATCATCCCCAAGAAACAAAGGTTTTTGTTTCTGTGAATGCAACCTTTTTGGAAAAAGAATTTCTATTGGATAGAAAAAAAGAGATGATAGAACTCGAAGAGGTTCAAGAGACACTCACAACTGTAGAACCCACACCCGAAGAGCCAAGAGAGGAGATACAAGATCCTAGAAGATCCAAGAGAGTCTCGAGACCACCTATGAGGTATGGTCTGCTTCTTGAAGAGGGCCATGATGAGCCTAACCACAGTTGTGATCCATTAACCTTCAAGGAAGCTTTATCTGATGACGATTCATCCAAGTGGCTTGAAGCAATGGAATCTGAGATTAATTCCATGCATTCGAACCAAGTGTGGAATCTTGTGGATCCACCTGATGGAACTGTTCCCATAGGGTGTAAATGGATTTACAAGAAAAAACCTGGGGCGGATGGAAAGGTATTGTCCTTCAAGGCACGATTGGAGTCAAAAGGATATACTCAAAGACAAGGAGTTGACTTTGAGGAAACCTTTTCTCCAGTTGCAATGTTCAAGTCTATAAGGATATTACTAGCCATAACTGCATGGTATGACTATGAGATATGGCAGATGGATATCAAGACATCTTTTCTTAATGAGGATATTAAGGAAGAGATTTACATGTATCAACCTGAAGGGTTTACATTTATTGGAAGTGAGCATATGGTATGAAAACTTCATAGATCTATTTATGGTCTAAAACAGGCATCTAGGAGTTGGAACCTCAGATTCGATAGTACAATCAAAGAGTTCGGTTTTACTAAGAATCCTGAGAAACCCTGTGTATAAGAATGTCAGTGGGAGTGCTGTGA
The DNA here is from genome assembly GCF_012295235.1 of Primulina huaijiensis. Lineage (NCBI taxonomy): Eukaryota > Viridiplantae > Streptophyta > Magnoliopsida > Lamiales > Gesneriaceae > Primulina > Primulina huaijiensis. The sequence continues at coordinate 16,327,066 of NC_133306.1, forward strand.
CATTCCTAGTGCTTTATGTTGATGACATTCTACTCATTGAGAATGATGTAGGGATGTTGCAATCAACTAAAATATGGTTAGCAAGTAAGTTCTCGATGCAGGACTTGGGTGAAGCATTTTTCGTATTGAGAATACAGATCTATAGAGATAGATCAAGAAGATTGCTTGGTCTCACCCAGTCCACATACATTGATACCATCGTGAAGCGGTTCTCGATGGATGAGTCCAAGAGAGGACATATACCAATGTGTCATGGCGTGTCCCTATCCAAGTCTATGTCTCCCAAGACTGATGCAGAGATAGCGGCGATGACAAGCATTCCTTATTTATCTGCAATTGGTAGTATCATATATGGGATTATATCTACACGTCCTGACGTGACTTTTCCTTTAAGTGTAGTGAGTACATATCAATCAAACCCTGGTCTTTCACACTGGAAAGCTGTGAAAGACACCCTCAAGTATTTGAGAAAGTCCAATAAGTTGTACTTGGTCTATGGGGTTGGAGAACTGAAATTTGAATGCTATACCGACTCTAGCTTCCAAAGCGATATCGATGACTTAAAGTCAACCTCTGGGTTTGTATTCATGCTCAATGGTGCATTTGTCTCTTGGAAGAGTTCCAAGCAAGACAGAATTGCGAATTCCACCATAGAGGCCGAATAAATTGCTGCATCAGCTGCAGCAAAAGAGGCTGTTTGGATAAAAAATTTCGTCCAAGAGTTGGGCATCATTCCTAATAGAGTTGCTCCAGTCCCGGTGTTTTGTGACAACACAGAAGCCATTGCTCAGGCTAAGGAGCCAAGGTCTCATCAGAAATCCAAACATGTATTGAGAAAGTTCCACATCCTCCGAGAGATTGTGGAAAGAGGAGAAGTGTCGATTGACAAAGTCGGCTCCGTAGATAATGTTGCTGATCCACTAACTAAGCCTTTACCTGGACCATAATTCGAGAAGCGTCACGAATCGATGGGTTTGAAGCATATGGGTAGTTGGCTCTAGTTCAAATGGGAGATTGTTGGAGTAGGTGTCCATCGAGCCAAGTGTTGGCCGATGGTTCGTGTAACGCCCCAGATTCGACGACTGTCCTCACTGTACCAAGACGAGTCTTTCCAGCGTGCTTATGTCCTCACTCACACGCACCCTGGGAAACTTCCCAGGAGATCACCCATCCCAAAATTTCTCCAAGTCAATCACGCTTAACTTTAGAGTTCTTATGTGATGAGCTACCGAAAAGAAGATGCACATTCGTGGTATGAGTAGTACATATCAAATCTTTTAAGCCCTCTTCAACTGTACAGTCCATTACATTGAACAGTCTCGGAATCCCTCTCATTCCGGTGTGGGATCGGTTCATTCATGTTCCCTCCACCTAGAAGCCTGACAGGAGCCGCTCATTGTCCGTGCAACTGATGGCACCGGCGATCACCCCCCGCCCTCTTCGGCCCCGGGCCTCACATGCCCACCAGCTTCCGCTTGGTTCGTCCCCGAACCACACCGTACTAAGAGAGGTCGGCTCTGATACCAACTGTAACGCCCCAGATTCGACGACTGTCTTCACTGTACCAAGACGAGTCTTTCCAGCGTGCTTATGTTCTCACTCACACGCACCCTGGGAAACTTCCCAGGAGGTCACCCATCCCAAAATTTCTCCAAGTCAAGCACGCTTAACTTTGGAGTTCTTATGTGATGAGCTACCGAAAAGAAGATGCACCTTCGTGGTATGAGTAGTACATATCAAATCTTTTAAGCCCTCTTCAACTGTCTAGTCCATTACATTGAACAGTCTCGGAATCCCTCTCATTCCGGTGTGGGATCGGTTCATTCATGTTCCCTCCACCTAGAAGCCTGCCAGGAGCAGCTCATTGTCCGTGCAACTGATGGCACCGGCGATCACCCCCCGCCCTCTTCGGCCCCGGGCCTCACAGTTCGTGTTTAAACTCTATGTATAAACAATATTTATTTTAATAATATTTGAAATTATTGCTTTGGCACATCTTTATCTGTATATCCATGCTAGTTGCATAGTTAAAGTTCTTGAATATACAAATAGTTGAAAGAATATGAGATGCTCATATGATGAGTATCATGAAACTCATATTTGGAATAATGTAAATTCTAAATAGTTACTAGTCGATTCAGCAGCCGCTAAGAAGGATAAAGGTCGCTCGAGCTTGAGACTAGTATCTGCGATATGAGTACCATGTTTCATTGGTAGGGGACATTGTGATGTCTGAGCATGCAGATAGGTGCTCCTTGTAGAGTGCACTGAACAACCTTCCATAAAGGACTTTCCAAGTGGTTCTCACTTATCGAGTGGAAAAGTCCTAGTTTATGGTTGTACACCATTAGTCCTTATGACACGGGACAACATTGAGACTCTATATGCTAGCATTGCACTTCGACTTGTTTACCGACTCACATGGGGTCATCAGGTGGCAAGGTTGGGTGTTCTATCGAAACATATAGGAGTCGATGCATTGTAGTCGGAGATTCACCGCTTACCTTAAGGTATAGATATCCTATGTGTATGTAGTTTGAAATATATGATCAAAGTGTTGGTGGTAATTATGAAAGGGGTTTCATAGATTACATCATCGATGCAACTACGACATGACACATAGTATCAATTCTTTTGACAGCTCTCGATATACCAATAGTAGTCGAATCGTTCGGGATATATGAGATGAAGGGACCGTACAGTAAGTTAACCATAATTGAATGGTTCTTGCAGGCACTATCATTTGATACCTAGGAAATCATGTAAGCGATGCTGCCAGGCGTTTAATATGATTGGTTGGGTACTATCAGACTTGAGTTCTGACGTTCTTATTATCAAAGAGTTGATAATTAAGAATGAAGCAATTGAGATATGCTCATATAAGGACATGTTTAGTCCCAAATCACATTAAGATGTGAACCCACGGCTAGTTGTATCATTGAACCACTGAGGGCCATACAAGTACTAACTTTCTATATCCCGTTGAGAAGTAAAATAGTTCAATGTGTTGAACGGCTTATAAAATAGTTTATAAGCGTAAATAAAATATAAGTATGACTTATATAAGAAGATTATAGAGAATGTAACTTTTAATTTGTGGAAGTATTCCTAAATTAAAAGTTGGCCAAATAAATAATATATTTAAAAATTGTGATTTTCATAAACATTATTATGGACTAAATTAAATTATTTCAAGTGTTGAATTAATTAAACACTAGTGGGCCTTGTAGAGTCCAAATAATAAAATTAATTCAAGTTTTGAATTAATTAAATAATATTGGGTCTTGTAGAGCCCAATTAGAAATAATTATTTAACTAGTGGGCTTGAGTAAATTCAAGTAAAGTTTAAATGATCTCAAATGTGTTTGAGATATTTAAATAAAAGTCCATGGGCTTTGTAATTGTTACAAACCCAACTAGAAAAGCATGCAAGGGAGGTGAAGGGTTGGAGGCAACTTTTTCATTAAACAATGCATGGCATGCTCATGCACTTTATCACTTTTTCAAGCACCAAGAAAAGTCTTCCAACCTCTTTTTCTCTCCCCCCTTGGCCGAAACTTTGCACCATTATTCTCCTTCATTTTGCTTCTTCAATTGTTGAAGATTGCATACTTTTCTCAAAGAAAAATCCTCTAATTTATCTAGTGCAAAATTAGAGGGGTTCTTCCTTGTTGGTGGTGGGCTTAATTTTTGAGCAAGGAGTGCTCATTGGAAGCTTTAAGATTTTTCTTGCCATTGAAGAGCTTAGTTGTTTGACAACTAAGTTGGAGCCATCATCAATCTTTTAAGATTGATAGGTATATCTTTAAAACACCCTATGTATGACATTTTGTGTTTTATTGTATTTGCTACACATCTTAGTGTTTATGGTGCTCGGTTTTCTTGAATGAAAAATATTTTTGAAACTTCTGTTGCGTATCCGGGCACCTTAATGGATCTCCTTTCACTAACATCATGGCAGCCCCTTAACACGTATAGAACAAGTTTTTGGATCAAAATTCATGAATTTAATACGTATATGTGCAATATTCCGAAAATATTCAAAAGAACTTCATGTTTTTCATGCGCACAATATTTAAAACAATAATATGATGTGATAGATGTGAAAAAGAGATGTATGACGTGCCTTTGCATTTTAAACGCACGAATATTCGATGGCGATGCGAGGAACTTTGACGTAGGAGATCCTAGGATGAATTTTCTTCAAAACCTTGGTTGTTTCTTCTTGAAAGTGGCGTGGGTGCTTGTGTATTCTGATGAGAGGTTTTGTGTGGGTGGAGGGGAAGGAGGCGTGGGATTTGGTAAATTATGGGGAGGGTTTAACACATTAAATAGTTTAATCAAACACTAATCCAAGCTTAGGCCCATTTGGTGAGTTAATTAGGCCTATTAGTGCTCAATTAAAATATTAAAATAGTTATGTTTAGAAAAGTTTGTGAATTTATTAGCCGGGTTGCCAAAAATTTCGTATTTTTGTTGAAAAACCAACACCGATAAAATATTCGTCTCGACGTATAAAATTACCTCAAAACTCCTTATTCTCAAAAATATTAAAAAACATCACTCATATTTTAAATAATTGAAAACAATTATAAAATAAAAACATTTTACGTTTTTTTCAGTCATCGGTCTCCGTTCTTCGATCGCAACTTGAATAATCCTTAGAAATACAGTTTTATGCATAATGACAATAAAATTCTATTTAACATATAATCACGCATTTCACTTAATCATTTAAGCAATTAAATCAATTAATTACTCATTTTTCATATTTCCTAGATTTGCATGTAGTTGGATTACGTTGTCTTAGTTTTGGACCTTACACAGTTTTTCGAGGATTTTTATACGGCTTTTCTGCACCGATTTTCTAGCAGCAAAAGGCACCAAAAAAATTATTTGAGCCTGTTCGTGATGAAACAGGAAGAGGCTGAAACTTTGCGAGAATTTGTCCAGCATTTCAACAGTGCAGCGCTGGATCGGCGGCTACCGTGACATCATGATAAGTGCTTTTACACAAGGACTGAGGGGAGGGGAGTTTTTCAAGTCGCTGGTCAAGAAACCTCCGTCGAGCTATGATGATCTGTTGGCACGAGCTGAGAAATATGTAAACTTGAAAGATGCCCAACGATACAGAAAGATGGAGAACCGGCCCGGAGGAAGTAGGGTGGAAGGATCCGAAAGAGATGGTCAGAAGAGAGGTGCGGGTGAGAAGGAGGAGGACAGAACTAGAAGTAGAGGACAATTCTCATCTCATGTTCCTCTGAATAGGAATCGGGATAAAGTGATAGAGGTGAGGGAGTCAAGGGAAAGGGGGGAGAAGTCGCAGAGGGTGGAGAGCAGTGCTCGGCCTCCACCGCAGGGCAGACAAGAAAGATCCTCGTCCGGGAGTGAACTGAGATCTCGTCCGTCTCCTAGGAGGGGTCGAGACCCTCCATGGATAAATCAGAAGGTCAAGGAGCCGAGGAGAGAAGGTCGAGGTCAGGATGTCCCTCGGGAGCCCGTTGAACCGAGGAGGGGAACGAATGAGGACAACAATCTTACGAGAGGAATTATTCATATGATCTCGGGGGGCGATAGTGATGGAGATTCCGGGCGAGCTCGGAAAGCACATGGGAGGAGGTTGGAAAACTTTGAAATATCTAAGGGTGCGGACCTACCCCAAGATCATGTTATCAGTTTTGGTCCGGAAGACCTCCAAGACTGTAACATACCGTACTTTTTCTACTTAAAATTTGTGGAAGAATTAAAAATTTTCTTAAATAAAAAGTGAACAAAAAAAAATTCGATAAAAGAAGTAAACTGTACGTCTCTCAAGTTGTTGCAACAAAAGATTTGAAATTCAAAGTTTGACATAAGAAATAAATGTTTTCATAAAACTTAAAACATGGCGGTCCTCGGATTCAGCCTCCCGCTAAGTCCAAGCCTACTCCTTGGTCCCCACCTCCAGCCTCCTCATAAACATCCTCACCTGCACCGATCAAGTCTAGTGAGTCTAAAGACTCAACACGTATAAACTGGAAGTAACGAATAATACATAATAAAACCACATGCAACTTTAAAATAGAGCTTACATACTTAAAACTTGAACTTGCATATCAAAAGCTTGAACATATGTACATACATACATAGACGTGACATCAACATAAAACTTTTCTTAAACATGTTTGCATACTTGAACGTACTAGAACATAAATAACTTCATCATTTTGCGTAAAGGCATGTTTCAAAGCAAGTGACCCATAAAATAACCGCCTGATCAGACTAACCACAGTACTGGGATGACAGGGACGTATCCACTGCCACATACATGAGATCCCCGTTCATAATTTAACGGGCTGATTGGTCCACGTTCATAATTTAACGCTTTCCAATCTCGATCTAAACCCGTTCATAATTTAACGTGCGGATTGGTCCCCGTTCATAATTTAACGCTTTCCAATCCTAAACATAATTTGGTCACAAGACAATTAACATACCTCAAAAACTTGAAAATATTTTATTTGCACATCGAACATACTTACTTGGCGTTGAGGGATTCGTTGGACTTCAACTGAGGCCGTTGCTGCACATACTAACATGAAATTGCATACTTAACTTGCATAGCTTAGACGTAATTGTCATACTTACTCTCAAGCTCAATCATTTCTTAGGACATTCTAAAATTTCCCATGACTCAACCTTGATAATCCTTGCACTAAACCATGACATCAAACCCCGAAGCAAACATTAACTTTTCTCAGAAACGTGAGTGCACGGACCCCGTGCCCGGGTCCGTGTATGAGTCTGTGTAGGTTCGCTAAAAGACCTACCGAAAGGAAGGAAGGACACGGACCCCATGCTAGGGTCTGTGTAGGAGTCCGGGTAGCTTCGCAAATTTTGAAACCGAAAGGAAACAAAGGCACGGACCCCGTGCCCTGGTCCGCGTGGGGGTCCGTGTCAGCTCGCAAAAATGGCTACTCGAAGGAAACAAAGGTACGGACCCCGTGTCAGGGTCCGTGTGAGGGTCCGGCTGGGCACTGAAGGTCGAAACCTGCGTGAAAAACTTGACATGATAATTCATTCTCCTCAACAAACCCAAATGGCTATGAATCGACACCTCGAGACCCATCCTAGGACGCTACGACATCGTACCAAACCCAAGTAAATCATTAAAATTGTTCCCAATAGCGACAAGCAACTACCAACGACACAACCCGAAATTCGACACCATTTTTTCTTCCTACGACTCTTGATTCAACTTGGAGCCTAACGACACGAAATCAGACACCACATAATAATTCCAATATCATTCGTGACTTACCTAAACGTAGCAGCGATCACCCGTCGATTCCCAACGAAGCCTTCAACAAATGACTTCAAGAACACAATTTACTTAAAAATCGCAGCTTGAGCAGTCCCACGAAAAAAACCATAACTCACTCAATGTTCATCCAAAAATTTTGAATTTTATATCAAATCGAAGGTATCAAAGAGTAATACGTTTTATATGTTGAACGTTTTTCCAGAAACTAGATCAAATAATCGTAGTTTTTAAAATTACAGCAAAAACGTGATTTGTGATCCAAAAACCCTTTCAAACTTGATCCAAACATCATTGCTCAACTTCCACACATCACACATGTATTTTTACGCATAAATAACAACACAACGCATAATATGACAAGATCGATGCATAAACGAAAGAATATACGTGCCTTGTGATAATTAAAAATACAGAAACGACGATACCGACGCGGGGAAAGATGCGAGGTTGATCCGGGACGAACGTGGCTCGATTTTTTTTGCAACAAAATGACGAAACCTCGCTGGAAATTACAGAAGGAAGGGGCGGCTGCTCTCAAGACTAAGAACCCTAATATTTCTCTTCTCAAAATAATAAAATTCTGAATTGAAACTTGTGTGTGTGTGTTATACGGTTTCTAGTGTGTGAAAAAGTGTGTGTGTGGGTGATTATAGTATTAACGTGTGTGTGTGTTTAATTATGAGTCATTAGTGCTAATTTAACTAATAAAAATACTAATTAAAAGGTTAACCCACACTAATTTTAAACAAACTCCTAATTTAACATAACACACACAAAATGCTAATTTTAAAAGTTTTAAACTCTTAAATCACTAAACACATAAATAAGGCTTTTAAATTGCCAAACTAAATAAATTATTTAAAATGTCCCATTCTAAACTTAAAATAAAATACCACATTTTAAATTGCCAAAATCGTCGCCGGTCTTTTCCCCCGATCCCGCATCGAATAATCGCCTGAAACACGAAACTCAAAAAAAACATTTTAACGTGCATCACATAAACATGAATAATTTAAAATAATGCATTTAAATAAATCATGCATGGCTAAATCTCATTTTTAAATTCAATTAATTGAATTAACAATTAAATAAGTGCATGGGTTTTACGTGTACTGGATTTTCGGCTCTACAGAGACGTTGTGGCTCCACATAACGATGCCTTGGTGGTGACGGCCACCGTTGCCAAATACGATGTGGCACGAATCTTTATTGATAATTGAAGCTCTTTGAATATCTTGTTCAAGAGCACTCCGGATCAGATGAAGGTGGAGAGATTTGAGTTCGAGCCAATCTTTACTCCTCTATATGGTTTTGCAGGACATGCCATCCCGCCGCTGGGTCAGATTGTCCTTCCTCTATCTTTGGGACATGAACCTCGGCGGGTAACGAAGATGACAACATTTACCATGCTTGTAGTGCCCAAAATCAGTACACGTAAATTTCATGCATTTATTTAATTATTAAATCATTTATTTAAATTTCAAATGAGTTTTAGCCATGCATAATTTATTTAAATGCATTATTTAAAAATATTTATGTTTGGGTGATGCACGTTAAATGTTTTTCGAGTTTCATGTTTCCGGCGATTGGTCGAGGCGGGATGGAGGAAAGACCGGCGACGACTTTTGGCGAAAATTTTTAATGCGGTATTTTATTTTTTTAGTTAAGGACGGGGCATTTTAATTAATTTATGAAGTGTTAGTCTTTTAAAGCCTACTTTATTTATTAAGAGATTTTAAGATTTTAAAACCTTTAAAGATTTAATGCTTGCGCTTTTTATTTTAATTAGGGGATTATAGTTAAAGATTAGTAGGGAGAGTATTTTAATTAATTTGTTAATTGAGTTAACATTTTAATTATTATGTTGNGTGATTTTAAGATTTTAAAACCTTTAAAGATTTAATGCTTGCGCTTTTTATTTTAGTTAGGGGATTATAGTTAAAGATTAGTAGGGAGAGTATTTTAATTAATTTGTTAATTGAGTTAACATTTTAATTAGTATGTTCTTTAGCATGGTTAATAGCATAATTAAGCAAAATCATCCCCTAATTATTTCTCAACTCACGCACACACACCTACACACACACACTTACACGGTCAAAACACACAACACACACTACACATTTTTATTTTCAGATTTTGAAAGAACAACCTAGGGTTCCTAATCCATAGAGCAGCCGCCCCTTCCCTTATATTTCTCCAGCAAGAATTTCGTTGGCTTTCTTCAAAGAAAATCGAGCCAAGTCGTCTGGGATCGTCTCTCGCATCATCTCCGCTTCGGTATCGCCGTATCGTGAGTTTTAATATCAAAAAAGCACGCATATTCTATTTCTTTCTGCATCGATCATGTCATAGTATGCGTTGCAATGTATTTTGTATGAAAATCATATGAATGTTGTGTAGAAGTTTGAGCAATTATCTTTAGATCACTTTTGAAACCGTTTTTGGATCTAAAATCACGTTTTTTGCTGTCTTTTTAAATACTGCTAATTTTTTGTCATGATTTCGAGAAATCTTTTAACACAAAAATCGTAGAACTTTTGAATACCTTCGATTTGATATAAAATTCAAAACTTTTGGATAATAATTGAGTGAGTTATGACCGTTTTAGTGAGACTTCTCAAACTGCGTTTTTCAGAAAATTATGTATTGATGTATTCTTGAAGTTTTATTGTTGCAGGCTTCGTTGGAGATCGACGAGTGATCGCTGCTGCATATAGGTATATTGTTAATGATGTTGGGATGGTTATTGACGTTTTGTTTCGTGTCGTTAGGCACTTGGGAGAACGAGTAGTCGTAAAAACTATTTTTGGTGGCAAGATTTGAGGTTATGGGTTTTATTGTATTGCGTGAGGTGCGTCGTTTCTTTGGGAATGTTTGGGGCGTTTTGTGGAATCGAGTTAGTTTCATAGTGTCCTAGGATGAGTCTCGATGGATTGGTTCATGAATCGTATTTTTGGTTAAGGGTATTAAGAGTCAAATCGCGAGTTTCAGTACACTCGACGCCCGAGCGGTAATTTCTTACCGCCCGAGCGCCACTCCTTCTGTCCGAATATTTGGTTTCCCCTCTTTTCAAGTAAAAATAGTGAGTTCATGTCTTTTATGGTTGGGAAATGTTCACATTTCATCTTAGAGTTTGTTTCGGGGTTTGATTTCATGGTTAGTTCGATTAAACGAGGTCAAGTCCCGAGTGATCTAGAATGTCATAAGCTATTTATGCACTTCGGTGGTGAGCTCGAGTACCTACGTCTAAGTTATGCAAGTTAAGTGTTGAAATTTACGTTAGTATGTTGCAGCAGTGGCCTCAAGTGAGATCCAACGAATCCCTCAACGCCAAGTTAAGTATGTTTGACGTGCAAGAAAATATTTTAAGTTTTTGAGGTATGCTAAATGTCTTGTGACCAAATTATGCTTAGGATTGGAAAGCGTTAAACTATGAACGGGGACCAATCCGCCCGTTAAATTATGAACGAGGATCTCATGTATGTGGCAGTGGATACGTCCCTGTCATCCCAGTACTGTGGTTTAGTCTGATCAGGCGATTATGTTATGGGTCACTTGCTTTGAAACATTCCTCTACGCAAAATGATGAAGTTATGTATGTTCTAGTATGTTCTAGTATGCAAGCATGTTTAAGAAAAGTTTTATGATGATGGCACGTCTATGTATGTATGTACGTATGTTCATGTTTTGTTATGCAAGTTCCAGTTTCATGTATGTACTCCTTATTTTAAAGTTGCATGTGGTTTTATTATGTAGTACTTGCTACCTCCCAGTTTATACGTGTTGAGTCTTTAGACTCACTAGACTTGATCGATGCAGGTGATGAGAATGTTGAGGAGGCTAGAGGTGGAGACCAAGGAGCTGGCTTGGACTGAGTTGAAGGCTAGACCCGAGGACCGCCCAAGTTTTTAAGTTTTTATGAAATGTTGAATACTCTGATTTCACGCTACTGCATAAGAAATTTCAAACAAATATTTTTGTCAAACTTTATTTTGAGATCTTTTGTCCACTGTTGAGACGTACGGTTTTACGTTATCATGTTTGAAGTTTGATTACTCTTTTAAGAAATTTTTAATTTTACCACAAATATTAAGTAGAAAAAGTACGGTATGTTACAGTTGGTATCTGAGCGGTGTTCTTGTAAAAGGTTACGCCTACTGCCAGTCGCAAGGAGCTCACGAAGTCACACCTCAAGACTGTAAGTTTTAAAGTTTTGCAGTATGTATGTATTAAGCATTGAAACATGATTTGAGCATGTCCATGTTTTTAATTCAACTTACGTGCATCTTATGCTATTATTATCATGTTCATGCATATTGGGTTTATGTGGTGGGTAAATTGTTGGGACAGTATGCCTCCCAGACGTGTGATTAACCGGGAAGTTAGGGACGAGAACAGAGAGCATCAAGATGAGGAGAGGGTCACTCCTCCTCGCCCACCTCCAGATATGCAGGCGCAGTTGCTTGCAGGTATGACGCTGTTTTTCGCGCAGTTTGCGGGGAACCAGACTGCGGTTAATGTAGAGGCGAGGCCCCGACCAGAGGCTGTGTACGAAAGGTTTAGGAGGATGGATCCTAAGGAGTTCTCGGGGACTACTGACCCGATGATAGGTGAGGGATGGATTAAGTCCATCGAAGTAATCTTTGATTTCATGGAGCTAGCAGATGAAGACCGAATCGGGTGTGCCATATTCCTTCTAGCAGGGGATGCCAGACGGTGGTGGGAGAGTGCGTCAGTGTAAGTGAATTTGCGAACACTGACTTCGGATGGTTTAAGGAGGTTTTCTACTCCAAGTACTTCACTGAGGAAGTACGCTCCCGATTGACTAGGGAGTTCGTGTCGCTTNTCACTGAGGAAGTACGCTCCCGATTGACTAGGGAGTTCATGTCGCTTCGACAGGGAGACAGCAGCGTGGCAGACTTCGTCTGGAAGTTTGAGAGGGGGTGTTACTTTGTGCCCCTGATAGCTAATGATGCCCTTGAGAAGTTGAGGCATTTTATGGATGGATTGCGGCCGGTCTTGCGCCGTGACGTTCGAGTTGCTGGTCCTGCTACTTATGCAGTTGCCGTATCTAGAGCTTTGGCGGCAGAGCAAGATCAGCGAGACATTGAGGCTGACAGGCAGGTCAAGAGGCCCTATCAGGCACCACCGCAGCACCAGCAGCAGCAGCATCAGCGACTCCAGCATAAGAGGCCTTACCAGGGGCCGCCAGGGAAGAAACCATATCAGGGACCGCCTAAGGGCAAGGGTCCGATTCAGCAGCAGGGGGTGCCTCAGAAACCCGTTGTTTTCCCAGTGTGTCCTAAGTGCAACCGCCAACACCAGAGGCAATGTTTATATGGATCGGGCAAGTGTTTCAAATGTGGAACGCGCCAGTGACCACATGCTGAAGGAGTGCCCACAGTGGAAGCAGCCAACCCAAGGAAGAGTGTTCACCATGCATGCACAAGAAGCAAACCCAGACACGACTTTGCTGACCGGTAAACTTTTCTACCTAAGATCAGTATTATTTTTTCCTTGCATGTTTTGAATTTTATTTGGGATTGTTGAGGTGCTAATAATATTTTTGAGTGATTTGGGATAGTAATTTTCTACTATGCTTGGGGTTAATGTTATAATTTTTGGGGATATAAGTTTGTGTTGTGCTAACGTCCCTCAGGAAATATTTTATTAAGAGAATAGCCACTCGGGCCCTGATAAACTCAGGAGCCACCCATTCTTTCATATCAGAGACGTTCGCCAGTCACTTGGATATCAAGATGATTGGTCTCGACGTGAATTACTCAGTGACAGTCCCATCAGGGGAAGAATTATTAGCTACTAGTGTGGTCAGGGACATTGATCTGGAATTGCAAGGCCACCTAGTGTATGCCGACTTGATCATCTTACCAATGCCGGAATTCGATATTATCCTGGGTATGGACTGGTTGACAAAGAACAGAGTCTTGATCGACTTTCAGAAGAGATCAGTTTTGGTTAGACCATTGGGCATGGAGCAGTTTTTGTTTGAACCAGCCTGATGGAGAAGTTTCCCTCGTATGATCTCCTGCATGCAGGCTAGGAGACTTATTTCTAAGGGATGTCAGGCTTTCTTGGCCAACATCCTATCCACACCTGACATGACCACTCAATCGTTATCAGACGTGCCAGAAGTCAGAGACTTCCCAGGCGTCTTTCCCGATGACGTCACAGGTCTTCCACCAGAGAGAGAGGTGGAGTTTGCTATCGATCTTATGCCAGGCACAGTGCCAATCTCTAAGGCATCGTACCGACTAGCTCCAGCTGAGATGCTAGAACTTAAACAGCAGATACATGAGCTTCTTGACAAGGAATTTATTCACCCTAATTTCTCTCCATGGGGCGCACCAGTGCTGTTCGTAAAGAAGGATGGGAGCATGAGGCTGTGTATCGATTACCGAGAGCTGAACAAGGTAACGATCAAGAACAAATACCCACTTCCAAGGATCGAGGACTTGTTCGATCAGTTGCAGGGAGCTTCAGTGTTCTCTAAGATAGATCTTCGATCGGGGTATCATCAGCTGAAGGTGAAAGATGCAGATGTTCACAAGACAGCCTTCAGAACCAGATATGGGCATTACGAGTTCTTAGTGATGCTGTTTGGATTGACGAATGCTCCAGCAGTTTTCATGGACTTCATGAACCGAGTATTTCAGCCTTACCTTGATCAGTTCGTCATAGTGTTCATTGACGATATCCTTATTTACTCGAAGAGCCATGAGGAGCACAGTCAACATTTGAGGACGGTTTTATAGACCTTGCAGAGTCGCAAGTTATTTGCGACGTTCAGTAAGTGTGAGTTTTGGTTAGAGAAGGTAGCGTTTTTGGGGCATATAGTGTCTAGCAGTGGTATTGAGGTAGATCCAGCTAAGGTAGCAACAGTAAAGGAATGGGTTGAACCAAAGAATACATCAGAAATCCGCAGTTTTCTGGGTTTAGCCGGTAACTACCGTAAGTTTATTCAGGGGTTTTCGTCGATAGCAGTGCCACTAACTTCGCTGACAAAGAAGAATGCTAAGTTCGTATGGAGTGTCGAGTGTCAGAAGAGCTTCGATGCTTTGAAGCAAGCTCTTATTTCCGCGCCTGTGTTAGCCATGCCATCAGGGCAAGGGGACTTTGTGTTGTACACCGATGCATCTAAGCTTGGTTTAGGCGCAGTATTGATGCAGCATGGTCAGGTTATAGCTTATGCTTCCACGCAATTGAAGGTGCACGAGAAGAATTACCCGACTCACGATTTAGAACTAGCCGCTGTAGTTTTTGCGTTGAAGATATGGAGACACTACTTGTATGGCGAGAAATGCCAGATATTCACAGATCACAAGAGTCTCAAATACTTATTCACACAGAAAGAACTAAATATGAGGCAGAGGCGATGGTTGGAGTTAGTGAAAGACTCCGACTGCGAAATTAGCTACCATCCAGGAAAGGCTAACGTTGTGGCAGACGCCCTGAGCAGAAAAGTCGCAGTCATAGCGCAGTTGTCAGTGCAGAGACCTCTTCAGTCCGAGATTCAGAAATTTGTTCTAGAGATTTATCGTAAGGGCAGAGCTCCCAGACTATCTAATCTGACAGTCAAGTCTGATTTTCTAGACCGTATCCGTCAAGGACAGTCTTCAGATGAACAGTTACAGAAGTGGAAACTGAAAGATGAAGCCAAGGGCAGTGTGCTATACTCAGTGTCAGACGGTATTGTTAGATACAGGGGAAGAATGTGGGTGCCTAACGTAGATTCGATCAGAGAAGATATCTTATCAGAGGCGCATGCATCTCCGTATTCAATCCACCCAGGAGGTACCAAGATGTACAAAGACCTGCAGATTTTGTATTGGCGGCCAGGGATGAAGAGAGACATCCGCAGATTTGTGTCTGAATGCCTCACTTGACAGCAGGTGAAGGCAGAGCACCAGAGACCAGCAGGATTGGTTAAGCCACTCACCATCCGAGAGTGGAAATGGGAGAATGTTACAATGGACTTTGTGGTTGGTTTGCCGAGGTCAGTCAGAGGATCGAATTCTATTTGGGTGATAGTGGATCGACTCACTAAGTCGGCACATTTCTTGCTAGTGAAGACGACTTTCTCCATGACGCAGTATGCGGAGCTTTATATCAGGGAGATCATTCGATTGCATGGAATCCCAGTTACCATAGTGTCTGACAGAGATCCGAGTTTCACATCTTCATTCTGGAAGAGCCTACATGCATCCATGGGGACGAAGCTGCAATTCAGTACAGCTTTCCACCCGCAGACAGATGGCCAGTCGCAGCGAGTGATTCAGATTTTGGAGGATCTATTGCGAGCATGTATGATCGATTTCCAAGGGACTTGGGAAGTTAAGCTACCTCTAGTGGAGTTTACATACAACAACAGTTACTGCATCTATAGGTATAGCTCCCTATGAGGCATTGTATGGACGAAAGTGTAGATCACCGATTTATTGGGATGAAGTCGGAGAGAGAGCAGAGCTTGGGCCAGAGATAGTTCAGCAGACTGCAGATGTGGTGGTCAAGATTCGAGACAGAATGAAGACCGCCCAGAGTCGTCAGAAGAGTTATGCTGATAAAAGGAGGAGAGATCTCGAGTTTGCCGTAGGTGACCACGTTTTTATAAAGATAGCACCTATGAAGGGTGTTATGAGATTTGGGAAGAGAGGCAAGCTGAGTCCGAGATTTATTGGACCTTTCGAAATTCTTGACAGAATTGGGACACTAGCGTATCATGTTGCCCTTCCGCCGAATCTGGCCGGGGTACACAATGTGTTCCACGTCTCAATGCTGAGGAAGTACCTAGCTAATCCTTCGCATGTTCTGAGTTACGAGCTGTTTCAGTTGGCTCCAGACCTGTCTTACGAAGAGAGACCTATCCAAATCCTAGACAGACAAGAGCGTAGACTTCGGAACAAGACGACTAAGCTGGTCAAAGTCCGGTGGCTTAATCAATCAGTGGAAGAGGCCACTTGGGAGACCGAAGCAGACATGAGGCTTTGCTATACGGAGTTGTTCGGTAAGATTTAATTTCGAGGACGAAATTTATATAAGTGGGGGAGGAACTGTAGTGCCCAAAATCAGTACACGTAAATTCCATGCATTTATTTAATTATTAAATCATTTATTTAAATTTAAAATGAGTTTTAGCCATGCATAATTTATTTAAATGCATTATTTAAAAATATTTATGTTTGGGTGATGCACGTTAAATGTTTTTCGAGTTTCATGTTTCCGGCGATTGGTCGAGGCGGGATCGAGGAAAGACCGGCGACGACTTTTGGCGAAAAT
Source organism: Primulina huaijiensis (assembly GCF_012295235.1). Classification (NCBI taxonomy): domain Eukaryota; kingdom Viridiplantae; phylum Streptophyta; class Magnoliopsida; order Lamiales; family Gesneriaceae; genus Primulina; species Primulina huaijiensis. The sequence continues at coordinate 16,343,666 of NC_133306.1, forward strand.
TTTTAATGCGGTATTTTATTTTTTTTAGTTAAGGACGGGGCATTTTAATTAATTTATGAAGTGTTAGTCTTTTAAAGCCTACTTTATTTATTAAGTGATTTTAAGATTTTAAAACCTTTAAAGATTTAATGCTTGCGCTTTTTATTTTAGTTAGGGGATTATAGTTAAAGATTAGTAGGGAGAGTATTTTAATTAATTTGTTAATTGAGTTAACATTTTAATTAGTATGTTGTTTAGCATGGTTAATGGCATAATTAAGCAAAATCATCCCCTAATTATTTCTCAACTCACGCACACACACCTGCACACACACACTTACACGGCCAAAACACACAACACACACTACACATTTTTATTTTCAGATTTTGAAAGAACAACCTAGGGTTCCTAATCCATAGAGCAGCCGCCCCTTCCCTTATATTTCTCCAGCAAGAATTTCGTTGGCTTTCTTCAAATAAAATCGAGCCAAGTCGTCTGGGATCGTCTCTCGCATCATCTCCGCTTCGGTATCGCCGTATCGTGAGTTTTAATATCAAAAAAGCACGTATATTCTGTCTCTTTCTGCATCGATCATGTCATAGTATGCGTTGCAATGTATTTTGTATGAAAATCATGTGAATGTTGTGTAGAGGTTTGAGCAATTATGTTTAGATCACTTTGGAAATCGTTTTTGGATCTAAAATCACGTTTTTTGTTGTCTTTTTAAATACTGCGAATTTTTGATCATGATTTCGAGATAACTTTCAATACAAAAATCGTAGAACTTTTTGATATCTTCGATTTGATATAAAATTCGAAAATTTTAGATAAAAATTGAGTGAGTTATGAACGTTTTAGTGAGACTTCTCAAACTGCGTTTTTCAGAAAATTATGTATTGATGTATTCTTGAAGTTTTATTGTTGCAGGCTTCGTTGGGGATCGACGGGTGATCGCTGCTGCATATAGGTATATTGTTAATGATGTTGGGATGGTTATTGACGTTTCGTTTTGTGTCGTTTGGCACTTGGGAGATCGAGTAGTCGTAAAAACTATTTTTGGTGTCAAAATTTGAGGTTATGAGTTTTATTGTTGAAACGTCCTGTCCTTTTTATTACCTTAAAAGTACTAGAAATTTTTTTTTTTACTCTTCTACGATTTTCTGCTCTTCCAAAATATTCTTTTATAAAATATTTTTCCCCTTAAAATAAAATACCAATCACCTAGCATTTTGAAAATCAAGTGTAATGGTCATAAACTATAATCGTCGCATGTTTACCAGACCTAAAAAGCAATAAATTTGAAAAGTATAGCCCATACTAAACCTTTCAAAAATCTCTCAAAAACATAAATAAGTAGTCTTAAAAATCCTTAATCATAAATCATGAGTCAAAAGTCATAATGCGGAATAATAGAAGCGCTGGTCCTCGGGTTGTATTCGCCATCAGTCCAGTCAGTTCATCCGTCAAGACCTCCCTCAAACTCACATGCATCCATCACACCTAGTGAGTCTAAAGACTCAACACACCGTAATCTTTATAACAAATAATACATATAAAACCACATGCAACAGTGAAAATAATTTTAGGTAAAAATAACATTTCATGACATGCATAAATAAATCTTACTTTTTTTCATTTTTTCCTTATCATGACATAAAAACATTTTAACATGATCATAAACATTTTTCTTTTCCGTTTTTCCTATTCTTTTTCCTTTTCTTTTGTTGAATTCAGATCGTTAATTGTGACTTTCCTGACATGACATGACATGATCGATGGATCCATCTACATATAACCACAGTACTGGACGGCGGGGGACACCAGCAACACTCTCACCGCTCAACTGGGCCCTGGCCTATCATGATTGAAAAAAAATACGATCGTCGGGGTTCCCTCGGAGGCCTTTTCCCATAAATGGATTCCCTCTGGGGCTTTTTCCCCTCACGATATTTCCATTCTTACCGTTACCACAAAACCGTTACCACATATTCGTAATGATGGAAACACGATCGTTGGGCTTCCACTGGGACCATAACCCTCACGACATCTCCAACATTATCGAATTACTCACAATTACTTCACTTCCTTCAACATTTATATTCTCATCACTTTATAATAAAAATCTTGCATAACATAACATTTTTGTTTTTGAAACCAAGCATGCAACATGTCTTTTAAATGTCTTCCTTAAATTATAAAAATCCCATAGACATTTAAAAATCATAATTTAATCATGAACATTTCATAAATAATCATAATATCATAAAAATAGCATTTAGGGCACTGTCATGACGTTTACTAATTTTTAGGTGTAAAAAGACTGTTTTACACCTGGCCTCGACATTCTACGTTTTTGACTTTTTCCTTGATTTCTTGACTCTAACATGTCCCAAATAATTATTTAAGCTTACATGAATTTTCTCATATTTTTATTTAGCTTAAATCGAGGACTTTTAAATTAAACTTTAAATGTAACGTATTAATGCGTTTTAATCCCGAAAAATCCCAAACCTCAACATAAAATTTCCTAAATTAAAACTTAGATTATAATAATTATTTAAGCTTAAACCTAATTTTTCATAATTTTATAAAGCTTAAACTAGGCGTTTCAATTGACTCGTTAATTAGCGTTTCGTGCGGCGATTAAATCCCGGATAAATCCAAAACTCGCTATTTTGATCCCAAATTTTAAACATAGCATTTTAAATATTTATTCTACCATCCCAAATCATAAGCCACACCCGCGGACCCATGGATTCAATTTTTGCCCTTTAATTTTCGAAATTTACAGCCTAACGAACCACTCTCCCAATTTACTCGAGCCACGCCCGAGCCACCTTGAGCCAAACCCGAGCCAACCCATCTAGGAACCCCACTGACCAGCCCTGACCCCTGGACCTAGCACTTAACTTGCTCAAACCCTGCTGTAACTTGGCCCATGTTTCTGCATGTGTGTGTGTCTTGAGTTCTAATTTTACTGGGACTCCTAGCTACCTTAGGACTCTACCAGCCCTTAATCATTGAGCACCCATGACCCCTACTGACCCTAGACCAGTCTCAGACCCGAGCCACCCCCAGCCCGAGCCCTTGAACCAAGCAGCAAGGCCCCTGAACCAAGGACAGTAGCCTCGCGCAGCAGGCCTCCCTCACGCTACTGCTGTTATTTCTTTCGTGGAGGTTCATACCCAGGCCACGACCGAGCCCAGCCCTTCCTAACCTTCCCTGTACCCTCCTTGTCCACTGTCCAGACCACATAGAACCTATGGACTCGACCCAAACTCCAAAACAGAAGCCCCAAGCCAGAACCTGTCATGGCCGAGAGTTTCTCTTGACATGGACTTTTCGTTTTCTGTTGCTAGCCACCAAGCCAACGATCTAGCCCTTGAACCAGCTCCTCAGGCATCCTTCTAGGACCCTAATGACTCGACCTATTCCAGCCCAAAGCCCCCAGGCCGAGCCCTCTCTTCCCTGCACCATCTGCAAAACCTGCGCTGCTTTCATGGGGCTTCACGGGTTGGAGTCCTAGCTTGCTAGGGCTCCTTCCCAGCCCTGGTGCTCGAGTCCTAGCGTGGCTAAGACTCTTCCCTTGACCCCTCATTGACCCGATCCAAGCCCTTAACCACTTGACCCCTCATTGACCCTATCCAAGCCCTTAACCACTTGACCCCTCATGAATCCCACATGCACACAAGGCGACTCCAAACTCACGCTATTCTTTCCTTCACCAAAATTCGGTTCCAGCCTTCTGTTGTGTACGTGTGCAGCCTGTGTGTGTGACTTAGGACCCTTTAAAACATGTATAAACCACCCTTAAACCTTACCTAATCATGGCAGCCCCTTATGCACATAAAAATCATGATTTTGGATCAACAACATTCTTTAAAAAGTTCACATTTGATGCATAAACGAAATTGTTTGAAAGCTCCACTTGTTTTCATGCAAAACATAATAAAATAAATAATATGGTGTGATAGATGTTTTAAAAAAAGAATATGGCGTGCCTTTGCGTAATTTACGCACGAAAAACCGTTGACGACGAAGAACGGCGACGAAGAGACGATGGCTTGAATTTCCTTGCAAACCTTTGAATGTTTCTTCAAATTGTTTTGTGTGTGCCGTGTGATAAGAGTGGTTGGGAGAGAGTTTTCATAAATTAAAAGTGGGTGGCCGTGAATTTTAGATGCAAAAGTGAGGGTTTTGGTGATTAAAAACTTTAAATAGCTAATTAAATTACTAATTAGGCTTAGGCCTATTAAGCCACTAAATTAAGCCCATTAGTCTTAATTAGGATTTAATAAAAAATTAACAAGGTATTTGTTTAAATAAATTTATGAATTGATTAGCCGGGTTGCCAAAAAACTCGCATTTTTATTGAGAATCCGACACCGATAAAATTTACGTCCCTGTGTATAAAATCACCTCAAAACCCCTTATTTTCAAAAATACTAAAAAGCATCACCCATATTTTAAATAATTAAAAACAATTAACCAATAAAAATATTTTCTATTTTTCAGCCCTCGGTCTCCGTTCCTCGATCGCAACTCGAATAACCTTTTTTAAAAATATATTTTAATGCAACCATGTAGAAAGTATATTTTAAACATGTCAATATGCAAAACATAATTAATTAATGCAATTAAAACATTTAATTAAAATAAAAAAAATTTAATAATTCAAATGCATGTGGTTTGCGTGGACCTTAAAATTTTCGGGACGTTACAATTGTATTGCGTGAGGTGCGTTGTTTCTTTGGGAATGTTTGGGACGTTTTGTGGAATCGAGTTAGTTTCATAGTGTCCTAGGATGAGTCTCGATGGATTGGTTCATGAATCGTATTTTTGGTTAAGGGTATTAAGAGGCAAATCGCGAGTTTCAGTACACTCGGCGCCCGAGCGGTAATTTCTTACCGCCCGGGCGCCACTCTTTCTGTCTAGGACTAGAGCTTCAGAAAGCTCGACGCCCGAGCGGTCATTTCTTACCGCCCGAGCGCCACTCCTTCTGTCCGAATATTTGGTTTCCCCTATTTTCAAGTTAAAATATTGAGTTCATGTCTTTTATGGTTGAGAAATGTTCACACTTCATCTTAGAGTTTGTTTCGGGGTTTTATTTCATGGTTAGTACGATTGAACGAGGTCAAGTCCCGAGTGATCTAGAATGTCATAAGCTATTTATGCACTTCGGTGGTGAGCTCGAGTACCTACGTCTAAGTTATGCAAGTTAAGTGTTGAAATTCACGTTAGTATGTTGCAGCAGTGGCCTCAAGTGAGATCCAACGAATCCCTCAACGCCAAGTTAAGTATGTTTGACGTGCAAGAAAATATTTTAAGTTTTTGAGGTATGCTAAATGTCTTGTGACCAAATTATGCTTAGGATTGGAAAGCGTTAAACTATGAACGGGGACCAATCCGCCCGTTAAATTATGAACGGGTTTAGATCGAGATTGGAAAGTGTTAAATTATGAACGTGGACCAATCAGCCCGTTAAATTTTGAACGGGGATCTCATGTATGTGGCAGTGGATACGTCCCTGTCATCCCAGTACTGTGGTTTAGTCTGATCAGGCGATTATGTTATGGGTCACTTGCTTTGAAACATGCCTCTACGCAAAATGATGAAGTTATGTATGTTCTAGTATGTTCTAGTATGCAAGCATGTTTAAGAAAAGTTTTATGATGATGGCACGTCTATGTATGTATGTACGTATGTTCATGTTTTGTTATGCAAGTTCCAGTTTCATGTATGTACTCCTTATTTTAAAGTTGCATGTGATTTTATTATGTAGTACTTGCTACCTCCCAGTTTATACGTGTTGAGTCTTTAGACTCACTAGACTTGATCGATGCAGGTGATGAGTATGTTGAGGAGGCTAGAGGTGGAGACCAAGGAGCTGGCTTGGACTGAGTTGAAGGCTAGACCCGAGGACCGCCCAAGTTTTTAAGTTTTTATGAAATGTTGAATACTCTGATTTCACGCTACTGCATAAGAAATTTCAAACAAATATTTTTGTCAAACTTTATTTTGAGATCTTTTGTCCACTGTTGAGACGTACGGTTTTACGTTATCAAGTTTGAAGTTTGATTACTCTTTTAAGAAATTTTTAATTTTTTCGCAAATTTTAAGTAGAAAAAGTACGGTACGTTATAGTGTACACCTCATCCGCTTACAATGAAATTCTGGGACGGTCAGCCCTAAAAGATTTTAGAGCTGTAGCTTCCACATACCCCTGGCCCATCCGTAGCTCAAATGGAAGACAAGCCCATCAAGGGCCCAGGTATTCTCCTATAAATATCAGGTTTGAGTATTCAGTTAATCCATTCACTATATTATCTTCAGCAACATCCTTAGCTGCTCCCCCCATATATCCTTAGTCTCTGACTTGAGCGTCGGAGGGGCTACGCCGGGACACCCTCCCGACCCCCTTCTAACGATCTTATTCGTGATTTCAGGCTCAGGGCAATTTCAAAACCTGCGTATTGATTAGTGACACTTGTTGGAAGCGGACCCTAAATTTTCCGTGAGTATCATTAATCTTTATTAATTTATTTTAATCAATTAAATTATTCTAATTCATAAAAATGATTTCGTGCGATCTAAATGGTTAATTCGGATTTTAGTTACTGTATTATATATACTAATTTATTATTCATGATATCCATGTCACATGTGATTATGGGAATTATAAAAATATATTTTTTGGTATAATGGCATCTCTTTATTAATGCTGGAATAGTGGAATACAAAACACGCCGAATGGCCAGAGCCCGTGTTATAGTTATTAATTTTTAAGGAAAATGTGATTTCCGAACATTCTTAAATAAGTAGGATTTGCGATCAATGTGAAAAAACAAATCGGATGACATATTTCTAGTTATCGTGAAAGAATACGCAATATATTTCGCTATGATAGCTTTTTTTAAAAGTGAATTTTCCGATACGCATTTCGAAAATAAGATTTATCACAATTTTCGTAACGCACTATTATACAAGAGAGCGTAAATTGAGGGTATTGTGAAGTTCTTTGTTCTTTCATCCTTCCTTAAGAAGGGTGTTTTCAAACGTTATCGGATATATTAAATTCAATAGATACTCGATCAAATTTTAACCGCACTAGGTCTTCCAAGTGGTCCAAATTCATTGCAATCATATCGCAACCGATTTTGACCAATTGTTAATCCAAGAGACCATTTGGAGGGAAAAAGTATATCCTCCGAGTAGAAGATAGGACAATTCGGGCAGAGATGTTGACAAACCAATCAATAAACTTGCCAGTCTACATACGAAGCCACAAACTTCCCCTTCTGAATCTTCAAGATTGAAATCATAAATTGAGTACATGCACAACCTCGATTCTGACATTAAAAATTAAGCAGAGTAGAACATCAAAGACAACATTTATTGTCACCCCAAGCATAAACGAAAAACACAGGATACATGAAGTTTTTCAGACATGCCAGGCACCAATTCAGTATCATCCCATAGCATATTTCTGTGACCAGCTACGAGCAGTGGCCTCATATTTTGCTCGGTCAGTCTTGTACATGTGAGCAATTTCTGGGACGAGAGGATCATCAGGATTCGGGTCCGTCAACAAGGAGCAAATAGACAGCAGGACCTGGAATCATTGAACCGTGGACGTTTAACACATAAAAATTTCAATTATAAAGGCTTAGAAATATGTGGTGATATCATGCATCGAGTCACTTGTATCAGTGAAAGCATAAAAATCGACACATTGGCAGTAGTAAAACCTAAATAGCATAAACAGCCAACTTATGCCATTATTCCGACATGAACAATAAGGAATCTAGAAAGTTGCCGAAACACATTTGTAACTAAAATTCAAGCACTGCTAAAATGAAGCAGATATCAAATGGAATACGGTAACTGAGTAAAGGATTTGTTCAGCTTACAGCGAGGGCACCACTCCCACTGTAGGGTCGAACTAACCATCAGTAAAACCATATTAGTGTGCCATAATTGGTGCCAAATTCACCCCCCCCCCCCTGGGAAATGCGAAGAAAATGATTTCTCGGTCATTAAGAGAAGACCAGTAACGACACCTAGAAAAGGTGGAATAAGGAAAGTTCGAGCATCTGCTATTGCCTTCAAAATAAATTGTGCACAGAACCCTCGGCTAATATTGAGGCAGGGATTACTAAAAAACAAAACATGAAAACTAACATGAAATACTATTCAACAACAGCCCTATGTAGTACGGATACCTTAAAATTTTTTTTTTGAAGTATCGGATACCGATACGACACGGATACGGATACGCGTGTCGGATACTTCAAAATCCGTATCGTTGACTTTGTTTAGGGTTGACCAGTCGGATACGTGTTGGACACGGCGAGGACACGCCATGGATACGGCGTGAATACGTTTTTCGGATACGTTTGGGCAAAATTGCAAATATTTAAAAGTTTTAGGGGTTAATTAAAAAAACTAAAATTTCTAAGGTCTAAAAGAAAAATAATTTAAAATAAATTAGGTTGGGCTTTTAAATCCCTAAATACATTTGTCAGTCTTTTTCATTCTATTTCTGCTCAAAATATTGTATCTATCTCTATAATTTTTACATCTATCTCTATACATTTATCCGTTTCTTTCATTCTATTTCTGCTCAAAATATTACATGTATCTCTATAATTTTTACATCTATCTTTATACATTTGTCCGTCTCTTTCATTCTATTTATGCTCAAAATATTACATCTATCCCTAAATAATATTTTGTACTTAAGATATTATGATTAATGAAATATTACATCTATCTCTATAATTTTTACTTTTCAATACTATATTTATATTAATATAAATATATATAATATTTATATATATTTTAATGATTGTCGTATCCTAGCCGTATCGTGTCTTATATTTTCAAAATTTGACGTGTCGTCGTATCCATATCGTATTCGATACGATACTCGTACCCGTATCCATGCAACATAGCAACAGCCCCAAGTATCACATAAAAATTGATATTGGTGTGCATATTTCCTCTTGATCTCATTTGATGGCATACACAGGCATTATTCAGAGAGAGGAAAAAACATTTCCAAGCTACAAACATTTTCAGATATTTTAAATGTTCTCGGCTCTCTCCCCCTAAGTACATTATAGCAACAAAGAAATATTAACCAGAGACCTGAGTTTCTCCACTCAATCGAAGTTGAATCCAGTTATAAACAAACAAGGACAAGATACAGACGAACTAAAACTAAAGTGACAATAATACCTTTGATATGGTCAATGCTGGACTCCACTGTTCTTTCAGAATATCAAGGCAGATGCTTCCATTGCTATTAATATTGGGGTGAAATACCTTTGTTCTAAATGCAACCTGCATCCAGAATTAGTTTCCATAAGTTGGTGATGAGAAGCCTACAAAGGGATTCGATCCTGCTCAGACTCAAAGTCGCACCTAAATGTTTCAGAGTAACGTGTGTGCGTGGCAATTTGCTTAATACAAGTAAGTGCTCGAGAAAAATCAATTTAATATGGACACACAACATAATCAAAACTTATAATTTCCAGGATGTAAAATGCTACAAATAATCTGAGGCCATTGTTTTTATATTACCAGAAAAGATGTATTTTAACATTCTCGAGGACTTTACAATAAGAGTGACACTGGCTAGAGTAAGAGTAACCATTTTACTTTGCAAGAATAATCGATAGCCAACTAAAATACAAGCAAAAGAATTATAAAATGGTGTGTGATAGGAGACAACACGCCACTGTGAAAGGAGACTACACAACACGATAAATATTTACAATTTTAAGCACTACATATTGCCTCATCTCACCCCAATCCAAAGCATGATCAGCGTTCGAAGTGAGAAAAAAGACTCATAAACACATTAACCATACCTTTGGTGGCTTGAAAGGATAATCGGGAGGGAAATGAATTGAAACTAGAAATACACCTCCAGCATAAGGGCTGTCAGAAGGTCCCATAATTGTGGCTTGCCAATGGAACATATCTTCCGCTACAGGACCTGAAATACGATACTTACAAGAGATTAATTGCAAGTCAATATAAACAATAAGTACTAGAATCACATGTACAAAAATGCATTCTACAAAAACAAAAAGACAACAACTTCACAAATACGCCCTGGAGTCTGCCAGTAATAAGTTACTTACAAGAGATTAATTGCAAGTCAATAGAAAGGATAAGTACTAGAATCACAATATGCCCAAAAATGCATTCCACAAAAAGACAACATGTCCAAAAACAAACATTACAGGAACTGAGTAAATCAGTAGCCATTAGGTTCGTTCTCAGAAAACACAAACATACTAGGCAAGCCATGAAGCATGAAGCGGGCGACGAGACAGCCCAATCATAAACCACAGCAGGGGTGATCCATCTCGAAATATTTCATACAGACACAAGAATTAAAACGCCTCCATCAAAACAAACAATCAACTAAACACCCAATTATTTTCAACAATCTCCAAATTCCACTGCTGCCAAACAGCGAGTATATGGATAGGAGAAAAAGGTATCAGAATCAAAAACTTAGGCGAAGTATACCCGCACTGCATGACGTCGGAGGATCCTTCTGCAAATCCTTGAGCTCCTTCAGTATCCGTTTCGAAGCCATTAAAATCCTTTTCCTTTTACCTAGAAACAAAACCCTAACCAATCAATCAAATATTAGTAAAAGTTTCCAGATCAAAATATCCTCGCTTGACAACAAAACCGAAGCACAATTAAAAAACATCTAATTGCACAACAGCAAACTAACTATCAAAAACAGAACGTAAATCAAATCTGTAGAAAATGAAAACATAAACATCGTAACTAAATTCAATACAATTATGCATAGCTAGAGAGAATACCTGATCGAAAAATTGGTGAAGGTTCAAAAAGAAGCTAGGTTGCGGACAGAATCGAAGAGACGATAACAGGAGAATTGACCCCAATCAATCAAATAAAAATAATTTAATGTTATCGAGAGAGAGAAGATGGGGACGAATCCGTTCTAGAAAATTCTGTGTGATTGGCGTGCAACCAACGTCATTTCACTTTTATACGTTACCCTATGTCCTCGGACAAGTTTACTTTTTAAAAAATTCATGAAAATGAAACTTAGTTATCCTTATTTTATACATAATTTTATCAAAACATCTCTTATATATATTATTATTAAGTTTTGTCTTAATAAAGATTTAAAAAAACTTGGGATCATACTATTTTTTTTTAATTTATTATTTTAAAATTATATTTAATCTTTTTACTATTTTTTATAATTATACAATGACTCTTGTTCGAAATTTCAAAATTTAAATTTATATCACTAATTTTCACAATTGTGATATGAACATTACTTAAATATAAATAAAATTAATTAAAAAAATTGTACAAGCATGCGACTTGTGCCAAATATCATTAATATATGTAAATTGAGACTTCGACGATGATTTTTAGTGTCAACTAATTTTTGTGTACAAATTTTAGAAATTATAAATTGAAATAAAAAAATTTAGTGATTTTATTATCTAAGCTTTCCAAATAATTAATTAGAATTATTATTATTATTTGAATATGAAAATTTTAGCTTTTTTAAAATTATGATAAGATGTGATGTTTTATGATAAATTTTTGGGTTAATTGCATTTACATCCCTTCGGTTTGTCATATTAACAAAAAAAACTAATTATATTTATATATTACATATAACTCCCTTGAGATTTGTCAGTAGTAATAAATAAAACCAATAATTTCTAGGTTGTATGATCTGGCTTACAAAGTTGCTAGAAAAGATGAATACCAAATCTTATTGACCAAAGAAGGGATAATATAATAACCAGAAGTAAGCTACATCCCTCCATTGACTCATAAATCGAACACCGATTCATTGACACTCAAGTAGGTATAACTTCATCACTTAGTATAAGGCTGTGTTGATACGAGTATAAATAAATAAAGTTATGCATTTACAAATACTAATAGAATAATGCTAAAAGTAAAAAAAAAAATATCATACGATATTTACAACAATTATATCGTGATATTTTGTTATTATATTGAATTTATCGTGAGATTTTAATAAATAAATTTTTTGTATTGAATTTTTTATGTTCTAAGAATTTTTGTACAAATTTAGTTATATATGTAACGTTCATAATAGTAATTTTTGACATATGGTAAGTATTTGATCATAATATAATGATATACTTATTTAAATTTAAATTAAATAATATTGAAACAAATTTCATAATAGTTTAGTTATATATGTAACATTCATAATAGCAACCTTTTTTTGTTTATGCGTCCATCACATACGAAGATACTTGTTGTGAAACGACTTTGAAATTTTTTTTTTCTTTCTAATCTTAAATCATAAACTCGAAAATCTTAAATAAATAAAATAACTTAAGAATTCTAACAATCGTAATAATTTAACATATGAAATCTCAAGTGCATAAAATAAATCCTAAATCATTGACTAACCAAAATTCATAAATCGACATTTAAAAAACATCAACTAACAATAAATTAAAGCATAAAATATCTCTAATAAAAATCATTAATATAATCTTTAAATCATTAATATATTAAGTTAGTGCGAAAACATAAAAGCCCTCGGGTGTGTACTGCTGCACTCGATCCACTCAATCGTCAGCACCTCCCATAAATCATCAAATCATGCATTATACAAACCTAGTGAGTCTAAAGACTCAGCACGTTCTAAACATGGATATCAAATAATACATATACATTCGCATACATTAAAAATCATACTTTTATTTAAAATAGTCTTTTAAACATAAAAAACCATTTAAAATCATTTAAGAATAATTAAATTATAAATCGTAATATCATTTTAAAATAACTTTAAGCATAAATAAATCCTTTAAATATCATTTAAAATAAGCTTTGAGCATAAATAAATCAATTTAAAAATCATTTAAAAATAGATTTAATTATCATCATGAATCATATATCATAAAATTATTTTAATAGTAAAGCATTCAATCATATATCATTTTGAGTGAAGTTTGATCTTTGAAAGTGACTGCTTTTATCATTCGGTCGACTAATCAGTCTTCAGCTCCACATGGCCCATGGGGGTATGCATTAGGCTCCACCGTGGAAATACGATCGTCAGGGGTCCCTCTGAGACCTTTTCTCGTACATGGGGTCTCTCTGGGGCCTTGGCCCGTAAACGAGGTTCCTCTAGGGCCTTGGCCCGTATATGGGCTCCCTCTAGGGCATTGGCCCTCACGTCATCCCCACAAAATTGTAAGTTCACCGTCTTCACATAAACAGATCCCCCACAATCATATATCATATGTCACAGTCAATTCACATCCCTCAAAATAATTTTTCCTTTTCTTTAAAAATCATAAAATAGCATAACTTTCCAAAAATAACATTTTAAATAGTATAAATTGCACAGCTTTACCATAAATCATAAAATAACATATTATCATCAAAATCATCATTTTAAATAATAAAATATCATTTAACATGCATTATGATCCTTCACGACGCTGCCAAGCATTTACGTATTTTCCTAAGTGTAAAATTATTGTTTTTCTCCTGGACGTAAAAATTCTCGATTTTATCTTTTTCTCACTTTTAATGACATGGGCATATTCTAAATAATCATTTAAGTTTAAATCTAATTTTTCATAATTTTATCAAGCTTAAAACTAGGCATTTCAATTTGTAAATTTGCAGAATTTTTTTTTATTAAAAAATAAATAACATGCCTCATTCTTAAAATAAACTGATAAAAGATTTAATGTTCAAAATAGCAGCGGAAGTAATTCTTGTGTTTCAAAACAACAACTTAAAAATAATTCGAAATGAAAAAAATGAGTTTGAGCATAAAAAGGTAAATAAACTGAAGCATGAGGTCCTCGCGTTCCTACTACTGCCCACCCAAGATGGCTCACCGGTCCCCGCCCTCGGTCCCGACCTCATCAGTACTTACAACAATCAAGTCTAGTGAGTCTAAAGACTCAGTATGCATATATCGTAAATAACAAGTACATATATCATAAAAGCGCATGCAACGTAAAAATATCATATCGTAAAGCGTAACGTAAAAATCGTGTCATGAATAATTATAAATACGTGCATAACTGAAAATCGTACGTAAAATGTTTGTTCGATAGAGCCCTGTCATAACATAGCATATCATAATTTTTCTGTAGAGATAATGTTATACGCAAGTGGCCCATAACTCCCATAACATAACGTGAGCGCCTGATCAGACTAAACCACAGTATACTAGACGGTAGAGATCATCATAGCCCTTAGACTGGATATCCATACCCATACATGAACATGAACCGGTCGTAAGTCACCGGGTGAAGTAATAATCCCATAAGCTGAATCCCATAAACGTGAGGTGGCCACAAGACATATCACATATATCTCAAAAATAAATATTTTATATTTTATGCACGTAATATAATTAAAATCCTGTTTTATTTTACCACTAGAGTTGGATCGTTCCTCAGGCTCGCTGCGACCAAATTCTAACATGAGGGACATGCAAATAACTTAACTTGACCAACCCTTCAAAATCGAGCCAAAAAGAAACTACTACGCCCAACAAACTTAGTATTCAACCATGGCTTCTTACCAACCCGAACCAACATCGAACCATCGTTTAGCCATGATTAAAATACTCCTAAAATACTGGAAAACATAACCATAGTGCTGCAATACACGAAAAAATAGTGAATGGAGGCAAAAAATCGTGAAACGCTCTTTCGAGAGTCACTTTGGCACATTGCACTGTAAATTCTCGTACGACCTCTAAACTTAACCAAATCACAAACGAACAAAAACCTGACCTTCCTAACTCAATAAGGTACTGTCCAGTCCAAGGCCATAGGCCAAAAGCCAACCGAGAACTCAAACGACACCTCTGAACCGAACCCGAAGCTGCTGTCCAATTACAGCAACAGCGCTTGTGCTTGCATCGCTTCGTTTGTGAGGCTATTGGCCATTGGGGCTTGAACCACAAACCAGAACCTCTTACCAACATCCTAAGGTGTGGCTTGAACCATGAATATGGGCCCTAGGCCAGCCACAATCCAAGAAAACACCCAAGGCAATCCGCGCTTCTACCCGAGAACACATACTGCACGCGTGGGTTGTATTGCTTCACTTGCTGTCATGTATCATTCCAGTGGCCATATGATCAACCATGGCATGATCTAGACATCATGAGGTATTGTGTGAACCATGGCTAAGGGCTAGAAGCCAACCAAGATCCACCCTACACCATGAAAGTCGAAACCAAACTCACACAACAAAATCAGAAACTTGAAAACCGAAGGGACACTTGTCTTGTTTGTTTTAAAAACCGATGGGACCATGAACCAAGCCATGAAAGGGAATCTTGGTCACGTCCTATACATTCCAACCCGTGAGGCATAGAGATGGCCGAGAAAATGTTGTGCAGATTTTTCAGAAAAGGTGCTGTCATATTTCGGTTTTGATCCTTAAACCATGAGTATAAAGTGTTTAAAAATATTTATAGGACTTGATTGGAGAGCAATGAACAATATAAACATGCCTGGAAATTTGTTTTGAATAAAACAATTCACTACGATGAACACGGCACGGCGGAGACGGAGTCCTCTTTTTCTTACTTGTTTTTCTCTCTTATTTTTCCTCTTGCAAGTCACGATTTTTCTTGCTGATGAACTCTGAAATTTCGGTGGAATGGTGGAGAGGGAAGGCTAGGAAATGAATGAGAAAGTTGCAAAATAAAAAGGAGATTTGAATGGCACACAAATCTTTCTATCCTTGAGTTGTTTGTTAGATAGGAAATGATATGATATGGTGGGATTGAGGGATGATTTAATGGGATAGGGTGGCCGATTTCTTCTTGTCAAATAAGGGTAAGGATATTGCTTAATTATTAATTAGTGAGGATTTAAAAAGAAAGAATTATTCTACCATGAAGGGATAGTGAAAGATATCAGTTGACAAACTTATATCAAATCTTTCAAGGGGTGGCCGATTTCTATGACTAAAATGAGGTAAAATATTGCTTAATTTTGTATTTTAATCAGTAAAGTTTTATCTACCCATTAAATATTTTAGTGAATTAAATAATTAATTTAGGATAGTAATTATCTTGCATGCATGGCTAATTTTTAAATTAAATTTACTAACATGTTAAGTTACAATTTCTGAAATAAAATAAGCCTAGATTAACTTATCTCAATTGGTCATCTATTTTAATTTAGGCTTTTAATTAAATTATTGGGCATAAAAGAATTTATTTAATACTTATCTATAATTAATTAATTTAATTCTTAAAATTTTTTTTACATTAAAATAAATTATCCTTTATCTTGAATAAATTCTAGGAATATTTTCTTATCATTAAATTTTATCTTAATACTCCAACTCCAGTCCGGCCTCACTTACTTAACTGAAAAGATAAAAACTAAAATACTGCATAAAATAAATAATAATAACTCAACCAATTTTAAAAGAATGAATTTAAATCCTCATGCATAAAAATCATTTTAATTTAAATAATAGTTATTATGCATGACTTATACGTAGTCTGATTTAACGGGTTCTACAAATTAACTCCTGGATAAATTCAAAACTCATTATTTTGATCCCAAATTTTAAACATAGCATTTTTATTATTTATTCTACCCTTGTGAGCCATGAACCACACCCATGGACCCATGGTTCCAATTTTAGTCTTTATATTTTCGTTTTTGAAACCTATTCGAACACACCGAGCCATCTCTCAAAATACTCGAGCCACATCCAAGCCACCTCAAGCCAAACCCTAGACAACCCACCTAGGCACCCTCCAGACCAAGACCAAGCCATAGAACCAGCCTCTAAGGCGCTCAAACACTCCTGGAGCCGAGACCAAATTCTGCACACCTCTAACCCTTCGCCCAAGACTCCTAGCTAGCAAGGGCTTTTTCAGTCGAGCCATCACCAAGCCCACCTGACCCTGACCATCTCTAGACCATGCCCAGACCCTACCCAGACCATCCCAGACCCTGACCGTACGCACGTACAGACCACCTGAAGCCATCAGCAGCCTGCACGTGATCATCTGAGGGTTTCCACTTTTGGCCCGAGCCACAGCGCACCCAGCCACTCTAGCCCCTAGCCCGACCCCTGTGCATCACCCTTGGACCCTGATGGACCTACCCTGAGCCACCCAGCCCCAGCAGCGAACCCCCATGGCCGCTGCTTCACATACTCGAGTGTGGGAGAGAGTCCCTCTTCACGTGGACTCTTCCCCAGCCCAAAGCTCAAACCCTAGCCGCCCTAGGACCCAACCCAGCCCTAGACCGAGACCAACACTGCCCTTGAACCAGCCTTGGCTGAGCTCCCAAGCCCCATGCAAAAGAACCGAACCCCTTGAATCTCAACAAGCACACAAACCCACGACTCCTTCTTGCTTGAATCTTACGGTTGTACAGCTTGTTAATTACTTAACTTTTACCATGTTTTGTTCATGTTTTATTCATATTATATCATGTATTGGCAGCGTGTCCGTCGGATTCAAAAACGTTTTCAAAACAAGCGTAAAATCATCGTATTTTTGAAAATAAACGTTTCCTGTAAAAGATATCAAACACCTATATTTTTCATACAAAAACAATTAAATCATGCATAATATGATTTGTATGATGTTTAAAAGAGTTTAAGAACGTGCTTTTGCGTTTATAATGCTCGAATATACGATCTTTGGCGAGAGTACGACGTTGGATGACCGGAATACAAAGAACACAAGCCTCTTGTTGGAGTAGGTGCCCGTCGAGCCAAGTGTTGGCCGAGGATTCATGTTTAAACTCTATGTTTAAACAATCTTTATTTTTATAATATTTGAAATTATTGCTTGGCACATCTTTATATGTATACACATGCCCTTGAATATACAAATAGTTGAAAGAATATGAAATGCTCATATGATGAGTATCATGAAACTCATATTTGGAATAATATATATTCTAAACAGTTTCTAGTTGATTCAGCCGTCGCTAAGAAGGATAAAATCCGCTCGAGCTTGAGACTAGTATCTGCGATGTGAGTACCATGTTTCAATTATAGGGGACATTGTGATGTCTGAGCATGCAGATAGGTGCTCATTGTAGAGTGCACTGAACAACCCTCCATAAAGGACTTTCCAAGTGGTTCTCACTTATAGAGTGTAAACGTCCTAGTTTATGGTTGTACACCATTAGTACTTATGACACGGGACAACATTGAGACTCTATATGCTAGCATTGCACTTTGACTTGTTTACCGACTCACATGGGGTCATCAGGTGGCAAGGTTGGGTGTTCTGTCGAAACATATAGGAGTCGATGCATTGTAATTGGGGATTCACCGCTTACCTTCGGGTATAGATATTCTATGTGTATGTAGTTTGAAATATCTGATCAGAGTGTTGGTGGTAATTATGAAAGGGGTTTCATAGATTACAACATCGATGCAACTACGATATGACACATAGTATCGATTTTTTTGACAGCTCTCGATATACCAATAGTTGTCGAATCGATTTGGATATATGAGATGAAAGTACCGTACTGTACGTTAACCATAATTGAATGGTTCTCGCATGCACTATCATTTGATACCTAGGAAATCATGTAAGTGATGCTGCTAGGCGTTTAACATGATTGGTTGGATACTATCAGACTTGAGTTCTGACGTTCTTATTATCAAGGAGTTGATAATTAAGAATGGAACTATTGGGGTATGCTCATATAAGGACATGTTTAGTCCCGAATCACATTGAGATGTGAACCCACTGCTAGTTGTATCAATGAATCATTGAGGATCACACAAGTGCTAACTTTCTAGATCCCGTTAAGAAGTAAAATAGTTCAATGTGTTGAATGGCTTATAAAGGAGTTTATAAGCACAAACAAAAATAGAAGTATGACTTCTAAAAGAGGATTATGGGAAATGTAACTTTTAATTTGAGGAAGTGTTCCTAAATTAAAAGTTGGCCAAATAAATAATGTATTTGAAAATTTTGATTTTCATAAACATTGTTATGGAGTAAATTAAATTAATTGAAGTGTTGAATTAATTAATTACTAGTGGACCTAGTAGAGTCCAAGTAATTAAATTAATTCAATTGTTGAATTAATTAAATAATATTGGGTCTTATAGAGCCCAATAGGAAACAATTATTCAACTAGTGGACTTGAGTAAAATCAAGTAAAGTTTAAATGGTCTCAAATGTGTTTGAGATATTTAAATAAAAGTCCATGGACTTTGTAAATGTTACAAGCCCAAATAATATGCATGGTGAGGTGAAGAGTTGGGCGACAACTTTTTCAATAAACAAGGCATGACATGCACATGCAACTTTAACTTTTTACACAACCAAGAAAAAGTTTCCCTCTCTCTTCCTTACAATGCTATGGCTGAAATTTTGAACCACAATTCTCTCAATTTTGGGCTTTTTCAATTGTTGAGGAAAGCATTCTCTTCTTAAAAAATGCACTAATTTTTCTAGTGCAAAATTAGAGTAGATCTACCTTGTTAGTGGTTGTAATGCCCGAGAGTTTTAGCCTGTTAATCTGTGATGATTAATTGATTAATTGATATGATTATAGACGGACCACTTCGCGATTGGATTTTGAATTATGTGAGTTGGCATGTGGGTGCTTAAAAAGTGAGGCCAGAGATTCTGGCGCATATGCGCGGAAGTGGTGCTCGCATATGCGCCAGTTGCTCGGGAAAAGTATGTGCGAGACAGAACTTCTCTCGCATATGCGCGAGACAGGGGTGCGCATATGCGCGAGAGGCTGGATTTCAGAATGTTGATTCCAGAGATTGTGGCGCATGTGCGCCGAGAGAGTGCGCGCATATGCGCGAGTGGATAAATTCAGAACTGCCGGGCAGAAAGCCAGGCGCATATGCGCGGACTTTGTGCGTGCATATGCGCGCGGCATGCAGCATGGGAATGAACCACTTGTCTTCAGCATGCAACGTGTAAGTATATATATATATATCACAAGCCTTCATTATTCAGAATTAGAAGAAGGAAAGAAACGAGAAAGCTCCAAAACCTTACGCCTTTTCCTACTTTAGAATTCGATTTGTTCAAGATCCGCCCGTCTGATTGTAAATCCGACTTCAGTACCGTGCCCCTATTGACGACAGCTACAACAGGACGTAAGTTGTATCGAATTCTGATATCGTTTGAATTTATGATATTGGGGGAATTGTGATTTGACTGATGTTAAGTGTTCTAGACATACTGATCAGTATATAATCGAAGTCAGATCGAAGAACAGATTGCTTATGTAATTGTTATGATTTTCGGAGTTGATTTGATTGAGATTCGATATCATATTTGTATTATCTTTGAGATTATGAGTTCTGGTATTATATCTGTGATGTTGAGATTGACGGGGTTATTGAGATTGTATTATTATGCCGTCGAAACATCAGTAGATTGTTATTGATCAGATTCAGTATTGATTGAGCTTATATTGTTGTACCATATGTCGATTGACATTGATCAGATCGTGTTTGATTTGAGTATTGATCAGAACATGCCTTAAATTGAGTTGTACATTGATATTGTGCATATTGATATTGTCATTGCCAGATTGGGTATGGACAGATTGGAGTGCAAGACTTCGTCTTCGTCAGACCGAGAAGACAAAGGTATAAATCAATGTGAATCGGGAGATCGACTTAAGTCAGATTGGACTTGAGTTTCCCTAAATCACATACTTGTATGTTATCGCTTTTCATACATTTATACCGTTTGAATGAATATGCTTTGTTTATTGATTTATAGAAAAGCATAGAGTAGTAGATAGCTATTGAGTGAGAGTCACTGACAGAAAGGCCAGATTAGGACAGAGTTGTTAATGGCCCATTGCACATTGTCAGAGTTAGAGTTCAGGTAGATATACGTCGTCTTTGGCAGAACAGCCAAGACACCGGACGTTTGGTCATATCGATGTGCTTAGAAGAAGAGCGACTTCTATTGTAGATAATCGATATAGAGAGGACCAAAGTCCGTAAATAAGAACGTACCGCCACCACGATCGGGAGAGTAGGTGGGAGATTGTTGCGTTCTTATTCAGATCGGGATCCCTGGATTAGAAATGAGTCGAGTTTGAGAGTCACAAAGTGTGATTCTTTATTTGATATTGAATTATATTCCTGATTTTGGTACTTGTTTAGAGTATTGATTCATGTCTTGATTGAGATACATGTATGTATATCTGATGCATGCTTTTATATTGTTTATATGAATGCATGTATACTTGGTTTATATTGGGAATTAAATTCTCACCGGAGTTATCCGGCTGTTGTCTTGTTTGTATGTGTGCATGACAACAGGTGGGACAGGATCAGGGTCATGAAGAGAACGAGACATGACTAGTTAGCGTGGAGATCCGGGCTCAGAAGTAAATTAGGATTCATCACTGATATGTCGTTGAACCTAGTTGAATTATTATAGACAATACCAGATTTGTAGGTTTATGTTTAATATGTATTTCGGATTGATTTACATTACGTTTCCGCTTTGTATTTTTTTAAAAAAAATTTTAGACCCTGTTTATTAGAATTGATTAAATTGTCCCAATGATGATTAAGAACATGATTAGCGTCCGGGTCCCCACAGTGGTGGACTTAATTTGAAGGAAAGAAGGAACTTGAGCAACGAGTGCTTAAGAAAAGCTTGTAGATTGTCAACCCTTCAAGAGTTAAGTTGTTTAAAACTTGGTTGGAGCCAATAA
Source organism: Primulina huaijiensis (assembly GCF_012295235.1). NCBI lineage: Eukaryota > Viridiplantae > Streptophyta > Magnoliopsida > Lamiales > Gesneriaceae > Primulina > Primulina huaijiensis. The sequence continues at coordinate 16,365,397 of NC_133306.1, forward strand.
TCAATCTTTATGATTGATATGTAAAATTCTAAAACACTTTATGTATGGTATTTTGTGTTTTCATATTTGCTACACATACTAGTTAGTGCTCGGTTTTCATGCTATGAAAATATTATTTTCGAAAATTCCGTTGCGTATCTGGGCACCGTAACTGATCCTCCTTCAGGTGTATCAGAGCTATGGTTACTATTTTGTGTAGTAAATACATGATATTATATTGAGGTCAATTTCTAACCGCATGAGATAATCGTTACAACAAAACCGAGGCCATTTTGGGGAGGCATTTCGGGCAGCCGCCCGAACCCTACCTTTTAAAATAAAAAATTTTTGTTGGACGTAATCCAGTGACGGAGCTCCGGCAACGGTGATGACGACTAGGGTTTTTTAAGTGTTTTGGAATATCAAAGTGTCATGGGCCTTGGGTTGTTGGGTCATTAAATGGTCAATATATTTTGTGAAATTTAAGTGGGCCAAAATATTTTTGGTGAAAAATACCTTATTGGGTCCTTAAGTTTAAATCTACAAAAGTTGTACATATTTTCTCATAAAATAAATAATTGAAGTTGAACTTTAATTATTTATAGTAAATGGTGATTTACAAGAAATTCGGTTATAAATAAATTAATTAGAAAGTAGACAAAGGAGTTTGTTTACTTTGTTGATTTAGTTTATAATCGTGGCGGTTAGAGATTGAATTAAGATTTATAATATTGGATCAATTGATTATTGTGATAATTAATTGATGATGTATGATATGTGAAATTATGCACGAAGGATGATCAAAAGCCCAAGCCCAATTTGCTAGGTGTATGCTAGGATATTTTGTGTTGAATGATTGTAATAATTATCAATTTATAAGTGAGCTTGATTTATAGCCCGTTCCCACCCCATGAGATGTATCCCTATTTGCCATGGATATTTATTTGTAAATATTAATATAGTGGAATATCAAGATTGGAAGATGGTGGACCTTGCTGATTATGAAGATCGAAGACATGTAAATATTGGAAGCTTATTTAATTATGCATTTGCATCACATGCATTCCCTAGGATTGGACCTAGTCCCGTGTTTGGTTCACACGAGCCATTAGTTTTTAGGGCGATTGATCATCCTTGTTTATTTTACTGTTTATAATATATGCATGATATATTATAAATAATGAGTATGTGCGTTATTATTATGATAATAACAAAGTTGCATGAATCCGGCAAACATACGATCAAACATGGCAAGATTTTAAATAAAATTAATGATGAGACATATCAAAATTAAAAACCCTCATTTTGAATAAGATTCAAAATTAATATCAAACCCGAAAAGAGGAATTATAAAGGGTTTTTATAATTTCCATGTCTTCCATCGACAACGGGTGCATGATGAATGCTACCCATGTTCGGGGCTCGGCTCATATTATTGAGGGGGCCCTGGCCACCGGAAAGTTGTGACATCCATTGACATTGTGATGTGAACTACGTGGAACTCCCATGATTTCGGCTCATATTATTGAGGGAACTCATGGCGACCGTCCATTAAGGTTCAACATCGATGGGTAAGGCTTGACACATAAAGATGAAAGACGTCATATTATTAGGTCCTAATCAAACGTGAGACAAAAATTTACATAGAGGGTTGCATGGAGATGCAATTGAAAACTACCTTTTAGGAATTATGATTGAATGATATTATTTGAGATCATAATTTGCTAATTGGACCTTACATACCTACTGAGAAAAAGAGTTTCTCGTTTTCACTAGAGGGTAGTGAAAGATGTCAAAACAGTGGGAGCGAAAATTTATGAAGTAAAAGTCCATACTTTATATCTTACTAAATATTTTAAAATAGTCATTAACAATTATATTTTTTACTTTTCAGTACAAAATTGACAATGTCTTCGATTCGCAATCCATTATCTGCAATACTCGACAAACACATATTAACTGGACCTAATTACCTCAATTGGCTAAAGAACCTAATCGTCTTGAAGGATAGCATATACACTGACTGAGTCTCCCCCTGTTGAGGCTCCGACTGGCTGCACTCCTGAGAAATTGTAGACTTACAAGGATTAGTAACCATGACTTGAAAGCCAAGTGTTATATGAAGGCTTCTATGAATGATGAGCTGCAGAGGCATTTTGAGAGTGATGCTGACATTCATTTGCATCTCAAGGAGCTCTTTGGTGAGCAAACACGGCCTCTTAGGCATGCTACCGTCAAGCAGCTAATCACTTTACGCATGCGAGATGGGGCTTCGGTCCATGAGCATGGCCTAAAGTTTATTGGTCTTGTGGATAAGCTTGTTGGCATGGATCTTATGTTGCCATCGGAGTTGACCACTAATGTGTTGCTCTTATCACTGCCTAGTTCATTTGATCTTTTTGTGGTGAATTTCAACATCAACAAGCTAGAGCCGACCCTTGAGGAGTTGGTGAATATGCTTGTTACGTTTGAGTCCTCCAACAAGAAAGAGAAGTCAGTTCTTTATGTGGGTTCTTTATCTGGTACTAAGATTGGTCCACATGGGAAGGGAAAGAAGCGTTCTTTCCAACGTCCCAAGAAGAACGTGCCCTTGAAGAGGCAATCTCCGAGTCCCGCTGTGACAGCCATACCAGTTAAGGCTGACAAGACTATTGACATCTGTCATCACTGCAAGAAGTCTGGACATTGGAGGCGTAACTGCAGAGAATATCTTGCCTAGAAAGGTTTTGGAAATGGTATGTTCTACATTGAAGTAAACTTTTTAATCAACTCTACTTCTTAGGTATTAGATACCGGCTGTGTCTCACATCTCTGTAATGAGTTGCAGGTGATGGGAAAAACTAGAATACTAATTGGGAAGGTGAGACCTTCTTGAGGCTGGGCAATGGAGCAAGAGTTGCTGCCAAGGCTATTTGAGAAGTTTACTTGCTTTTGAACAATGATTTTAAGTTAATTTTAAGAGATGTTTTGTTTGTACCTGATTTGGTGAAAAATATTGTTTCCATTTCTATACTTGATAAAGATGGATATTCTTGTTTATTTAGCAAAGGTGTTTGCAATAATTATAAGAATGAATGTTTGATTGGTACTGAAGAACTTGAAAACGATCTCTACAACTTAAAATTGAAAGATATTTAACTAAACAACGTCCAAGCAATAAAACAACAAACAAACGAAAACAAGATACTCTAAATTCAGGACAATTATTGCATGCTCTATTAGGACATATTTCCCTAAGAATGATGAACAAGCTAGTGGGAGTAGGCATGTTTGATATGTCTGATATTAATTCTCTCCCGACTTATGAATCTTGTCTAAAAGGAAAGATGACCAAAATTCTCTTTAAGGGCAATGTGGAGCGAGCCAAAGGGTTATTAGATTTGATCCATACCGATGTGTGCGGTCCGCTTAGCATCACCACTAAGCATGAACATTCCTACTTCATCACCTTGACCGAAGACTTTTCGAGCTATGGGTATGTGTATTTGATGAAATACAAATCTGAAGCCTTTGAAAGGTTCAAAGAATTTAGAAATAAAGTAGAGAAACAGTTGGGACGAAGCATCAAGTCACTTCGATCGGATCGAGGTGGTGAGTACTTGAGTGCCGAGTTCCAAGAGTATCTTAGGGAGAATGGGATTCTCTCGCAGTGGACTCCACCTGCTACACCGCGGTTGAATGGTGTTTCGGAGCATCGTAACCAGACTTTGATGGACATGGTTCGGTCTATAATGCGGTTCACGAAATTGCCGCCATCTTTTTGGGGATATGCGCTTGAGACAACGGCACTGTTGTTGAACAATATCCATTCAAAGGCAGTTGATAAGACACCATATGAGATATGGATGGTTAAGCCTTTCAAATATTCTTACCTTAGAATATGGGGATGCCCTGCTTATGTGAAGCAGGTAGTGGGAGATAAATTGGATAGTCGATCTATGTTATGTTAATTTGTGGGATATCCAAGGAATTCAGTTGGATATTATTTCTATCATCCCCAAGAAACAGAGGTGTTTGTTTCTGGGAATACAACCTTTTTGGAAAAGGAATTTCTATTGGATAGAAAAAAAGATATGATAGAACTCGAAGAGGTTCGAGAGACACCCAAAATTGTAGATACCACACCTGAAGAGCCAAGAGAGGAGATACAAGCTAATAGAATATCTGAGAGAGTCTCGAGACCATCTATGAGGTTTGGTCTGCTTCTTGAAGAGGGCCATGATGATCCTAAACATAGATGTGATCCATTAACCTCCAAGGAAGCTTTATCTGATGCCGATTCATTCAAGTGGCTTGAAGTTTATGGAATCTGAGATGAATTCCATGTATTCGAACCAAGTGTGGAATCTTGTAGATCCACCTGAGGAAACTGTTCTCATAGGGTGTAAATGGATTTACAAGAGGAAACTTGGGGCGGATGGGAAGGTATTGACCTTCAAGACGCGATTGGTAGCAAAAGGATATACTGAAAGACAAGGAGTTGACTTTAAGAAACCTTTTCTTTAGTTGCAATGTTCAAGTCTATAACGATATTGCTAGCCATAGCTGCATGGTATGACTATGAGATATGGCAGATGGATGTAAAGACAGCCTTTCTTAATGGGGATATTAAGGAAGAGAATTACATATTTCAACCTGAAGGGTTTACATCTATTGTAAGTGAGCATATGGTATGCAAACTTCAGAGATCTATTTATGGTCAAAAGCAGGCATGTAGGAGTTGGAACCTCAGATTCGATAATAAAATCAAAGAGTTTGGTTTTACTAAGAATCATGAGGAACTCTGTGTGTATAAGAAGGTCACTGGGAGTGCTGTGACATTCCTGGTGCTTTATGTTGATGACATTATACTGATTGGGAATGATGTAGGGATGTTGCAATCAACTAAAATATGGTTAGCGAGTAAGTTATCGATGCAAGATTTGAGTGTAGCTATAGAGGCCCGTATTTCGTATTCGTATTTTTTTTTTGCGGAATTATTTAAATTTTTCTCTTTAAATAAATGGCATGCATCATTCATAACATAAACCGATAAATAAGTTAAACTTTAAAAATAACAAAGGAAGTAATTATTTTGTTTCAAAACAACAACTTAAAAAAATAAATATTCAACATATAAAAAGATGAGTTTGAACATGAAATGCGAATAAACTGAAACATGAGGTCCTCGGGTTCCTACTACTGCCGACCCAAGCTAGCTCACTGGTCCCCGCCCTCGGTCCCGACCTTATCAGTACCTACAACAATCAAGTCTAGTGAGTCTAAAGACTCAACATGCATATATCGTGAATAACTAGTAAGTATATATCATAAAATCGCATGCAACGTAGAAATATCGTATCGTAAAGCGTAAGGTGAAAATCGTGTCATGAGTAATTATAAATACGTGCATATCTGAAAATCGTACGTAAAAGATTTGCTCGATAGAGCCCTGTCATAAAATATCATATCGTAATTTTTCTGGTAGAGATAATGTTTCAACGCAAGTGGCCCATAACATAACATGCACGTCTGATCAGACTAAACCACAGTATACTAGACGGTAGAGATCATCACAGCCCTTGGACTGGATATCTGTACCCATACATAATCGTAAACCGGTCGTAAGTCACCGGTTGAATCAATCCCATAAGCGTAAGATGTCCACAAAACATATCACATATATCTCAAAAATAAACATTTTATATTTTATGCACGTAATATAATTATAACCCTGTTTTATCGAATGAGTTGGATCATTCCCAGGCTTGCTGCGACCTAATTCTAACATGAGAAACATGCAAATAATCTCAACTTGGCAGAAACTTAATATCCGAACCAAAAACAAGACAAACGCGACCAACAAACTAATTTTCCAACCATGACTCCGTACCAACCCGAACCAACATCAAACAATCGTTTAGTCACGATTAAAATATGCCTAACATGATGAAATAATGCTCCTAAGTATTGTAATTCATGAAATTTAGTGAATAGAGGCCAAACTCTTGAAACGCTCTTTCTATAGTCACTTTGGCACATTGCACCGTAAATTCTCGTACGACCTCTAAACTTGACCAAATTATGAACGGCCAAAAAAACATGACCTTACTAACTCATTGAGGTACTGTCCAGTCCAAGGCCATAGGCTAAAAGTCAACCAAGAACTCGAACGAGACCCCTGCACTGAAACCTTGCTGCTGTCAATATGCGTGACAGCAGCTGCGCTTGCTTGGCTTCGTTTCCAAGACCAATGGCTATTGGGGCTTGAACCACCAACTAGAGTCTCTTACCAACGTCCCAAGGCATGTCTTGAACCATGGCTAAGGGCACTAGGCTGGCCACAATCCAAGCAAATACCTAGGACAACACAAGGTTCAAACTGAGAACTTAGAAAATCTGTACTGTGATGTATCAAATCACCTTGCTGTCTTGTATCGTTCTATTGGCCGTATGGTTGATCATGGCTTGATCTAGACATCATGAGGTATTGTGGGAACCATGGCTAAGGGCTAGAATCCAAACAAGATCCACCCAACACTCAAAAAGCCGAAACCAACTCACTCTCACCAGAAAATGAAAACCGAGGGGGTATATGTTTGGTTGTTGAAAATTATTGATGGATCCGTGAACCAAGCCTTGAAAGGTTGTCTTGGTCACATCCTAGACATGCTAAAGGAGGGTTCTAACCATGGTTATAGGCCCTGGGCCAACCAAGATTCGAACACTCCTCTTAGACAATCGAACAACAAAAATCGTGACTCAACTTTGCAACTATGGGAGAAGTTGCTGTCAAGTCTTCCTCCTGCGTGCATGGGCTTGAACTAATGAACCAACATGGCCCTAACACACTCTAGTACATGCCTAGATGCAGCTTGGAGCGCCTGGAACCGAGCCAACCTCCTGAAATCACAAAGCACGCCAAAACCGTGAAGCATGAAGGAAGGGGTCGAAGGGGCTGTGCAGGATTTTCTTCAAAAATTGATGTCAAATTTCGGTTTTCTCCTTAAATTCATGAACATGTGATGTTTAAAAATATTTATAGGACTTTATTGAAGAGAAAAGAATAACATATACATGCCTGGAAATTTTGTTTTGAATAAAACAAACAAAACGACGAATATGGCGCGGCGGAGTCGGAGTTGGGTTTTTTTCTTTTCTCTCTTGTTTTCTTGATGTTACTCACGATTTTGCTGCTGGTTTTTCTCTGAAATTTTTGAAGATATGGGTGGAGAGAATGCTAAGGAATGAAGGGGAAGGTTACTAATTAAATGGGGAGTTTGAATGGCAATCCCAATCTTTTTATCCTTGCTTCTTTGGGAGATAAGGAATGATGTGATAAATTGTTGGATTGAGGGGAATTAGGGGAGGTGATGGCCGAGATTCGCTATCAAAATGCAAGGGAAAATGTTGATTAAATCTTGTATTTTAACTTATTAAAGTTTTAAACATTCATTATGTATTTTAGTAAATTAATAAATTACATTAGGATGACCATTTCTTGCATGGCATGACTTGATCTTAAAATTAATTACTAACATGTTAGGTTATTATTTCTTGAATATGTTAGGCCTAGATTAATTTATTCCAATTGGTTACACATTTTAATTTAGGCTTTTAAATAAATTATTGGACATAAAAGAACTTATTTACTAATTTAACTTCAATTAATTAAATAATTTCTTAAACATTCTTTTACATTAAAATAAATTATTCCTTCGTTTAACTTAAATTTAAGAATATTTTCTTATTATTAATCTTATCTCAATTCTCCAACTCTAGTCAGGCCTCGCTTATTTAACCGAAAAGATAAAAACTAAACTTCTGTGTAAAATAAATAATCATAACTTAACAAATTTTTAAAAAGAATTAATCCCTCATGCATGTATAAAAATCATTTTAATTTAAATAATAGCAATTATGCATGGCTTATACATAATCTGATTTTCGGGTTCTAGAGTAGCATCTTTTGTATGGGAATACGAATCTATAGAGATAGATCAAGAAGATTGCTTGGTCTCACCCAGTCCACATACATTGATACCATCGTGAAGCGGTTCTCGATGGATGAGTCAAAGAGAGGACATCAACCAATGTGCATGGCGTGTCCCTATCCAAGTCTATGTCTCCCAAGACTGATGCAGAGATAGCGGAGTTGACAAGCATTCCTTATGCATCTGCAATTGGTAGTATCATGTATTGAATGATATCTACACGTCCTGACGTGGCTTTTCTTTTATGTGCAGTGAGTAAATATCAATCAAACCCTGGTATTTCACATTAGAAAGCTGTGAAAGACATCCTCAAGTATTTGAGAAGGACCAATAAGTTGTTCTTGGTCTATGTGGGTGGAGAACTGAAATTGGAAGGCTATACCGACTCTAGCTTCCAAAGCGATATCGATGACTCAAAGTCAACCTCTGGGTTTGTATTCATGCTCAATGGTGATGTTGTCTCTTGTAAGAGTTCCAAGTAAGGCAGTACTGCGGATTCCACCATATAGGCCGAATACATTGCTGCATCAGCAGCAGCAAAGGAGGCTGTTTGGATAAAGAATTTCGTCCAAGAGTTGGGCGTCATTCCTAATGGAGTTGCTCCAGTCCCGGTGTTTTGTGACAACACGGGAGCCATTGCTCAGGCTAAGGAGCCAAGGTCTCCTCAGAAATCCAAACATGTATTGAGAAAGTACCACATCCTCCGAGAGATTGTGGAGAAGTGTCGATTGACAAAGTCGGCTCCGCAGATAATGCTGCTGATCCACTAACTAAGCCTTTATATGGACCATTATTCGAGAAGCATCGCGAATCGATGGGTTTGAAGCATGTGAGTAGTTGGCTCTAGTGCAAATGGGATTTTGTTGGAGTAGGTGCCCGTCAAACCAAGTGTTGGCCGAGGGTTCATGTTTAAACTCTATGTATAAACAATATTTATTTTAATAATATTTGAAATTATTGCTTTGTCACATCTTTATCTGTATATCCATGCTAGTTGCATAGATAAAGTCCTTGAATATATAAATAGTAGAAAGAATATGAGATGCTCATATGATGAGTATCATGAAACTCATATTCGGAATAATGTATATTCTAAACAGTTTCTAGTTGATTCAGCCGTCGCAAAGAAGGATAAAATCCGCTCGAGCTTGAGACTAGTATCTGCAATGTGAATATCATGTTTCATTGATAGGGGACATTGTGACGTCTGAGCATGCAGATAGGTGCTCCTTGTAGAGTGCACTGAACAACCCTCCATAAAGGACTTTCCAAGTGGTTCTCACTTATAGAGTGTAAACGTCCTAGTTTATGGTTGTACACCATTAGTCCTTATGACATTTTGTGTTTTCATATTTGCTACACATACTAGTGGATGCTCGGTTTTCATGCTATGAAAATATGATTTTCGAAAATTCCATTGCGCATCCGGGTACCGTAACCGATCTCCTTTCACCTCTACCTTCCTTGATATTTTCAAAAATTGTGTGATGTGTGTGAGTTTGTAGGACCGAGCGGTTGCCGTTTTACCAAAAGCTATAACTGGTGGTAATGGTGTAACTCAAATCTTTTAAACCACACATCATCTCAAGAACCACGGTTCGATCGCTCTACCAAGCAAAGACAATTATTGCACTCAACAATCTCCCTCCCAATAATTGCACTCCTTGCAATCAATGGGAATCAAGTGACCTTGGCTCTGATACAAATTGTAGAACCGAGCGCTTGCCGCTTTACCAAAAGCTATAGCCGGTGGTAATGGTGCAACTCAAATCTTTTAAATCGCACAGCAGATCAAGCACAAAGATTCGATCGCTCTACTAAGCAAGGGCAATTATTGCACCCCAATAGAGTGTGTTTTTGGCTGCTAGGTTATGAGATTGTGGTGTTTTGAAAGCCTTGGTAACTTACTTATAAATAATTATCATGTTAATGTGCTTTGGTTTTGGGATTGCAAGCCTAAGGATAATTGGGCCTACTTAAATTAATTAAATTGGGCCCAATAACATTTAATTAATTAAATAATAAAAGTTTATAAAATAATTTTTCATAAAATAATATTTGTGATCTTTTAAAACTTCTTGTTTGCCCAAAACCGGCTTCCCAGGAAAAATCGAGCTCGACACGTAAAATAATTCGAACTCCAACATTTTTAGGAAAATTAAATCATTTTTAAATCATATTAGGAAGCCTCGTCATTATTTAATGAAAATTAAATATCCTTGTCTTTTTCGTCCCCAGGTCTCTTTTCCCCTGCCTATTATCGAATATTCGGGTAAAATCTTTAATTTCATGTAATCATGTCATATTATCATTTAATCATGCAATCATACATTTAATCTTATAATAAATATCATGCTATCATTTAAAAGTAATTAAATAAAACAATTAAGCAATTAAAATAATTTTGCATGCATGTAATTTACGTAGGTTGGTTTTTCGAACGTTACATGTTGAGTATTACTGTAAGGTCCAAAATGCGATAACGTAATCCATGCATGCAAATATAGGAAAATGGAAAATGTTTAATTAAATCATTTTAATTGCATTGATTAAATGTGATAGGCATGTTTACATGATTAAATGTGATAGGCATGTTTACATGATTAAAATATGATTTTCTAGTAGAATGCATAAAACTGTGTTTCAATGGTTATTCGAGACGCGACCGAGGAACGGAGATCGGGGACTGTGAGGGAAAATATTTTTAAATGATTATTTTAAATTATTTAATATATGACATATTTAATAGGTGATTTTCGAAAATAGTGTTTTTGAGGTGTTTTTACATGTCGAGTAGTATTTTAAACCGGTAATCCACTTTTGATGAAAGCATGGACTTTTTGGAGGCTCGGTTAAAATTTTCAAAAACTATCCTAAATGAAATATTTTACCTACATTATAATGAGCCTATTATACCAAGGTTATTGGGCCTAAACTCCTACCCAAGTATTTTATATCAAACTTGATGCTTTCAAGCCCTAATCTACATTCTAAACTCACGCCTCAACCTAGACTCCAAGGGTTTTTATCCTCCATCAGCACACGCACGCACACACATATTTTCAAATCAATTCACGTAAATTTTGAGGAATAAACACAGCAAGGCTCCCCCGTCTCTCTGCCAACGTTCTTCGCGTCTAGGATTGTTTTTCGCGTGTGAAACACGCAAAAGCATGCCTTAATCTTTCTTTGCTCATCGTTCATATCATATTATGTGTGAGGATGCATGTTTAAATGAAAAATATGTCCCCTCTTATTTATTTTCATTTTTATGAAGAAACACATGAAAAACTTGATTTTTCTTGCATGTTGTGATGGTTATTGTTAAAGGGCAAGGGGCTACCAGTGTAAGGATGTTAGAGGGCCAATTTATAGTAGATTTAGGTGTCCTAAGGGGCACGGTTCTAGGCTGGAAAAGAAGGGAAGAGGGTTGAACAAAAATTGGGTTCTAAGGGGAACTAGGGTTTCGATTTTGGCTCTTGGAAGGTGCAGGCTGCGTGCTGCATTTGGGTAACATCCAAGGGTCTTAAGAGGGCTGATTCATGGTCCTAGATAGATTAAGGGGCGGCTGGTGCAAGGACTAGGGCTGGAACCGTGAGGCTCGATCGCGTGGTTCATGAGGTGCATGGGTTTGAGGGCAGCACGTGCATGGCTCACTAGGCTTTGTCCAGCAACTAGCTAAGGGTTCTTTTGAGGTCCTAGGATGGCTGGTTAGGGGTTGTTCACGTTGGTTAAGGCCTAGGATCGAAGGACATGTCATTTGGTTGAGGCTAGGGTTTAGTGGATTTGAGCATATATTTTCAGCAGGGTTCTAGGCGTCTTTAAGGGCTTTAAAAGGCTTGATTTGGGTTGTAAATGGTATGGTTAGGTGTTGGTAAGCTATGTTTAAATTTTGGTGAAATCTGGTTAGGTTTCGAGTCGATTCGGGTTAAAACCAGGACTTCGGTTCAAGTTTTCAAACAAATTACGAAATTTAGTGGAGGTCTTAAGTTTACGTTTAAGAAATATTTATGAGTGTAATTTAAGGTGTTATGGTAAGTTTGGATGGATTTGGGTCATCGTTTTATGGTCCAAGGGTAAAATGGAAAAGTTAGGGTTTCAGAGGCAAAACGATCATTTTACACCTGAAAAATGTTAGAAGTCCGGACACTGTCTTGAATGTAGTAATTAATGTTAAAATGTTTATTTTGAAAGGTTAGGGAGTTTAATGATGAAAAACGAAAAATGTTAAAAGATGTGTTGCATGCTTGGTTTAAAAGAAAATGATATCTATGCATGTATTTTTATAAAGTGATGGAAACGATGAAATTTTTTTGAATGAAGTGACTTAATTGTGACGGTAAGGAAATGGGGATTTGTGAGGGACTGAGTGCTACAACTTAAATTGTTATTTACCCAAGTGTAGGTTGTCTACAAGTAATATATTTAGTAAGTAAGAGATCGTACCATGGAGAGGATATATATATATAATATAAACGTTAGTTGCAATAATATAAACGTTAGTTGCAATAAAGTAAATGTTAGATTGTTAGATGTTAATATTAAATCATAATATTGTATTTAGAATAATCGACAGAGCCACGCTATTATCTAAATGAAATATATGTTTTAATAATAATAATAATAATTGATGAAATATTTATTGTATCAAAATTAAACAACAAATCAAGATAACAACTTCAATGGTATCAATAATTTGATGTAAATTGATAACAACAAATAATTTATTTTTATACCCACAATAAAAAAAAGTTAGCTAAATGAAAAGAAATATAGAAATAATATATAAAATATAAACAATCTTACTTCACCAAGAATTCATCCTCTTCACCTTGATATATTAGGTTTTGCTTGCCATGAACTTACTTTTAATCAACAATAAAATCATCACTCATAGTTGAGAAAGTGAAAGAAAATATATTAGAACTTAAAATTTTTATTTCCACACTAATACACACACACACACTCTTTATTTTACAATGGGATAAGATACTCCTCAACCTAACACAAGGCCTCTATTTATAGATCAAATGAGCGAAAATGTCAAAAATTTTATTATTGTCATATAGTTGTAATAGTAGTTTTTGTCTTCCAACTTCAATTTCATGGCCCTTCTTTATATGCTATGATCCACGACTTTAATATCCAAATTCCACTTTGCTCAAAATAGCAAACATGTAGGGAATTGTCTGGAAATGAATTTGGTCATTTGATTCAACTAATTTGGTTAAATACTGAAATAGTTATGATTTTTTTACTATAAGCCGGTCATAGTAAAAGTAAATCTGTCAACTTTTTTATATTTGCAAAATTTGATCATCTTAATTATCTTTTTAGGCACTCATATCTTCTGCAAAGTTATAGATACTTTGTAAGGTCCAGAAAATTTAAATTTACGTAACTTAGATGTATGCAATCTAGAGTTTTATTTGAAATATATGTTTAATTATTTTTATGCATTTAATGCATAATTATTGCATGATAGGGAATTATTTCATGATATTTTAAAAGTTCATGCATTAGGGTTTCTAGATGCATTTCGTGCTCGAAAGAGGAACGGAGACTGGGGATTTATCAGAAAAATTATTTTATGAAGGGATTAATTTTTATTAATCAATATGGAGTGTTTTTAAGTGTATTTTTAAAAAATGAGCTTTATTGGGTATTTTTACCCGCAAGATTTTATTTTTATCCGGTACGCAAATTTTATCGAATTGGAGGACTTTTTGAGGGTTCGGGCAATATTTTCAAAAACGTACCAAAATTAAATATTTTTCGGGAGTGTTTTTGGGCTTTACGGGTTAATTTTTAAGCTTAATAGGCTCCAAATCATTTTAATCCTTTTTGAATACCAACTTAGGGCCCATTAGTAATATAATTATTATTTAATTACAACCCTAAACATCCCTAAACCTAATCCTAATCACATCAGCCGCCCATACTCCTCCTAGCAGCAGCTTTCACGTGAGAAATATCAGCAACCTTCGACCACCCTCTCCCCTTCAATATAGATCATCTCCGCTTCCCCGGTGCCTCATCGTCACGCATTCCTTCAAGTTTTCTTGCATAAAATGAAAAAAGCGCGCTTGTATCTTCAATTTTCTCTTCATTCACACCAATACTATGCTGGAATCTATGTGTGTGCTCGAAAATTAAAGGATCTTTCTTGTGGTTGTGTTTTTGTTACAAACTTGTCATGGAACTTGCATTGTTTTGATTTAAGCTCTCGTTTTCGTATTTATGTGCAAGGGGTTGTTAATTTTATGATTCAAGGGGGCTGTACATGTTGTATATAATGATGTCTAGGTGCTGGAGTTTCGAGTCTACCAAACTCGAGGGGAAATCGTTCGGGTCTAGCGTTTGTCAGTGTTTGAGGACAAGATCGAGGGCTTAGGGTTGACAGTCGTGCATGGGTCGATGCCAGCCTTGAAACCGACCCTTTTGGGTCCATGTTAGGGCTAGGAGAGGGATAGAAGCGGTTGGTCTTGGTCCATAAGCGGATCGAAGGAGCTTAGGTTGAGGGAGCTCGGGTAGCTTGTTTATGGGAGGGGCCATCGGGTGCATTGTATGTGGCACGCTTCTTGGATATTAGGATAGCTAGGGTTGGTCCAGGAGGGCCCCATGGGTTCGGTCTTGAGTCCAGCAAGGGTGGTTAAGTGCTGGACCTGTTGGCTTGGAGGCTGGGACCGATAGATTCAAGTTTAGCGCCTAAGGTTTCCAAATGAGGGTTGTAGAACTTGTCCAGCAGATGCAGGGTATTGTTCGAAGGGCTTAGGGGCTGGTCGTGATGGTTTAGGGCCTTCTAGATGTTTATAAGCCGCGGTAGAAAGTTGGGAAAAATTTGGTTAAGTTTCGAGTCGATTCGGGTTAAAACCGAGACCACGGTCCAAATTTTAAAACGAATCGATTAAGTTTTGAAACGGGCTTGAGTTTACGTCTAATGATGCTTATAAATATGTTTTGGGACGTTTTAAGGAGTTGGGTAAGATTCGGGTCGAAATTTAGAGTTCCAGGGGTAAAATTGTCATTTTGGGTTTCCATGGGTAAAATGGTCATTTTGCACCCGGGATTGAGATTTTAGTCCTGGCAGCGCCCTGATCACAAATTTATAACATTTTAAATGTTTATGCATCATGTATATAATTTCTATGTAATTACGAAAAATATACGATACATGCTTGATTTTAAGGAAAAAGTTTATTTACATGCATTTTTTTTATTAAGTGATGATTATGATGACATGTTTTGAAAGAAGGGAGTTAGTTGTGGCTAATACGAATACATTAATACGATGATATGTAAGGCCAAGGCTCAGTGGGCGGGTAATGCTATCGCTGATGTCCCCGTCGTCGGGTACCGCGGTTACACGTTGATGGATCCATCGACTGACATGTTAATACGAAAGTCACAGCTAACGAACGGAATTCAAATTAAGAAACAAACTTGTATATGTCGATATGATGATATGTGCTTTGATTATTATCATGCTTTGAAAGGTTACGATTATGCATACGCTTTTCCATGATCATGAAATTGTAAGTTGAATACGGTATTTTTCACTGTTGTATGCTATGTACATGTATTTGTTATTAACGGTACAGGTGTGTTGAGTTTTTAGACTCACTAGGCGTGTGTGATGCAGGTGAGCATTTGGATGAGGAGACTAGAGGTACTGAACTCTGAGTAGTCAGAGTTGGGTGTGCGCGCACGACCCGAGGACCATTTATGTTTCCGCACATTATTTTTTATGAGTTTGAGAGGACATGAGTATTTTTATACATTCGTTTGTTACGATGATGGTTTTAGGATTTTTACTCGTTATGTTTAAGCATTTTCTGTTGGTCGAGTTTGGCCATTTTAAGCCGCTATATTTTATCGTCAAATATTTACGATTGCTTTCGAATGTTACATCTTTCAGTAGAGTTGCATGCATGCAAAATATTTAAGTGTTTATTTTCAAAATGTGACCTTTACAAAAAAATAAATAAATAAATTTTGCATTTTAAATGAGTCGATGTTTCAGTTGGTATCAGAACAAGGATCCTGTATATGATTGTGCCACCGCCAGCTTCTGCCGCTCAGTCTTCAAGCCTCAAGTCTATAAGCTTTTAAGTTTTAAAATTTTTTTTAATGATTTACTGCTATCACCTGCATGTCTTCATGATATACGATTTACGAGGATTTTCAGTGCATGTTTAACAGCTGTTATGATTTAAAGACTTATTTTTTTGAAAAACCAGATTAATTGCATGATGGGTTACATTTATAAATTGGACTGTATTCAGATATGCCTCCCAGACGCGCCTCTAGTGCAGACAGACAGGACAAGATTCCTGGAGGCGGCAGAGGCCTTCCACCACCACCACCTATGGATGTAGCCACCCGTGTACTAGAGGGTATGGCTAGGCTATTGGAGCAGGTACAGCAGGCTCCCAGATCGTAGACAAATATTCTTGAGCAGTTCAGACGGCTCAACCCGAAGGAGTTCGGGGGTACCACTGATCCATTCTTGGCAGAGGGATGGATTAGATCGTTGAAGCTGCATTTTGAGCACTTGTAGATGAGAGATGGCGACCGGGTCAGGTGCGCCACCTATATGCTGAGGGATGATGCATCCCTATGGTGGGAGGGAGCTGCTCATGCCGTGGACTTGGCTACTCTCTCCTGGGACAGGTTCAAGGAGATGTTCTACGACAAGTATTTCCCAGCTGATGTCAGGGGCCGCCTGACGAGGGAGTTCATGAGTCTCTGTCGGTGGGACTTGACTGTGGCCGAGTTTATTCGGAAGTTTGCAGGGGTTTCCACTTTGTGCCCCTTATTGCTAGAGATGCCTCCCAGAAGCTGAGGCATTTCATGGATGGACTGAGACCCACCCTGTGTCGGAACGTTATGCTTATGAGACCGGCATGCTATGATGAAGCCACCGCCTGTACTTTTCAGGAGGAACAGTCCCTGCGGGACATAGACTTCAAGATGCAGAGGAAGCGACATCAGGCCCAGTCCAGTTCTCAGCAGCAAAAAAAGCAGTTTATAGGGTCACAGAGACAGCAGGGCAGCAGAAGCCCCAGGGGCAGTTTCAGATGCCCAGACAGCAGAGGCCACCTCAGGCACCCAGGGATCCTAAGTCAGTGGAAGGACAGGTATGCAAGCAGTGCAACATGTTGCATTACGGCAAATGCATGTGGGGCTCCTTCATATGCTTCATACGCAAATAGGAGTGCCACAAGGCCGCTGATTGCCCCAGGAACAAGGGCCCTACAACTGGAAGGGCCTACGTGATGCATGCAGAGGAGGCAGAGGCGGAGCCAGATTCCACTTTTTTCACCGGTAACTTTTACGCTTAAGTTTTATGTGTTTACCACTTGAATGCATTAAGTGATTTGATTATTATGAGAATTATTGCTGAAATTTCAAGCATAGGAGGATTAGGGTGCATGTTCTACCTAGTGGCCTTAAGGATTTGATTGCATGATTTGATAATTTTAAGGACCCAATTGCAATAACTGATAATTTGCAGACCTAATTGCTAAAATCTAGAGTTCAGGGGACTCTTTTCGAAACTTCTGGATTTTTGGGGATTTAATTCTAAATTTTTCGAGAATTATAAGATTGTTTTGGGGTTAGAATTCGAATATTTTAAGGGGTCATTTTGCAAATTTTTGAAACCTTAAGGACTAAACTGCAATTTCTGAAATTTTGAGGATTTTGGGTTAATTGCCGATAAAAAATTTATTAAACTTCAACACGATTAGATTTGATGGTATGTTTTGTCGCAGGAAGGATATACATTTCAGGTGTAGCCACGTATGCATTGCTAGACTCAGGGGCTACACATTCGTTTATATCCTAATCTTTCGTCAAGCGATTAGGAATCTTACCGGTAGTGATGGATTCAGAGTTCAAAGTATCGATCATATCCTTGGATCAGATGTTCACTTCTCAGATAGTGAAGAGATTGGAGCTTCGGTTACAGAAATATACGGTGCAGGCAGACTTGATAGTGCTACCGTTGACGGAGTTCGACATTATTCTGGGAATGGATTGGCTTTTGTTGAACGGAGCTGTCATAGAATTTCGACAGAGGTCAGTATTTGTCCGACCGCCCAGTGGGAAGCCGTTTGTTTTCGAGGCGGCCAGACATCAGTAGATTCCACACGTCATTTCTTGCATGTGTGCGAGGAAGCTTATGAGAAGAGGCTGTCACGCAATTTTGGCCAGCATTGTATCAGTGTTAGAGCCAGTCAGGAAGAGGCTCGAGGATGTGGATGTGGTCAGTGAGTTCTCCAGTGTCTTCCATGACGTTGTTTCAGGCATTCCACCAGACAGAGATGTGGACTTCTACATTGAGCTCATGCCAGCTACAGTGCCGATCTCTAAGGCACCCTACCGTCTAGCACCTGCAGAGATGAAAGAACTGAAAGATCAGATACAGGATTTGCTAGATAAGGGATTCATTTGCCCTAGATTTTCTCCATGGGGCGCTCCCGTACTGTTTGTCAAGAATAATGATGGCAGCATACGACTGTGCATTCATTACAAAGAGCTGAACAGAGTCACAGTTAAGAACAAGTATCTGTTGCCAAGGATCGAGGATTTGTTTTACCAGCTACAGGGAGCATCAGTGTTCTCAAAATAGATTTTCGATCTGGTTACCATCAGCTAAAAGTGATAGAGGCTGACGTGCACAAGACAGCCTTCCGGACGCGTTGTGGGCACTATGAGTTTATGGTGATGCACTTCAGTTTGACGAACTCGACAGCGATATTCATGGATCTCATGAATCGCGTGTTTCAGCCTTACTTGGATCAGTTTGTCATAGTTTTCATTGACGATATTCTGATCTATTTGAAGAGCAGAGAGGAGCACAGTCAGCATCTGAGGACCGTACTGCAGACTTTACAAGACAGACAACTGTATGCCAAGTTCAGTAAGTGCTTCTGACTTGACAGAGTGACATTCTTGGGCCACATTGTATCGCAGGATGGTATTGAGGTCGACCCAAGCAAGGTCGAGGCAGTCAAAGATTGGCCAGTGCCTAAGAGCGTGACAGAGATCCATAGCTTCTTGGGGTTAGCTGGGTACTACAGGAAATTCATTCAGGGCTTCTCTTCTATTGCGGTGCCCATGACCGCCTTGACGAAGAATAATGCCAAGTTTATCTGGGGATCTGAGGGTCAGGAGAGCTTTGACATACTGAAGTTAGCGTTGACCACTGCACCAGTACTAGCTATGCCATCAGGACAGGGAGAGTTTATGGTTTATACAGATGCATCGAAGCTCGGTTTGGACGCGGTTCTGATACAGCAGGACAGAGTGATAGCCTACGCGTCCAGACAGCTAAAGGTCCATGAGAAGAATTATCCGACTCATAACCTCGAGCTAGCTGCAGTGGTATTTGCCCTGAAGATCTAGAGCCACTATCTGTATGGGGAGAAGTGCAAGATTTTTACTAATCACAAGAGCCTGAAGTACTTCTTCACACAGAAAGAGCTGAATATGAGACAGATGAGATGGCTAGAGCTAGTGAAAGATTACCGGTTAAGGCTAATGTGGTTGTGGATGCTCTGAGCAGGAAGCACGCAGTGATTGTCCATTTGTCGGTACAGAGACCGCTGCAGGCGGAGATTCAGAGATTTGACCTTGTAGTTTATGCCAGGGGCGATGCCCCAAATCTTGCTACTCTGACAGTACAACCGACATTGAGGGACATAATTTGGACGGGGCAGACTTCTGATGAGCAGTTGCAGAAGTAGAGGCAGAGGGACGAGGTTAAGGTCCAGAGACTGTATACAGTTGTGGACGGCATAGCCAGATACAGGGACCGTCTGTGGGTTCCTGACAGTGATTCCCTTAGAGCAGATATCTTGAGCGAGGCCCACAACACCCCGTACTCCATCCATCCAGGGAGTACGAAGATGTATCAGGATCTACAGACTTTTTATTGGTGGCCGGGCATGAAGCAAGATATTCTGCGATTTGTTTCCGAGAAGCAAGATATTCTGCGATATGTTTCCGAGTGTTTGACATGTCAGCAAGTCAAGGCAGAGCATCAAAAACCTGCAGAGAAGCTGAGACCACTCCTTATTCCCGAGTGGAAATGGGAGAACATCACCATGGACTTTGTGACAGAGATTCCGAGGACTATTGGAGGATTTAATGCCATCTAGGTTATTTTTGATCGGCTCACTAAATAAGCTCATTTCCTACTGATCAAGAAGGCTTTCACCATGACTCAGTACGCAGTGTTGTACATCAGAGAGATAGTCAGACTGCATGGGATTCTCGTGTCCATCGTGTCAGACAGGGATCCGAGTTCACGTCTGTGTTTTTGAAGAATCTCCATCAAGCGTTGGGTACTAAGTTGCTATTCAGTACTTCTTTCCATCCTCAGACAAACGGTCAGTCAGAGAGGGTGATTCAGATTCTGGAGGACCTACTCTGAGCTTGCATTATTGACTTCCAGGGCAGCTGAGAGCTGAAGTTACCTCTTGTGGAGTTCTCATACAACAACAGTTATCAGCATCGATCGGTATGGCTCCGTACGAGGATTTGTACGGGAGGAAGTGTAGGTCGCCAGTGTATTGGGATGAGGTAGGATAGAGAGCGAAATTGGGTCCGGCTATTGTCAGCCAGACAACAGAGTTAGTGGTCGGGATTTGTGACAGGATGAGGATTGTTCATAGCCGTCAGAAAAGTTATGCAGATCAGAGGCGCAGAGATCTCCAGTTCACAGTAAGGGATCACGTTTTTGTGAAGGTCGCACCGATGAAAGGTGTGATGAGATTTGGGAAGAAAGGAAAGCTTAGCCCCAGATTCTGAAAGGAGATCGGTTACGGTGCTTGGATGCGCAACGGAATTTCAAACTAGTTTTACCATAAAAAACCGAGCACCTCACTATATTGTGTTGCAAATAACAAAACAAAAAAATGTCATACATAGTGTGTTGTAGAAATGTACCTATCAATCCCAAAGATTGAAGGTTCATGAGAAGAATTATCTGACTCATGACCTCGAGCTAGCAGCAGTGGTTTTCGCCTTGAAGTTATGGAGGCATTATCTATATGAGGAGATCTGCAGGATTATCACTGATCACAAGAGCCTGAAGTACTTCTTCACACAGAAAGAGCTGAACATGAGACAGTGGAGGTGGCTAGAGCTAGTGTAGGACTACGACTGTGACATTAGCTACCATCTGGTTAAGGTTAATGTGGTTGCGGATGTCCTGAGCAGGAAGAATGCAGTGATCGCTCATTTGTCGGTACAGAGACCATTGCAAGCAGAGATTCAACGGTTTGAGCTTGCAGTCTATGCCAAGGGTGATGCCCCTAGTCTTTCTACCCTGACAGTATAGTCGACACTGAGAGACTGGATTCGAGCGGGGCAGGCTTCGGACGAGCAGTTACAGAAGTGGAGACAGAGGGATGAGTCTAAGGGCCTGAGATTGTATATAGTTGAGGACGGCATAGTCAGATATCGTGACTGACTGTGGGTTCCTAGCAGTGATTCCCTAAGAGCAGATATCATGAGTGAGGCCCACAACACCCCGTACTCCATTCATCCAGGGAGTATGAAGATGTATAAGGATCTACAGACTCTCTTTTGGTGGTCGGGCATGGAGAGAGATATTCTGCGTTTCGTCTCGGAGTGTTTGACGTGTCAGCAGGTCAAGGCAGAGTATCAGAGACCTGCAGGGAAGCTGAGACCACTCCGTATTCCCGAGTGACAATGGGAGAACATTACCATGGATTTTGTGATAGGGCTTCTGAAGACGACTGGAGGATATAATGCATTCGGGTGATAGTTGATCGGCTCACTAAATCAGTACACTTTTTACCGATCAGGAAGACTTTCATCATGACTCAGTATGCAGAGCTGTATATCAGAGAGATAGTCAGACTGCATGGGATTCCAGTGTCCATCGTGTCAGACAAGGATCCAAGGTTCACGTCTGCATTCTAGAAGAGTCTGCATCAGGCATTGGGTACTAAGCTGCTATTCAGGACTGTCTTCCATCCACAGACTGACGGACAGTCAGAGAGGGTTATTCAGATTTTGGAAGACTTACTCAGAGCTTGCATGATCGACTTCTAGGGCAGCTGGGAGCCGAAGTTACCTCTCGTGTAGTTCACGTACAACAACAACTATCAGGCATATATCGGTATGGCTCCATATGAGGCATTGTACAGGAGGAAGTGTAGGTCACTAGTGTATTGGGACGAGGTAGGAGAGAGGGGAAAGTTGGGACCGCATATTGTCAGTCAGACTGCAGATTTAGTGGTCAAGATTTGTGACAGGATGAAGACCGCTCAGAGCCGACAGAAGAGTTATGCAGACCAGCAGTGTTGGGACCTTGATTTCGCAGTCGGGGATCATGTATTTGTGAAATTCGCACTGATGAAAGGTGTGATGAGATTCAAGAAAATGGGAAAACTCAGTCCTAGATTCATAGGACCGTTCAAGATCCTGGTGAGAGTTGGGACACTCGCATACAGAGTTGCATTACCGTCGAATCTGGCGGGAGTTCATAACGTGTTCCATGTCTCTATGATGCGGAAATACATGTAAAATCCTCCACATGTGTTGAACTATGAGCCAATTCACCTAACACCGAACCTGTCTTTCAATGAGAGACCCACTCAGATATTGGATAGACATGAGAAGAGACTCCGGAACAAGGTGATCCACATGGTCAAAGTCAAGTGACTGAATCATTCCGAGGTGGAGACTACTTGGGAGACTAAGACCGAGATAAGGAGTCGCTACCCGGAGTTATTCGGTATGTTTTAAATTTCGAGGACGGAATTCTTGTTAGGGGGAGGGGAGAATTCTAAGGTCTAAGAAATTCGAACTACGTAACCTGACTGCATGCAATCTATGGTTTTATTTAAAATATGTGTTGAATGATTTTTATGAATTTATTGCATGATTATTGCATTGTTAGGTGTTTATTTCTTGGTTATTTAAAGTTACATTCTTTAGGGTTTTAAGTTGCATTTCATGCTCGAACGAGTAACGGAGACCGGGGATAATCAGGAAAAATGTTTTTATTAAATAATTAATTTTAATTATTTAATATATTGTGTATTTAATTATGATTTTTGAAAATGGGCCTTCGTTGGGTATTTTTACTCGTCGGGTTATATTTTTAACTGGTACGCAAAATTTAGCGAATCGGGGGACTTTTTGAGGGTTCAGGCAATATTTTCAAAAACGTAGCTAAACGAAATATTTTTCGAGAGTGTTATTGGGCTTGATGGGTTTATTTTAGTGCTTAATGGCCTAAAACCATTTTAACCTCTTTAATTTTTAATTAAGGGCCCATTAGTGTATTTTTTTTACTTAAACCTAATGAAGCTAAACCCTAAACCTAATATCATCAAGTGTCCGCCCCTCCCTCATTCAGTAGCCTCCATTTTCGAAAATATCCAGCATATCGGTTTTCCCTCAAAGATTTCAAGAAAAATTAATCCCCACCTCTTCGGTGCACGTTCTACGCAAAGGTCTTCAATTTTTCAAGCGTATAAACGCAAAGGCACGTCCAAAATCTCATTTTACTCTTCATTCACATCATAATACGTCAGTTTGTGTGTTCGTGCATGAGTAATTCTTTGATCTATATTGTGGTATTATTTTTGCAAAGTTTTGACATGAAATATGCATGGTTTGATTCATAACTCACGTTTTCTTGGTCATTCTGTAAGGCGGATGCTATGGCTAGGTGTTTAGAGGCTGTCCACGTCAAGGAATAAGGCATCAAGGGGCTGTAGTCGGCTATGGGTCGAGACTTAGTGAGGGCCGATCGGTATGTCTCGGTTGCTTGACTCGGTTTTGAGTAGATCGGAAGTTTTGAGCAAGCCGACTGTGCAAGGATAAAATGGTCAATTACGTATATGCATGATTTTGATAAGTGATTAATATGATAACATGTTTTGAAGGATGGGAGTTGATCCTAACTAATATGTATATGTATATGATGAAATGTAAGGCCAAGGCTCAGTGGGTGGGTAACACTGTCACTGATGTCCCCGCCGCCGGGTACCACGGTTATACGTAGATGGATCCATCGAATAGAGCTTATACGAAAGTCACAACTAATGAACTGAATTCAATTAAAGAAAATGAACACGTATATGATTATATGTTGAGACATGTTTTGACATGTTATGCCTAATGAATTTACTTAAGTGCGCAGAAATCTGGAACTGATCAGGCTTCGAATTGATCAGTTACTGAGCCAAAATTGAAGCTTTCGAGAATCAAACTGAAAGTGTCAAATGATTGCCCAAACTGAATCAGTCCAACTATAGTATCAAAGATCGGTTCCACTTATTGTCCAGCTGACAGGAAGTGCAGCAGAAGACCTTCAAAAGCCCGACCAGTTGATGAAGTTCTCAACTGATGAAGAGCCCTGCTGATCAGTTTAACTAAATGGGTGAAATTAGTTCAACTGACGAGTCAACTGATTTCACCAGTCCAACTGAATATCAGTTCAGCGGACCAGTTAGGAGCATCAGCTAGGAATCAATCAGTTTCAGAACACGACAAGCTTACCTAAGTGGAATCCAGCTGTGCACAAGGGTACAAAAGCAATTGTACGATCAAGGTATAATAATGAACGTTGCAGTAGCGCTTAAAGCCAAAACGTTCCAGAATGATTTCGAGGAACGAATTCAAAATGCAACGAACATATTTGATGAGTCTTGATGTACGGTCACATTGTCCCTATAAATACAAGATCAAGAGCATCAACAAGAGAGTCTCTGGAAAAACAAGTGCAGAAAAACAAGAGAGGGCACGCTTAATTCATATCAGCTTATAGAGAAGCAATCAGCCCAGTTATGAGGGAACACTTCAACATGTTATCAGCTTAGTTTAGAAGCCCTATTTACCTCAGTGTGTGAGAACGCCTTCGTGTGGTATTCATTGTTCAGTTCTCACACACAATCACTCACATAAATCAGAGAGTTGAGCTTATAGAATAGCTGAGTGAGTCTTGCACAAAGACAATAAACTTGTGTATGTAGTCTTTGAAACACAGACGTTAAACAAGTGTTGACCTGGAAAGTGCTGTCTTCAGTCTAGTCTAGGAGTTCAGTTAGGCAGTAGGGTAAGTCCTAAGCTGAGTGGGTTTGTATAAATCAAAGTTTTCTAGTGGACCCGATGTGGTAGAAGGGGTGACGTAGGAGCAGTTGTAATTTTTGAACTTCCATAAACATATCTTGTGTTATTTCTGTTTAACTGCTTGTTTTTGTTCTTAACTGTTTTGATCAATTCTGCTGATATCAATTCAGTTTTGTCCATAACTGAACTGATATAAGTTCTAACTGATTTCCCGTATTTCATTTATTTAGTTGAACAGGATATAAAATCTATCAGTTTTCTTAACGAAGGATTACCTCAAGTATTTTTTGCTTGGTTTAATACTAAACTTGATCTAATTCATCGGTGTAAACATTCTTAGAACACGAGCTATTGCAGCTCATTGATTTATTGTGTAGAAAGCACCTCAAAGGTGTCGAGCACATGATCCATCACCTTATTACGTTTTAAGATCATGAATGGTATGTTGATTACAGTACTTTTCACTGTTGCATGTTATTTATATGTACTCGTTATAACGTTACAGGTGTGTTGAGTCTTTAGACTCACTAGGTGTGAATGATGCAGGTGATCATATTGATCAGGAGATTCGAGGTGCCGAAGACTGAGTAGGCAGAGTTTGTTATGCGCAAGCGAACCCGAGGACCGTTTTTTCCGCACATCATGTTTATGAGATAGGAGTGATTTTGGATATTTTCATACTATGCCTTTTTATATGTTGATTGTTCAACAGGAGTTTTGGGAATATTTTTCACTGCAGTAATTTTTCAGTATTGGATTCCTCTTAATGTGTAATTTACAGCAGTTATTGCATACATGCTTGTAAAAATGTTTATTTTGAAATTTAGCTTTAAAAAGAAAATTATTAGACGTGTCAGTGCTGCTGCTAGCTGCTGTATGGTCACGTCCAGGGGTCCTAAGAGGGCTGAGTCAAGGTCCTAGATAGGCTAAGGGACAGCTGGTGCTAGGGATAGGGCATGGGACGCTAGGTTGGGGGTCCCTCAAGCTTCATGTACACGGTTTATGGGTTGCAAACACATGGGATGTAGAGGCTGCTCCAGTAGCATGCCAAGGGCTTGAGTATGGTCCTAGGAAGGTTGCATAGGGTCTGGACAAGGTGGTTAGGGTCCATGCTTGAAGGAACTCATGATATGTTAAGCTAGGGGTTTTCGAAATATGGGCAAGATTTTCCAGCAGGTATCTAGGTTTGTTCAAAGGTCTTAAATGTCTTGAATTGGGTTGAATAGGTATGGTTAGGTGTTAATAAGCTATGGTTAAAGTTTGGTTAAGTTTCGAGTTGATTCGTGTTAATACCGAGACATAGGTTCAAGTTTTAAAACGAATTCGGAAATTAGTCGACTACCTAAGTTTACGTCTAAAAAATGCTTATGGGTGTATTTTAAGGTATTATGATAAGTTTGGATGCATTCGGGTCATCGTTTTAATGTCCAAGGGTAAATTGGGAAAGTTATAATTTTAGGAGCAAAACGGTCATTTTACACCTGAAAAATGTTAGACGTCCTGGTAGTGCCTTGAATGCTGCAATGAATGTTAAAATATTTATTTTGAAAAATTATGGAATTTTATAATGAAAAACAATAAATGTTAAAAGATGTGTTGTATGCTTGGTTTAAAAGAAATTGATATTTTTGCATGTATGTTTATAAATTGATGAAAACGAGGAAAAATGTTTGGAAAGAAGTGATTTAATTGTGACTGTAAGGAAATGGAAATTCGTGAGGGACGAAGCCCCAGTGGAACCTGTTTATGGGACAAAGCCTCGTGGGAACATTACGACCGAATTTCCATCGAAAGGATATGATGATATGTAAGGCCAAGGCTTAGTTGACGGGTGAGAGTGTAGTGCCCAAAATCAGTACACGTAAATCCCATGCATTATTTAAATTGTTAAATCATTCATTCAAATTTAAAAATGAGCTTTAGCCATGCATGACTTATTTAAAAGTATTATTTTAAATTAATTATGTTTATGTGATGCACGTTAAAATATTTTTCGAGTTTCATGTTTCAGGCGATTATTCGAGGCGTGATCGAGGAAAAGACCGGTGACGATTTTTTTCTGCAAAATTTTAATGTGGTATTTTATTTTAAGTTAAGGTTGGGGCATATTAATTAATTTATTAAGTTTCAGCATTTTAAAGCCTAAATTATGTATTTAATGAGTTTAGAATTTTTAAAACTTTTAAAGTTGTCTTTGTACACTTTATTTTTGTTAAAAGGAGAATTTTATAAAATTAGTGTATATTTTATTTCAAATAAAGGAATTGTTGAGTTAGTGCTTGATTTAACATTAATTAGTGGTTAAACTTTAATTAAGCAATTTTCACTCCCTAAATTTCTACCTAACTCACGCACACACCCTTTCTACACACACACACTCACGTAACACACACACACACAATTCTTTGCACTCCTATTTCATAATTGTTTTTGAGGTAAAAAGTTAAGGTTCTTGAGAGTAAGAGCAGCCGCCCCTCCCTCTTCAATTTCCCAGCAAGTTTTCGTCATTTTGCTTCAAGAAAAATCGAGCCACGTTCGTCCCGAATCAACCTCGCATCTTTCCCCGCGTCGGTATCGCCGTTTTGGTAAAGTTTATCATCATAAGGCACGTATATTCTTTCATTCCTGTATCGATCTCGTCCTATTATGCGTTGTGTTGATATTTATGCGTAAAAATTCATGTGTGATGAGTAGAAGTTTGAGCAATCATGTTTAGATCAATTTTGAAACGATTTTGGATCACAAATTTACGTGTTGGCTGTCATTTTAAATACTGTGATTTTTTAGTCGTGATTCTGAGAAAACTTTTAACACAAAAATTGTAGAACTTTTTAATACCTTCGATTTGATATAAGATTCAAGATTTTTGGACGAAAATTGAGTGAGTTATGGCATTTTTTGTGGGACTGCTCAAACTGCGACTTTTACGTAAATTGTGTTCTTGAAGTTAATTGTTGCAGGTTTCGTTGGGGATCGACGGGTGATCGTTGCTGCATAAAGGCACATTGGTAATGATGTTTGGAGTACTTTTGAGGTTTCGTTTCAGGTCTTTAGGCCCTTTAATTTGTTAGAAGTCTTGGGAAGCGATGGGGT
Source organism: Primulina huaijiensis (assembly GCF_012295235.1). Lineage (NCBI taxonomy): Eukaryota > Viridiplantae > Streptophyta > Magnoliopsida > Lamiales > Gesneriaceae > Primulina > Primulina huaijiensis. The sequence goes on from NC_133306.1 coordinate 16,393,563, forward strand.
GTCAAGCTTTCATGTTTCGGGTTGTATGTGTCGTAGGTTGGACGTCGTTATTTTTTTGGGCGTTCGTACGAGTTTAGTTCAATGCTTTGGTGTCTTAAGATGGTCTCAAGGTGTTTAATTTCGTTCCATTAGTTGTTCGATTGGGAGAATAGACATTGTGTAAGTTTTCCCCGCAGGTTCAGAAAAATCGAGGCCACACGGACCCTGGCACGGGGTCCGTGCCTTTGTTTCCTCGTCAGTGTCATTTTTGCGTGCTGACACGGACCCCCACATGTACTAGGGCACGGGGTCCGTGCCTTTGTTTCTTTTCGGTGTCAAAATTCGCGAAGACACCCGGAGCCCTACACGGACCCTAGCACGGGGTCCGTGCCCCTTCTTCCTTCCGAGTATTCTTTCCACCGCACTTAGACGGACCCGTATACGGACCCGGTAATGGGGTCCGTGAACTCGCGTTTTTGGGAAAAGTTTAATGTTTTCTTTGGGGTTTAATGTCAGGGTTTAGTGCAAGGATTACCAAGGTCGAGTCAGGAGAAATTTTAGAATGTCCTAAGAAATGATTGAGCTTGAGAGTAACCATGATAAGTACGTCAAAGCTATGCAAGTTAAGTATGCAGTTTCATGTTAGTACGTGCAACAGCGACGGCCCCGATCGAAGTCCAACGAATTACTCAACGCCAATTAAGTATGTATGACGTGCAAGAAAATATTTTAAGTTTTTGAGGTATGCTAAATGTCTTGCGACCGAATTATGTTTAGGATTGGAAAGCGTTAAATTATGAACGGGGACCAATCCGCCCGTTAAATTATGAACGGGTTTAGATCGTGATTGGAAAGCATTAAATTATGAACGGGGACCAATCAGCCCGTTAAATTATGAACGGGGATCTCATGTATGTGGCAGTGGATACGTCCCTTTCAGCCCAGTATTGTGGTTTAGTCTAATCAGGCGTTTATTATGTGTGGATCACTTGCTTTGAAACATGCCTCTACGAAAAATGATGAAGTTATGTATGTTCAAGTGTGTTCAAGTATGCAAGCATGTTAAGTTTATGTTGACGGCACGTCTAATTATGTACGTATGTATGTTCAAGTTCATTTTGCAAGTTCATTTTGCAAGTTCAAGTTTCAAGTATGTATGTCCTATTTTAAAGTTGCATGTGGTTTTATTATGTATTACTTGCTATTCCAGCTTATACGTGTTGAGTCTTTAGACTCACTAGACTTGATCGATGCAGGTAAGGATGTCTATGAGGAGACAGAAGGTGGGGACCAAAGAGCAGGCTTGGACTGAGCGGGAGGCTAAACCCGAGGACTACCCACGTCATTTTTAATAGTTTATGCAAGTTTAAATTTACTCTGATTTTATGTTTTGATGCGAGATGTTATGAACAAGCTTTCCTTTTAACAAAATTTTATTGGTGATGGATGATTCCAAAGATATTTTTATGAACTATGAGTTGACGACCGTATGGATGTTTATATTTAAGAAAATTTTTAATTCTTCCGCAAATTTTAAGTAGTAAAAGTAAGGTGCGTCACAGTTGGTATCAGAGCGGTGTTCTAGTAAAGGGTTATGCCTACTGCCAGTCGCAAGAAGCTCTCGAAGTCACACCTCAAGTCTGTGAGTTGTAAAATTTTGCAATATGTATGTAGTTAGCATTGAATCATGATTTCAGCATGTCCATGTTTTAAGTCAAATTTCGTGCATCTTAGGATATTGTTATTATATTCATGCATATTGGGTTTACGTGTTAAGTAAATTGTTGGAACAGTATGCCTCCCAGACGTCTGATTAACTGGGAAGTTAGGGATGAGAACAGAGAGCATCGCGATGAGGAGAGGGTCACTCCTCCTCGTCCACCTCCGGATATGCAGACGCAGATGCTTGCAGGTATGACGCAGTTCTTCGCGCAGTTTGCGGGGAACCAGGCTGCAGCAGTGGGTGCAGGGGAGAGGCCCAGGCCTTAGGCTGTCTACGAGAGGTTCAGAAGGATGAGTCCAAAGGAGTTCTCGGGTACCACTGACCCGATGATAGCGGAAGGATGAATTAAGTCCATCGAGGTTATCTTTGATTTTATGGAACTGACCGATGCTGATAGGGTCAGGTGTGCCACGTTCCTTCTGTCAGGGGACGCTAGAATATGGTGGGAGAGTGCGTCGGTGGCAGTTAACTTGCAGACCTTGTCTTGGGCTGGATTCAAGGAAGTGTTCTTCGCCAAGTACTTCACTGAGGAAGTATGATCCAGACTGACTAGGGAATTTATGACGATGCGACAAGGAGACAGCAGTGTTGCTGAGTTTGTTAGGAGGTTTGAGAGGGGGTGTTACTTCGTACCCCTCATTTCGAATGATGTCCAGGCAAAGCTAAGACATTTCTTGGATGGATTGAGGCCAATCTTGCGCCGTGATGTGAGGGTAGCTGGCCCCACTTCTTATGCAGTCGTCGTATCTAGGGCTTTGGCGGCAGAACAAGACCAACGGGATATTGATGCTGACAGGTTGGGCAAGAGGCCCTACCAGGCACCACCGCACCAACAACAGCAGCATCAGCATCAGCGACCCCAGCACAAGAGGCCGTACGAAGGGCCACCAGGGAAGAAACCTTATCAGGGACCGCCGAAGGGCAAGGGTCCAATTCAGCAGCAGGGAGCACCTCAGAAGCCCGGAAATTTCCCTGTGTGTCCTAAATGCAATCGCCAGCATCCAGGGCAATGCTTATATGGATCAGGCAAGTGCTTCAAGTGTGGAGCCAGTGACCACATGCTAAAGGAGTGCCCACAGTGGAAGCAGCCGACTCAGGGCAGAGTATTCGCCATGCATGCACAGGAGGCGAATCCAGACACGACTTTGCTGATCGGTAAACTTTTCTACCCAAGTTCAGTATTATTTTGCCTTGCATGTGGATTTTATTTGGGATTGTTAAGGTGCTAGTAATATTTTGAGTGATTTGGGATAGTAATTTTCTGCTATGTTTGAGGTTAATGTTAGAATTTTGGGAATGTAAGTTTTGCGTGTGCTAACGTCTCTCAGGAAATATTTTCATTAAGAGAATAGCCATTCAGGCCTTGATAGATTCAGGAGCCACCCACTCATTCATATCAGAGACATTCGCTAGTCACTTGGACATCAAGTCCATAGGACTCAATGTGAATTATTCAGTAACAGTCTCATTAGGGGAAGAGGTGTCAGCTACTAGTGTGGTCAGATACATTGATCTGGAATTGCACGGCCACCTAGTATATGCCGACTTGATCGTCTTGCCGATGCCGGAATTCGACATTATTTTGGGAATGGACTAGTTGACAAAGAACAGAGTCTTGATCGACTTTCAGAAGAGATCAGTTTTGGTTAGACTGTTGGGCATGGAGCAGTTTCTGTTTGAACCAGCCAGATGGAGGAGTTTTCCACGCATGATCTCTTGCATGCAGGCACGGAGACTCATTTCCAAGGGGTGTCAGGCCTTCTTGGCCAGCATTATTTCTGCACCTGACATACCCACTCCATCTTTATCAGAGGTGCCAGTAGTCAGAGACTTCCCAGACGTCTTTCCTGATGACGTCACAGGTCTTCCACCAGAGAGAGAGGTGGAGTTTGCAATTGAGCTCATGCCAGGCACAGTGCCAATCTCTAAGGCACCGTACCGATTAGCTCCAGCTGAGATGTTAGAACTCAAGCAGCAGATTCAGGAGCTTCTCGACAAGGAATTTATCCGCCCTAGTTGCTCGCCTTGGGGAGCACCAGTGCTTTTTGTAAAGAAGAAGGATGGGAGTATGAGGCTGTGCATCGATTACCGAGAATTGAACAAGGTAACGATCAAGAACAAATACCCACTTCCTAGAATCGAAGACTTGTTCGACCAGTTGCAGGGAGCTACAGTGTTCTCTAAGATAGATCTTCGATCAGCGTATCACCAGCTGAAAGTGAAAGATGCAGATGTTCACAAAACGGCCTTCAGGACTAGGTATGGGCATTACGAGTTCTTGGTGATGCCATTTGGATTGACTAATGCTCCAGCAATTTTCATGGACCTCATGAAACGAGTATTTCAGCCTTACCTTGATCAGTTCGTCATAGTATTTATCGACGACATTCTCATTTACTCGAAAAGTCATGAGGAGCACAGTCAGCACTTGAAGACAGTTTTGCAGACTTTGCAAAGTCGCAAGCTATTTGCGAAGTTCAGTAAGTGTGAATTTTGGTTGGAGAAAGTAGCGTTTTTGGGGCATATAATATCTAGCAGTGGAATTGATGTGGATCCAGCCAAGGTGGCAGCTGTTAAAGATTGGGTTGAGCCGAAGAATGCATCAGAAATCCGCAGCTTTTTGGGTCTAGCCGGTTACTACCGTAAGTTCATCCAAGGATTTTTGTCGATAGCAGTGCCACTCACTTCACTGACCAAGAAGAATGCTAAATTCGCGTGGAGTGACGAATGCCAGAAGAGCTTTGACACTTTGAAGCAAGCTCTTATTTCAGCACCTGTGTTAGCCATGCCGACAGGGCAAGGGGATTTTGTGCTATACACCGATGCATCTAAGCTCGGGTTAGGCGCAGTGTTGATGCAGCAGGGTCGGGTTATAGCCTATGCTTCCAGGCAGTTGAAAGTGCATGAGAGAAACTATCCGACGCATGACCTGGAGTTAGCCGCTGTTGTGTTTGCGTTGAAGATTTGGAGACACTACCTGTACGGCGAGAAATGTCAGATTTTCACTGATCACAAAAGTCTCAAGTATTTCTTCATGCAGAAAGAACTAAATATGAGACAGAGACGGTGGTTAGAGCTGGTAAAAGACTACGACTGCGAAATTAGCTACCATCCGGGAAAGGCTAACGTTGTGGCAGACGCCCTGAGCAGAAAAGTCGCAGTCATAGCACAGTTGTCAGTGCAGAGACCTCTTTAGTCCGAGATTCAGAAATTCGGTCTAGAGATTTATCGTAAGGGCAGAGCTCCTAGACTATCTAATCTTACAGTCAAGTCTGATTTGCTAGACCGTATCCGTCAAGGACAGTCTTCAGATGAACAGTTACAGAAGTGGAGACTGAAAGATGAAGCCAAGGGCAGTATGCTCTACTCAGTGTCAGACGGTATTGTGAGATACAAGGGAAGAATGTGGGTGCCTAATGTAGATTCGATCAGAGAAGATATCTTAACAGAGGCACATGCATCTTCGTATTCAATCCACCCAGGAGGTACCAAGATGTACAAAGACCTGCAGATCTTGTATTGGTGGTCAGGGATGAAGAGAGACATTCGCAGATTTGTGTGTGAATGCCTCACTTGCCAGCAGGTGAAGGCAGAGCATCAGAGACCAGCAGGAATACTTAAGCCACTCCCTATCCCCGAGTGGAAATGGGAGAATATCACTATGGACTTCGTCGTTGAGTTGCCAAAGTCAATTAGAGGTTTTAATGCTATTTGGGTCATAGTGGATCGATTTACTAAGTCAGCGCACTTCTTGCCAGTGAAGACGACTTTCTCCATGTCGCAGTATGCGGAGCTTTATATAAGGGAGATCGTTTGATTGCATGGGATCCCAGTTACTATTGTGTCCGACAGGTACCCGAGTTTTACATCTTCATTCTGGAAGAGCCTACATGCAGCTATGGGGACGAAGCTGCAATTCAGTACAGCTTTTCACCCGCAAACAGATGGCCAGTCGGAGCGAGTGATTCAGATCTTGGAGGATCTATTGCAAGCATGTATGATCGATTTCCAAGCGACGTGGGAATCGAAACTACCTCTAGTGGAGTTTACATACAACAACAGTTTTCAAGGATCCATTGGTATGGCTCCCTATGAGGCATTGTATGGAAGGAAGTGCAGATCACCGATTCATTGGGATGAAGTCGGTGAGAGAGCAGAACTTGGTCCAGAGATAGTTCAGCAGACTGCGGATGTGGTGGTCAAGATTCGTGACAGGATGAAGACCGCCCAGAGCCGTCAGAAGAGTTATGCTGACAAAAGGAGGAGAGATCTCAAGTTTGCCGTAGGTGATCACGTTTTTGTAAAGATAGCACCTATGAAGGGTGTTATGAGATTTGGGAAGAGAGGCAAGCTGAGTCCGAGATTTATTGGACCTTTCGAAATTCTTGACAGAGTTGGGACACTAGCGTATCGTGTTGCCCTTCCGCCGAATCTGGCTGGGGTACACAATATGTTCCACGTCTCAATGCTAAGAAAGTACCTAGCTAATCCTTCGCATGTTCTGAGCTACGAGCCGTTACAGTTGACTCCAGACCTATCTTATGAGGTAAGACCCGTCCAAATCCTAGACAGACAGGAGCGCAGACTTCGGAACAAGGTGACTAAGCTAGTCAAAGTCCGGTGGCTAAACCAATCAGTGGAAGAGGCCACTTGGGAGTCAGAGGCAGATATGAGACTTCGCTACCCGGAGTTGTTCGGTAAGATTTAATTTCAAGGACGAAATTTATATAAGTGGGAGAGGAACTGTAGTGCCCAAAATCAGTACACGTAAATCCCATGCATTATTTAAATTGTTAAATCATTCATTCAAATTTAAAAATGATCTTTAGCCATGCATGACTTATTTAAAAGTATTATTTTAAATTAATTATTTTTATGTGATGCACGTTAAAATATTTTTCGAGTTTCATGTTTCAGGCGATTATTCGAGGCGGGATCGAGGAAAAGACCGGTGACGATTTTTTTCTGCAAAATTTTAATGTGGTATTTTATTTTGAGTTAAGGTTGGGGCATATTAATTAATTTATTAAGTTTCAGCATTTTAAAGCCTAAATTATGTATTTAGTGAGTTTAGAATTTTTAAAACTTTTAAAGTTGACTTTGTGCACTTTATTTTTGTTAAAAGGAGAATTTTATAAAATTAGTGTATATTTTATTTCAAATAAAGGAATTGTTGAGTTAGTGCTTGATTTAACATTAATTAGTGGTTAAACTTTAATTAAGCAATTTTCACTCCCTAAATTTCTACCAAACTCACGCACACACCCTTTCTACACACACACACTCACGTAACACACACACACACAATTCTTTGCACTCCTATTTCAGAATTTTTTTGAGGTAAAAACTTAGGGTTCTTGAGAGCAAGAGCAGCCGCCCCTCCCTCTTCAATTTCCCAGCAAGTTTTTGTCACTTTTCTTCAAGAAAAATCGAGCCACGTTCGTCCCGGATCAACCTCGCATCTTTCTCCGCGTCGGTATCGCCGTTTCGGTAAAGTTTATCATCATAAGACACGTATATTATTTCATTCCTGCATCGATCTCGTCCTATTATACGTTGTGTTGATATTTATGCGTAAAAATTCATGTGTGATGAGTAGAAGTTTGAGCAATCATGTTTAGATCAATTTTGAAATGATTTTGGATCACAAATTTACGTGTTTGCTGTCATTTTAAATACTGAGATTTTTCGGTCGTGATTCTGAGAAAACTTTTAACACAAAAATTGTAGAACTTTTTGATACCTTCGATTTGATATAAAATTTGAACTTTTTGGACGAAAATTGAGTGAGTTATGGCATTTTTTGTGGGACTGCTCAAACTGCGACTTTTACGTAAATTGTGTTCTTGAAGTTAATTGTTGCAGGTTTCGTTGGGGATCGACGGGTGATCGTTGCTGCATAAAGGCACATTGGTAATGATGTTTGGAGTACTTTTGAGGTTTCGTTTCAGGTCTTTAGGCCCTTTAATTTGTTAGAAGTCTTGGGAAGCGATGGGGTGTCAAGCTTTCATGTTTCGGGTTGTATGTGTC
>NC_133306.1:16401491-16438134 GCF_012295235.1 Primulina huaijiensis
ATTTGTTGGTGCTTGTTGGTGTGAGGTGGCCGATCATAATACCATCTAGACTAGGTGAGGATAAGGTTGATCATTAATTAAATGGTGCTCCCAAAAATAAAAGAATTATCCTACTAATTAAATACAAAGAAAGGGTCAAAGGTGAGGTGGCAAAGAGATGTTGTCTAGACATAAGGGTGGCCGAAATTTGGTGTAAAAATGAAGGGAAATTGTTGATTATTTACTAAATTTATAACCCTTAAAAGCCTTACTTATTCTTTACATAATTTAGTGAACTAATTCCTTAATTATGGAACTTAAACCAATTTATTTTCTACTCACCTCAAGTTGCTTAAATAAATCCTCAAACCTCCTTAATAACTTAAATTAACTTACTTGCTAGCTAAATTAAATTCTGGAAAAGTTTCTTGAATCTAAAATTTTATCTCCAAACTCCAACTCCAGTCCGGCCTCACTGAAATAACTGAAATGATAAAAATTTAAACTACTACGTAAAATAATCAAATTTAGAAACTCATGCAATAAAAATCATTTTAATTTAAATACTAGAATTATGCATGACTTATACGTAGTCTAAGTTACGGGTTCTACAGTTGCATAGGGTCTGGACATGGTGGTTAGGGTCTATGCTTGAAGGAACTCATGATATGTTAAGCTAGGGTTTTCGAAATATGGGCAGTATTTTCCAGCAGGTGTCTAGGTTTGTTCAAAGGTCTTAAATGTCTTGAATTGGGTTGTATAGGTATGGTTATGTTTTAATAAGCTATGGTTAAAGTTTGGTTAAGTTTCGAGTTGATTCGTGTTAATACCGAGACGTAGGTTCAAGTTTTAAAACGAATTGGGAAATAAGTCGAAGAGCCTAAGTTTACGTCTAAGAAATGCTTATGGGTATATTTTAAGGTATTATGATAAGTTTGGATGGATTCGGACCATCGTTTTAATGTCCAAGGGTAAATTGGAAAAATTATGATTTCAAGAGCAAAACGGTCATTTTACACCTGAAAAATGTTAGACGTCCTGGTAGTGCCTTGAATGCTGTAATGAATGTTAAAATATTTATTTTGAAAAATTATGCAATTTTATGATGAAAAACGATAAATGCTAAAAGATGTGTTGTATGCTTGGTTTAAAAGAAATTGATATTTTTGCATGTATTTTTATAAATTGATGTAAACGAGGAAAAATGTTTGGAAAGAAGTGATTTAATTTTGACTGTAAGGAAATGGAAATTCGTGAGGGACGAAACCCCAGTGGAACCTGTTTATGGAACAAAGCCCCGTGAGAACATTACGACCGAATTTCCATCGAAAGAATATGATGATATGTAAGGCCAAGGCTCAGTTGACGGGTGAGACTGTCATTGATGTCTCCGCCGACTATTGGACCAGGCACATAATGGAAAAGTGGTTAGTGTTACCTCTCCGTCTGGTATCATAGTTACAGCTGAGATTAATCAATCGAATGAAAGATGAAAGGATGTTCACAATTAATGAACGGAATTCATCTTAAAGGGAATGTATATGTATATGTTTATGATGAAAGGAAAAAGGATATGATGAAAGAAAAAATGTTTAAAATATGCATATTCATGAAAAACTATTTTTGTTAAAAGTATTTTCACTGTCATATATGAATGTATATATATTACTTGCTATCATGGTTAAGGTTTGCTAAGTCATTAGACTCACTAGGTGTGATCTATGCAGATGAGCATGATTTTAATGATGTTGGCGGACTTGATTGTTGAACTAACTGAACTGATGATACACATAACCCGAAGACCTATGTTAGTTTTTCGCACTAGTATGATTTTAAAGATTTTGATGACGTTGATAACNATAAAGGTTGTTTTTGACCGAAAGTTTTTAAAGGAGGAAAAAAATAAAAATTTCTAATATATTTTAAAGAAAAATGAGTAATAGACGTTTCAAATCCAATTTCGACGCTAAATCATTTAGATCTCTAATGCGATCTATTGATTATAGAATGACTTTAAAAAGATATGAAACTCAACTTTTGATTATCAAGAGCTGTTATATATGTGAACCAAAATTATGAAGATTTAAAATCAAACATAATTAAAATCGTATTTATTAGCGCAAAATTTTTTGGGTGTTTTCTTGAGTGTTTTTAATTGGAACTCAAGAATTCATGCTCGACTTTTTGGCTAGATCTTGGTGAAGTTAGTACTCCAGCCATCGCGAGTCATTTCGGACAACTATCTACTCTTTTTTTTTAAAAAAAATGTTTACCACTCTTTATATATTTCAGAAACTCCTTAACCTAAACAAGAAATAAAATCAAGAGAGAAGAAAACATACATCGATCCCTAAAACATAACTCACACAATATTTCATTGAGAAATATGTTTTACAAGAGAATCGATCCCGCGACAATGAGAAATAATAACTCACATCACTCCAAATCTTATCAACTTGCCTATGCCCTACCACTATTTCTAATGGCTTAAAACATGAAACATTAGAAAATTATCTAAAATGATTGAAATAATTAAAAAGCAATCAATAATTGAAACTTCATCTTTCCCAGCAAAGGCNATTTTAAAAAAAAAAAAAAAAAAAAAAAGCGCCACTTGTATGATTTTTAGTGGTGATCCTAAGGCAAATCTGAAACAAAGAAAAAAAGAAGGGGCATCTGGGAAAACAAAAACAAAAAGTGTTCTTGCAAATAAAAATTTGCAAAAAAAATCACACAATACCCTTGTATTTGTTTTAGACAGTGTATTTCAATTAAATCTTTATAAAACTTTCTTAATAAAAGGACAAAATATCCGTATTCAGTTTTGACCGAAAGTATTTAAATATATTTGAGCTTAAAATTTTAGCTCCCTGTAAACAAAGGGGATTCTTAAAAGTTAAAACAACCTTTAAATTAAAAAAAAACAGATGGAATTCTTCAATTCTAAAAAAATTTGCAAATAAAATATCAAAGAATCTATTTAATTTTGTTATCAAATTGGTGTGGCTGGATCCGATCCTTTAAACACATACCTGACTCAACATATATCCGAAATTTAATAGGTTTGAGTCATTATAACTCTAAAAAATTTATATTTATACTACATTTGACATATCTAATTTTTAATTAATACAATTATTACAAAAAATAAATTAATTAATACAAATTAAGGCTTTATTAAAAAATTAACTCAATCAAATCATTTTTTTTAAAGTTATTTCTCATCATCAAATATTTTAGGACATGATTGATATTATTGTTCTTTAAATCTTTGTCTATAAATAAACAAATAATGAGATAAAATTTGCTAAATGATGTAGTTTGTTGTATTTGTAAGTGTTGCATGCTTATATATTTAGAATAATTATCTAAACATAATATTTTTTGTTATTTTCTAATTAATGATTTTTTCATCCTTTTCACCTATATGTAACATCAAACACTTATTGTTTTACCAAATGTTATAATTGATTATAACACAACTCTAATATTTTAAATCGTACAACAGTTCAACCACGTTTTGATTGTTATGTCAACTAGGAACAATGACTGCATGTCAAAAAAACGTGACATTAAAATAATTACACTATTTGTAATCAATTAAAATCCAAAACATGACGTTGACTCTAGTATCAACCGTAGAATCAAACGCTTGCTATTTTACAAAAAAACTATAACTTATGCTAACATTGCAACTTTAATCCTAGAGACAATTACTACTCTCTAAAATATAGTAATCTAAAAAATTCAAATTATAGATATTTGAAATATAAAAAAAACTGATTATTTTAAAAAGAAAAAATATTAAGTTTCATAAATAAACTTATATAATTAATATATAATCGTAATTTCAAATAAAGTTTAAACAAATTTGGTATATGGTCCTCAACTTTAATTAGATAGTAAAAAATAATTACTTTTACATCGTTTTGAACTTTACAAATATAACAACACAGCAATACATTACTCATATGTATAATAATATTAAAACCCTAACCGCTCATATCCGGTTTTTTGACAAAAAAAATAATAATAAGTACATGATCTTAGACCCATTTTTTTGATGACAGGCCGTGTACATGTTGGACAAGGGTCAGATCCGAACCCATTGCCAATCTCTACTAACAAAGTTCTAAATTTCAATTTTCCAAATTCGCTTTTGAAAAATATTCGGAAAGAATCTTACATCAAGATATTTGTTAAAATGGTGTTCTCTAATTCTCAGGCCCTTGAAGTTGAACCACACAAAAATCAGAGTGACTTCCTAACGAAATGGGACACATAAGACTTAAGAGAACAATGAATAGAATATTGAAACAAACAGAACCAAGTATTCCTCGATCGAAAAGTACGTTGTAAATAACAAACAGTTCACAGCTGAAGTAAAACGCATCAGAACAAATGTTTCAACATAACACACACACAGCAATAATCTTTTTGCTGCAACTCGGCAGAGGAGAATATCGAGAGTACATGTTTTTCAATTTTTTCCCTACGCCAACACTTACAGATCACTTGTAGAAGTCAAAATCCGTGTCGGGCTTCTTTACATTGGATCTGTAACCCTTTTCGAAATCTTTCGGTAATATTACATACCTATTCTTTCTTACTGCAAGCATGCCAGCTTCTTGGCAAATAGCTGCTATCTGGAAAAGTAAAAATTGTTAACTTAGTATCACTCCCCTAGCAGAGAGATTTTGGATAATATTTAACTCGTTCCATAAAATCTTTTGAACACAATATATTGGTGTATATGTCTGCGTGCAGGCGTCTATGCTCCACATATGTTTGTGTGTGTACATACATGTCTATATATACTAATTACTAAGGGTGTTCAAGACAGCTACATGCCTAGGATGACACTGAGTCGAAAAGCAAAACAAAAAACAAAGGGTGTGCTTTATCGAAATGAGGTGAATCAAATAATAATATTCTACAACTAAAATAAATATACATGAAGCGAATTACTGTGTCTAAATCCAATATATATTTAACTAGCTATTGAACAATAACAAATTAGACATTTATTAGTTTGAGTAAAATATGAATAACTTTTACGTTCTAATTCACTTTGATTCACAATCTAAGCATTTAAGGCACGCTTAAAGTATGCCTCAAGCTAGAGGCACACCAAGGTCCATGCTTCATGAGTAAGACGGTTTTACTTAAAAGACCGTGCCTCTGCTTAAGCATAGGCCAAGGCGTAGCTCGTAAACATCGTTTAAAGCCCAATTGTGTGCCTTCTGATTTAAATAGTTATGACCTCATACATAAGGAGCTTCAGGGTACTATGAAAATAACTATTGAGGCATTACAAAAAACAAATGATTTAACAATTACTTCTTGTGGTCCAATGCAACAAAGAGCGAGGACATCAACTGACCTCAGCAGCACTAATTTTATCTGGCCGAGACACATAGTCCTCCAAATCCACCTCATCGCCTAAGTTCATCTTAGCGGTGCAAACCTGCACGTGACGCCATTATGTTATAAGAAAAACTATACCATATGGAGATGGAGAAGTTGAAGGATCTATTTTCATTCTTATTCAGTATATTACGCTCCTCGGCTGCTGCAAAATTTTCCCTCCCTTCCCCTAAAGTTTTTCCCATTTTTTACCCTTTCCTTTCCTAATTTGAGAACCAAAACAGCGTTCCAAAAAATGACCATAGAATTACGACACCTATAAAGTTCACCTGAAAGACGAGCCTCTTTTGGCGTCTATCTGGCAAAGGAAACTCAATTTTGCGATCAAGCCTTCCCGGACGCAAAAGGGCAGGATCTAATGTGTCAGCTCGATTAGTTGCCATGATAACCTTCACATTGACAGTCTGGTCAAATCCATCCATCTGCAAGAAGCCAAAAAAAATATTGTGATGTCAAAACTGCAGAATAAAGCGAAGAATAATTCTTATGAGCACCCTTTCGCACAACCAAGACATCAAAATGCTTTATAATATAAAGTACATCAGGGAATTTAAATCCTTACATCGTTGCAATATTTTTCACTTAAGCCTAAGTTTTAAATCCTACCTGGTTCAGCAGTTCCATGAGAATTCGCTGGACCTCTCGATCAGCTCCTGTTTGGGCATCAAACCTAGCAGTAGCAATAGCGTCTACCTCATCAATGAAAACAATTGCAGGTGCATTTTCTTTTGCTAACCGAAAAACATCACGAACCATTCGCGGACCCTGCACATTTATTAAACAGAAGATCAATGATATTATATCAAAATAAGGACATAGAATTACCAATCACCATATACCTCTATCACCATATTCCAGTGCTAATGAGATATCAGAAACATAACCAACCATAAATTGTTTTTTTAAAGTCATAAGCTATCTATTCAGTAAAATGGCAAACCAAGGAACAACAAAATGAGGAAAAAGATTAAAATAAAATATCAAAGACTCTGAATCAAAGCTCTAAGTGAAATATTTATTGCACTTTTCACATCCAATACTCCCCATTACATTTTTTATTTTCGAAAAACCTGATCAACAAGAAAATAAAGAAGCTCAAGTGACTCCACATATCATACAAAGTATCTGAAAATTAATCAAAAAGCAGCAACTCGTGCACAATCAGTAAAGAAATTTTAGAGAGACAAGATACGATGCTATGGTATTTCCCAAATAAGTGATAGCTGACAACGCCAATGCATAATCAACTCAATTAATAGCATTACCTCACCCAAGTACTTCTGGACAAATTCTGAGCCAACAACTCTAATGAAGGCCGCAGTTGTATGGTGAGCAACAGCCTTTGCAAGCATGGTTTTCCCAGTACCAGGAGGACCATAGAGCAAAACACCACGAGGAGGATCTATGCCAATCTGCTGATACAACTCATGATGAGTCAGAGGCAACTCCACAGCTTCACGAATTTCTTGCTTTTGGATGTCGCATCCTCCAATATCCTGACAGAACCACCAATTGCATAGATTAAAGCTCAAAATGAATTGTACTGAGGAGAAAGTAAAACAGTATTATCAGCATAAGAGGAGAAAACGCCAATTATCATAACATAAGCAAATGAAATGCTGCTTAAATATGCACATGGCGCATAAGGCAACAACTATGTTCGCTCTTTGCCCACTAAAATTACATAATGAAGCAAACTCTAGGACTGAGTGAATCCAGTGCGTGGTAAGAAATTGAGTGAGGAAACCTAACATCTTAACTCTATTTTATGAAAAAATATTAGGTCATGGACGTCAAAATTAAGTGACTCATATCTGGAATAAGAATGGTGAAAAGAGAACGTGATTTAATGACAAAATAACAAATATGATACGGAATTTTAAGTCCAGAAACAAATATGGGCACCTTCCAATTTCCAAATTAAAAAAAGAAGTGAAATGATATCAGCTTATACATGACACCACATACGCTTTATTACAAAATATTTGAGACATGAGCAAAGATGTGAAAAGACAAGAGTAATGCAAGCCATGCCTGTAAAAGAAAGAAACAAGATACACTTAACAACCCGAAAGAAAAGATTCTCCTTCAAACTCCTTTGAAGAACAAAATCCCACTATTTCAAGCAAATATAAGAGCAAGTGATTATGAGTTGGCATGCGAATATCATATTTGGTGACAAGAAAGAGATATATTTCAGTCACTTTGAACAAATACCACGTGCTGTCGATATCAAGCTTCAAAGTTTGTCCAAAAACACCAAGCCACCACATGAAATGATATGATATCAATTCTGAAAATTCCAAATTTAATATGCTGAAATTCATATATTAATTCACCTACCATGTGTTTCATTTGCAACTCATGTAGTTGCACCTAAAATGCATAAATCTTGGTTTTACCGATATCAAAGTTTCTCTTATTTTGCTCATGTATACATCTAGTGTGCAGGAAATTGACGTGTTTTAATTGTAACTCGCTACACAGCTAAAAGCCTAAAATTGAAAACATTTCGTAAAAGTATGAAAGGCCAAATCAAATAATGTCTAGATCAGTCCAAATGAGTAAAATCAAACAACTGGATAACATAGTATATCCTTCAGGACGGACACTTGGATAGAGGGATATATGTCTGCACAGAGGTTGCAGATAGCTAAAAATGACAACCAAATTCAAAAATAGAAGCCAGAAATAAAGGAAGAGACCCAAAACAGAAAGAATGTACCGATAAGTATTCTGTTGTAAAACTGGACAAGTGAAATGGTAACATTAAGACAAGAACAGTGATTAATACTCAATATGATCGTATTGATGAGCAGATAGTCAAAACAAAGGCAAAGATAAAAAAAATTTGTTTCAATACATAAAAATTGGATCCCCTCATGCCGCAATTGTGCTCAATTGAGGAAGGAAAATTAGATGACCGAAATGAGCTTCAGACAATCATTTTGAAGGAACTTTCTAACAAAAACCGTTCTCGACATGGTGAGGCTATGAACCAGTAATTTGGTGCAGAAAAAAATTCTCTGGACTATAAAAATAACCCCCAAATGACGATGCTTCATCCAATAATTTATCGGATGCTCCAAACAGAAAATCTGTTTGTTCCTCACTCGCATATTAAATTAAAAAATTAAATTACTGAGTTTGTCAAGACTAAACCCTAATACACAAAACCACACAACAATAGTGGTGAAATGCATAAAAAAATAGTATTAAGAAAGCTAAAAATGGAAATCAAAAAATCTACAAAACCAGCCTCAATGGAAAGGAATCTCCTCAAAAAGAATACTTACATTGTAAGTAACGTCAGGCTTCTCGGACTGGCTGAGCAGAGAAATACTGGAATCAGCCTCGGGCGGTAGCACGTCGACAAGGGCATTAGAATGACGGTGCAAAGCAACGGAAGCCGAAGGCTTGAGCAGTTCGCGATTAATCGTACTGAGTATGCGAACATAGTAATTGGATCCAGTGGTGGAACCGACAATTCCGTTGTTCTGATCGATCATCTCCATGAACTGTCCGATTACGAGGGGCACCGATTGGATCCTCTTGACCTCCTCCTGCGCCCGTAACAGCTCCCGGCGGAGATTCTTCAGCTCATCCTTGACGTACTCTTCTTGTATCTCGATAAATTCAAGTTGCCGTTGCAAAGATTTCAGCCGCGAGTAGAGGTCGTCGTCGAGGTCCACAGTTTGGTCGAAACTGGATACGGGTCGAGTGGGCGGAGGATCCGTTGGGTAGGGTTTCGGGTCAAGAATCGTAACAGAGGCCATTTAGGGCAAGCAGAAAAATGAAACTAGGGGTTTCTGTTTTCTTTCAGAGGAAGATATAAATAGGAGAAGCGTACAGCACCAGCATTATTTGGCTTTTTAATATAATTTAATTTAATAATAAACTATATTATTTTATTTTATTGGTTTTTAGTGCATTTGCCTTTCAAGTTTTATAAAGCAAAAAATGTTTTTCTATCATTGTTAAAAGAAGCTATGTCTTTGGAATTTTATTTTTAAATTTTTTTAAATATTATATAAAAAATTTGTTCGATATATTTTTAAATCAAATTTTTTTGAACAAAGAAGATAAATATGATATTAAATTTAAGTTTGAATCTAATATACATCAATTATTAAAAACTCCGTTTTCGTGTTTATCTATTTGATTATTATTTTTAATTTAACGTTTTTGTATGAAGGATTGGTTTGGACACCTGTGAAGGTGTCACGTACCGTAATTTTAACTACTTTAAAATTTGCGGAAAAATAAAAATTTTCTTAATTAAATAGAAACCTTCAAATTGCGATAACAATAAACTGATCATTTAAAATATTTACAACGAAAATATCACAAATAAAGTTTTTTAAAAACACTTATTTAAATATCGTACACAATAACATGAAATCAGAATATTTGAAACATTGCATAATGTCTTAAAAACATGGGCGGTCCTCGGGTTTAGCCTCCTGCTCAGTCCAAGCCGGCTCATTGGTCCCCACCCCTCGTCTCCTCAACGTCATCCTCACCTGCATCGATCAAGTCTAGTGAGTCTAAAGACTCAACATGTATAAATTGGTAATAACAAGTAATACGTAATAAAACCACATGCATCTTTAAAATAGAGCGTACATACTTGAAACTTGAACGTAATAGCATAAACATACTTGAACTTGAACGTAATAGCATAAACGTAGACGTGCCATCATCAAAAAACTTTTCTTAAACGTGATTGCATCATACATACTTGAGCATACATAACATCATTTTGCGTAGAGATATGTTTCAAAGCAAGTGACCCATACATAAATGTGCCTGATCAGACTAAACCACAGTACTGGGCTGGCAGGGAAAGTCCACTACCACATACATGCGATCCCCGTTCATGCTTTAACGGGTGGATTGGTATCTGGTCATGCTTTACCATTTTCCAATCCTAATCTAAACCCGGTCATATTTACCGGGGTGGAGAGATCCTCGGCCACGTTCACCGACTTCCAAACCCGTTCATAATTTGGTCACAAGACATTTAGCATACCTCAAAAACTTAAAAGTATTTTCTTTTTGCACGTCGAACATACTTACTTGGTGTTGAGGGATTCGTTGGATCTCACTTGGGGTCACTGCTCCACATACTAACATGAGTTCAAATACTTATCTTTCATAGCTTAGACGTAGATATTCGTGCTCGCCACCGCAATAAATAAATATCTTATGACATTCTAGATCTCTCGAGACTTCACCTCGTTTAATAATCGTACTAAACCATGATATTGAACCCCAAAACAAAATCCTATGTTTTATATTCATAACCACAAAATAAATCCTATATTTATATTCATAACCATAAAACCTATATTTTATACTCAAAAAAAAAAAAAATTTTTATAAAAAGAGGGTACACGGACCCCGTGTAGGGGTCCGGGTACATGCTGGAAATTCGCATTTTGAAGGAAAAATGCCACGGACTCCGTGTACAGGTCCGGCTTCGGGTCCGTGTAGGTGCTGGAATCGTGAACAAACGGAATTCCCTACATTTGTTACTTAATCCTACCTCAAGATCCATCCTAGGATGCTAAGGCACTTATTCAAACTCAAACAGATACCCCAAAACAACTACGCATCACAAGAAACGCAACCCAATCCGTGAACACGCCATTTGACACCAAAATGCATCCTACGACTTCTAATGCGAACAAGTGCCTATCGATGTGAACCGACACACCAAAAACCATCTCAACATCATACTCACCATGCTTAAACGCAGCAGCAAACACCCGTCGATCCTCAACGAAGCCTGCAACAATAAAACTTCAAGAACACATTTTCATAAAAGTTGCGGTTTGAGCAGTCCCACAAAAACAATCATAACTCACTCATTTCTTATCCAAATATTTTGAATTTACTCTCAAATCGAAGGTCTCAAAAATTTCTACGTTTTATATGTTGAAAGGTTTTCCAGAATGTCGACCAAAAAGTCACAGTTTTTAAAATGACAGCAAACTCATGTTTTGAGATCCAAATGTTTCAGAAATCGATTCAATGCATAATCGCTCAAACTTTTCTCATAACAATCAAACTTTCACGCATAACATACATCAAAATATCTACTATGACGAGATCGATGCATAAAACGAAAGAATATACATGCCTTTGATCTTTAAAACTCACGATACGGTGAATATCGAAGCGACACGATGCGGGAAATGATCCGGGCGACTTGAGGCACGATTTTTGCTGCTAAATCAACGAAGGATTGCTGAAGAAAATTTGGAGTGGGAGGGGCGGCTGCTACTACCTTAAGAACCCTAAGCTTTCTTTTTAAAAAAAAATCATTGAGAAAACAATGAAATGTGTGTGTGTTATATCGTGAGTGAGTGTGTGAGAAAGTGTGTTTGAATACATGAATGTGTGTGTGTGGTGTGTAGTAAACCACATGGGTTGTGTGAGTGAGCAACGTGTGTGTGTGTTATTGGGTAGTGGGTTAATGGGAATTAAGGTTTTAAATTAATAATTAACTTGCTAATTAATACTACTAACCCAATATCAACTTTACTAAAAATCTCAAAAGAAATTAAGTAAAATTCACAATTTATAAACTTTGAAAGTTTAAAATCTTAAAATCACCTAATATTTAAATTAGGATTTAAAAATGTTAAAACTTCATAAATCATTTAAAATGCCCCAATCCTAAAATAAAATATCACATTTTAAAATCGTAAAAATCGTCGCCGGTCTCTTTTCCTCGATCCCGCATCGAATATTCGCCTGAAACACCAACTCGAGAGAACATTTTAACGTGCATCAAATAAACATAAATAATTGACATAATGAAATTTCAGAAATCATGCATCTCTAAAATCATTTTAAACTTAAATAATTAATTTAACAAATTAAATAAATACATGGGTTTTACGTATACTGATTTTGGGCTCTACAGAAGGTGTTTCAAACACAATATTCTTAATGAGCTTCAATAACTCGTGTTCTAAGAATGTAAACATCGATCAATTAAATCGAGTTTGGTGTTAAACTAAGCGGAAAATACTCGAAGTAATCATTCGTTAAGAAAGTTGACTAATTTGAAAGTCTTTTAACTTGTGTAAAATGAATAACTGAAATAAGGTGGATCAGTTTGAGCTTATATCAGTTCAATTATGGAAAGAACTGAACTGATCAAATCAATTTTAAAATAATAGTTAAACAGTTAATAACACAAGATATGTTTATGGATGTTCGGAGACTTCAACTGCTCCTATGTCACCCCTTCTATCACCTTTGGTAGGATCCACTAGAAGACTTTGATTTATACAATGTTGTGTATAAATCCACTCAACTTAGGACTTACTGATAAACATAAAAAAATGTACATTAATTAAATGTTTTATAATATAAATTTATAGTTTTTGTTTTATTAAATTTTTAAATATTATATGTTTTATAATAAATTGTATAAGAAATAAGTTATTGTGTAATTATAATTTTTTACTATTTTTACAGGTTCGATAAAACAAGAATAACCTTGGCGTTGCAAATGGGATTAAGATGATTCTTGGACCTGTAGAAAGTTGACGATAATATCTACAATATTAGTGACAAGCATGAGATAAAAATCCTCTCACAATTGAGATCAAATTAAGCAACAAATAAAGTTACCAAATGAATGGCAGTTTTACCATGTTCTAGCATTTTGACCATATCTCTCAAATTACTTAGTCAAATGGAAAAAAACAAATAACACAATTCAAACAACTGAGATATCTACATGTTTTGTTTTATGTGGAAAAGAAAATTCCGATGTGAAGATTTTCAAAAGTGGTGTGTATGATAACATAATTTCTTGGAACATCAATGAAGACTTATGTGTAAAAAAATAATATTTTATTTGCGGTTGTCTCCTCAAATTTAGCTATAAATAGGGGTGCATTGTAATGTATCGAGATATCCCTCGTTTTTCTGAACAAACCTTTGAGTTCATAATATGTCTCTCTTTGTTTTTCTTCATTTAAATATAATTAGCATGTTAATTTCATATTCAAAATTTTACACTTTGAATAATGAATATCTAACTTCCCAAAGTTGATATGAAAGTTGAAACTATTGGCATGATAATAAGGTTAGTAAAAAGTAATAATCTATGTTTTATATTATTTAATCATTATTTGTTGTTTATGTTATATTTATTTCTCTAAGCATTTTTATACCCTACTTATAAAGGAGTTTTGATTTATTGTTGCTATATGTTGCACTAAATTCTTGGAACCATTTAAATGTTAGTTTGGTTTTACCAACCATTTAAAGTGAGAACCTTGATTTAGTATTTACAAATATATATAGCACAATAAATACTTGACAATATTTATAAGTTTTGGTATATATTATATACTTATAAGATAATAATATATAACATAATATAAATATGATTATTTGATATATTGAAACCATTTTATTAAGTGAATTTCAATAATATTCATTAATGTTAACTTTATTAAAATACAAAGAGTGGATCCTTTAATCTCAACTACTTAAATTAAAATTTGAACAATTAAAAACAACCAATTAAAGATTTGAACAATTAAAACAAAAAAACAAAAACAAAAACAAAATAAAAAGACATTGTAGTGGACTTGTAATTACCTTAGCTTCCTTGTTGATACGATATCGGACTCACCGAATTATACTACTTATGGATAACCTGCTATTGGGAGTGCAACAATCAAAGTCGCAACAAGTTTTTGGCACCGTTGCCGGGGAAGTATAATTTAATTTGAAGTCTATTTAATTTTGTTTATAGTTTGTTTTTCTTTCATTGAATTTTTATTGCTTTTGTGTGTTTTTCTTTTGCATTTGCTTGAGCATTCGATCACGTACACTTAGTGGTCGACTCATTCGAAATAACCTTTTATTTTCACAAAACATGGCAGAAGAACCCATCCAAGAAAATGAAGATGAAATTCAATCTCAACATGATCATGATAGACGAAGAACACTTAGAGATCACATAAATCTTACACGTACTAGTGCACCTTCATGTCTAGTTTTTCCACCTGATGCATCTCGATCGTTTCAATTTCAAGCCTGGTATTATCTAACTTTTACCTAACTTTCATGGCTTAGATTCTGAAAGTCCATACATGCATTTACAAGAGTTTGAAGAAGTGTGCAACACTTATAATGATCTAAATTGTAGCATGAACATCATTCGATTTAAGCTTTTTCCTTTTTTTAAAAGATAAAGCTAAAACTTGGCTACAAAATCTTAGATCGGGATCCATTCGAACTTGGGATGAATTGCAACAATAATTTTTGAAAAAGTTTTTTCCATCTATTAGAACAAATTATTTGAAAAGGCAAATAATCACTTTCACTCAAAAACATGCAATGAGAAACTTTTTATCAGTTGGGATAAATATTAAGAATTGCTTAATCTTTGTACACATCATGGTTTTGAAATTTGGAGAGTTGTTTCTCAATTTTATTAAGGCTTAACACATAAAGATAGGCAAATGGTTGAATTTATGTTTAATGTAACATTTGAAGATAAAGATCCAAACGAGGCAATTGAGTATCTCGATTCATTAGCTGAAAATGCTCAAAATTGGGTCATTATAGGTACAATCGAACCATCAAACAAGATTCAATCTCCCATATCTGGTGGAGGTATGTATACCCTCAAAGATGAACATGATCTCCAAGCTAGATTTACCTCTTTGTCAAGAAAAGTTGAAGCACTTGAATTGAAAAAGAACGGTCAATTAAAATCTGTTCAATAAATTGTGTGTCACATCTGTGATACAAGTGATCATTCTACAAAAGATTGTCTCACTTTGCCATCTTTTAAAGAATGTCTCTATATAACAAGCAAATATTTTAAACAATTTCAAAAGGCCAAATTTTAAATCATTTTCTCAAAGTTACAATCCAGGTTGGCGAAATCATCCAAATTTTAGTTGGAGAAATGATAATGATGTATAATTTTCACAACCACATTTCCAAAATCAACAAAATTTTCAAAATTATGTACCTTATGTTCCTCCACCTAAAAGAAATTTGGAAGATATATTGAATTCTTTCATTACAAAGCAAGAGTCTATCAATACTCAATCTGCTCAAACCATAATAGATTTGAAAGATACTCTTGCTAAATTTGTATATGCACTTAATGTTCATGAAAAAGATAAATTTCCTTAATAACCACAGCCTAATCCCAAGGATCATCATTCACAAATTGGAACTTCTGGAAATCAACCGATGGATCAGGTAAAATCTGTTATTACCCTTCGCAGTGGTAAGGCTGTGGAAAAATCCATTCTTGAACCTTGTGAAGATGATGATAAATCAACTCCAAAGAATAAGGAAGTGAAACCCATAACTTGCGAAGAGGAGGATCAACAAACAATGTCACCACCATTCACTCATGCATTGAAAAATACAAAAAAATCAAATTTGAATTCTGATATATATGATATTTTTAAACAAGTAAAAGTTAATATTTCTTTATTAGATACAATAAAGCAGGTACCATCATATGCCAAATTTTTGAAAAACTTGTGCACTGTAAAAAGAAAATTGAAGGTGAAAAAGAAAGCATTTTTAGCCGAACAAGTAAGTGCAATCATTCAAAATAATAATACTTTGAAATACAAAGACCCTGGTTGTCCTACTATTTCATGTATTATTGGAGAACGAAAGATTAAAAAAGCCTTGCTTGATCTTGGAGCTAGTGTGAATTTACTTCCATATCAATTTATCAAGAAATCAATATAGGCGAGTTAAAACCTGCTACGATAACACTTTTACTTGCCGATAGATCTGTTAAAGTTCCAAGAGGTGTGGTAGAAGACGTGTTGGTCAAAGTTGATAACTTTGTATATCCTGTCAATTTCATAGTTTTAGATACACAACCTATCAAAGCTTGTAATGCAATTCCTATAATTTTGGGTCGTCCATTTTTAGCAACTTCTAATGCTCTTATAAATTGCAGGAATTGAATAATGAAGTTGTCATTTGGTAACATGACCTTGAAGCTTAATGTTTTTAATCTTTGCAAGAAACCACATGACAAAGGAGAAGAAAGTGAAGATGAAAATCTTATTGAAACTCTTGTGAAAGAAAACATTTAAGAAGAGAGTACTTGTGACCAATTAGTTATTTGTTCAATTGAAACTGTTAAAGAAAATATTGAAATTGATCTTGATGATTTTATCAGGTATCACTCGTTACCAAGATCAGAGAAAGAATTTTAGGCAAAATATGAGAACAAAGACGAACCACCCATATTGGAGTTAAAACCCTTGCCAGAAAAATTAAAGTATTCATTTCTTGGAGAAGATGAAACATATCCGGTGGTAATTTATTCTAAACTAACAAGTGATCAAGAAGGTAAATTAGTTGATATGCTTAAAATACATAAAAATACAATTGGTTGGATACTAAAAGATCTCAAGGGCATTAATCCACTAATTTGCACTCACAAAATTCATTTTGAAGAAAATGCTAAAACATCTCAATAGACTTGTCAAACTGAGTCAGGCCCGTCGGGCTTGCCTGCCCCGCTATAAAAATTGAGCGGGTTGAGTTGATAAAATAACAGCCCATTTGGAGACGGGCCAAATGGGCTGAGCCCGTTTGGGTTGCGGGCGACAGGACGAGCCAAAACGGAGCGGGCAAGCCCGCCAAATAAGGGTAGAATTTTATGTCAAATTTTTTCATATTTATATATATGTGATGTACATATTAAACTTTATTTTCATATTAAACTTTTTTTCTGTTGTTTTCTTTTTTCAACATTTCAAAATTACAGTCATACAATGTATATATATTACACTTTTTTTTCCTCTTTATTTCAAGTCCTTTGATAATTTTTAAAATTATGATATGACCTTAATATAAATATAATAATTTAAATAACAATATGATTTTTCATTAATTTTTACAATTAAGATATCAATTTTATTTGAATATAAATCAAATTAATTTTAAAAATATTTTACCATTAGAAAAATATATATAAAGAAAATAAAAAAGGAGAAATTTACTTCGTGTCTTTTAGATGCAGAGGATGATGAATGTGCAAATATTAAAACAACATCATCCTGAGAATGATCCAATGTTGTTGAAATTTTTGATGAAGAAACAGTGGAGGGAACTATTGTAGAAGATCGATATTGAATGAAATTTAATGAGGATATTATTTTTTTAATTTCTTCATATTTGGTTTAAGAACTTTACTTTTTGTAGATTATATTGTATGCTTCTTAATTTTTTATTTCACTGTTTTTAAGTATTTTATGAAATTATTTGACTAAAATATATTTTATTTTACTGCAATACTTTTAAACATTTTTTTCTTAAAAAAATAAGCTGGTCAACCCGCCTAACCCGTGGCCCAAAATGGGTTGGGCTGGGTTGGCCATTTATAGGCCCGCCAAAATGGCGGGCTGGCTTGCCCCGCCAGCCCGTTTTGACATGTCTACATCTCAACAACCACAAAGGAGATTAAATCTACACATGAAAGATGTTGTGAAAACTGAAGTTCTCAAATTATTTGATGTTGGAATTATCTATCCTATTTCTGATAGTAAGTCCAACACAAGTAGTTCCAAAAAATCTAGCATCACATTGATAAAAAATGAAAAAGGTGAATTGTTAACAAGTCGAGTCCCATCTAGTTGGCGGATGTGTATTGATTATAGAAAATTAAATGACGCCACTAGAAAAGATCATTTTCCATTACCATTTTTGGATCAAATTTTAGAAAGAATAGCAGGTCATTCCTACTACTTTTTTCTTGATGGATATTCAGGCTATTATCAAATTCTCATTGCACTCGAAAATCAAGATAAAAATATATTCACATGTCCTTTTGGAACATTTGCATTCAGAAGGATGCCATTTGGATTATGCAATGTCCCAGCAACACTTCAAATATGTATGCTAAGCATTTTTAGCGACATGGTTGAAATTTGTTTGGAGATTTTCATGGATGATTTAACTGTTTTTGGGAATACATTTGATAATTGTCTTGAAAATTTGGAAAAAGTTTTAAAAAGATGCGAGGAAAAAGGTCTTATTTTAAATTGAGAAAAATGTCATTACATGATTACTTCTAGAATTGTTTTGGGACATGTCTTGTCATATCATGGAATTGAAGTTGATAAAGCAAAAGTTGATGTCATTTCCAATTTACCCCCTCCAAAAACCATTAAAGAAATTCGCTCATTTTGAGGACATGCTGGATTTTATAGGAGGTTTAAAAAGGACTTTAGTTTAATCTCTAAACCCATTTGTATCCTCTTAACAAAAGACACTGCATTTGAGTGGACTCAAGAATGTCAAAATGCTTTTGATAAAATCATTCGACATTTAACATCAGCTCCTATCATGCAACGTCATGATTGGTCTTTACCATTTGAAATCATGTGCGACGCGAGTGATTATGCAGTCGGTGCAGTATTGGGTCAAAGAAGAAACGGTAAGCCTTATGTGATATATTATGCAAGTAGAACTTTAAACAATGCTCAAATGAATTATTTCACAATTGAAAAAGAACTACTCGCTGTAATATTTGCATTAGATAAATTTCGTTCTTATTTGATTTGATCAACGACTATTGTGTTTACTGATCATTCTGCTATTAGATATTTGTTGACCAAACAGGATGCAAAACCACGACTGATACGATGGATTTTGTTGCTCCAAAAATTTGACATTGTGATCAAAGATAAAAAAGGAACCGAGAATGTTGTAGCCGATCATTTATCGAGACTAGTAACATGATCATCTTGTGAAATGACACCAATTAACGATAATTTTCCTGATGAACATCTATTTTTAGTTACTACTACACCTTGGTTTGCTAACATAGTAAATTTTATTGTGACAGGAAAAATGACGCCGCAATGGAGTTCCCATAATAAAAAAAAAATTTTGAATGAGGTAAATAACTTTTATTGGGATGATCCGTATCTGTTCAAATATTGTCCAGATCAAATTTTTCGACGTTGCATACCCGATAATGAGATAAGTAGTGTCATTAAATTTTTTCATTCAGAAGCATGCGGAGGACATTTTTCTTCAAAGAAAACTGCTGTAAAAATCTTGCAGCGTGGATTTTATTGGCCCACTTTGTTTAAATACAGCCACGAAATCTGCAAGATCTGTGAAAATTGTCAAAAATTGGGTGCGATTTCCAAAAGAAACATGATGCCTTTGAATCTTATCATTGAAATTGAAATATTTGACTGTTGAGGAATTAATTTTATGGGACCTTTTCCAACGTCGTTTGGATACTTGTATATTTTAGTTGCATTTAATTATGTTTCCAAATGGATAGAGGAAATTCCATGTCGAACAAATGATCATAAAATCGTCATCAAATTTTTGAAAGAAAATATTTTTAGTAGATTTGGAATTCATCGAGCCATGATAAGTGATGGGGGAACTCACTTTGTTAATAAACCATTTGCTTCATTAATAAAAAAAATGGTATTACTCACAAAGTAACTACTCCTTATCATCCTCAAACCAATGGACAAGTTGAGTTAGCTAATAGGGAGATAAAGCAAATTTCGGAAAAAAACTGTTAACCCAAATAGAAAAGATTGGTCTCTGTGACTTAATGATGAACTTTGGGCATATCGAACAAATTTTAAAACATCATTAAATATGTCTCCCTATAGGTTGGTTTATGGAAAACATTGTCATTTGCCTGTGGAATTGGAACATAAAGCTTATTGGGCGATCAAAACTTTTAATTCAAGCATGGATGATGCCAACAAATTGCGCAAATTGCAACTTAATGAACTTGATGAACTCAGAAATGACGCGTATGAGAATTCAAGGATTTATAAAACAAAAATCAAATCATTTCATGATAAAACAATTCTTAGAAAATCTTTTGAGATTTGTAAAAAAGTTTTGCTTTATAATTCTCGACTTCATGTATTCCCAGGAAAATTACGATCAAGATGGACATGCCCATATGTTGTAAAGCATGTGTATCCTTATGGAGCTGTGGACACTGGAAATCCTAAAAATGGTGATGCTTTTAAAGTAAATGGACAAATGCTTAAACCATTTTTAGAAAATAAAATCTTTCAAGAAGAGTTTGTTTCTCTTTCCGATCCTTGATTTTTTTGTGTTGTATTTAATTTTGTTTGTTTTTATTTGAGGTTTCCTTAATCTTTTTATTTTCTCTGTTCAATGGCGGATAACGGTACTCCGTGACTCTCATAGTCGGTTAAATCAGTTTCCCACAATTGTTGATACAAAAATTAAAAAAAAAATCATTTCTTTTCTTTTCAAAATGGATGAAATTCTCTCAAAAATTTGTAAATATTTTCCCTCTGTTTCTGAAAATATTCTAAGAAAAATTTATGCAGGTAGATGTGAAAGATTGAAATTGCTAATGCAAAAAAGAATTCCAGAAGATATTCTTCTTGTAATAGAAGCTAAGGTCCGATTAGGAGGAGAAGTTCCACAATCATTGCTCATTCTGTATTTGCGTGGATTAGGAAAAAACACTTATGCGAAAAAACGAAGGACCAAAAGATTAGGGTTTTGTCATAAGTGTGCAAGATGGACTTATGACAAAGTATGCAGATCTTTGAGATGTATTTCCAATAACAGAGAAGATAAAATTGTTTCATTGAGAATGGGCTGAGTAAAGAGTCTTTAGATAACATCTTATTGACTCTTGAGACGCATTATAGTGAACATGTGCATATTGAACTTCTCCTTTTATGAAAACAATTCCAATATGAGCGTCATATTAATAGTCTTGGGAATCCGACTAATAAAGACACTTTTTGTCAATTTATAAGAAAATTGGATGGAAAGCATATCCTATACTCATAGAAGGCGTTGAAGCCGTTTCTGGACGTAAAACCAGAGGAAAATTGTGAGCCACAATCACACTACTGTTTATATGCATGTGTGTCATTATTGTTTTTACTTTTTATTCTGTTTACAATTGTGACTCATAGTTTTGTCATGATAATATATTACCCTTATAAAATCTCTCATCTTTCTCTCTATTTTCGCAGACCAAAAAGAAAGTAAAAACATGGCTGGATCCTCTGCACAAACATTGAAAAATATTTGTGTATTTTTTGGGTAAAAAAAAAAAAAAAATGAAGTGTTTGTAGAA
Organism: Primulina huaijiensis; assembly: GCF_012295235.1. NCBI lineage: Eukaryota > Viridiplantae > Streptophyta > Magnoliopsida > Lamiales > Gesneriaceae > Primulina > Primulina huaijiensis. The sequence goes on from NC_133306.1 coordinate 16,423,042, forward strand.
GCAGCGAATAATCTAGGAAAGATATTGGCTGAGAAAAAAATTCACTTGGTATATGGGGAGGTAATATTGGGTTAATGGGATCTGTTTCCACATCTACTCATCTTGGAGATAGTCAGGTTTTGGATATTATTTCTACAACTTTAGCTGCAGGAAATATTGCCAGTGTTACGATTGGGGAGGAATTAAAAGTTTCTTTTATTTATGAAAAAATCACCAAAATGATTGGAAATTCTGATGCTTTTATCGTACTACCAGGTGGTTTTGGTACATTAGAAGAAATTTTTCATACTCTTTCTTGGCCACAACTTAATATCCATAATAAACATGTGGGCTTGTTGAATATCAATAATTATTATGAAAGTTTGTTGACATTTCTTGATAAAGCTGTGGAACATAATTTCATTTCAAAAAATTCACGAAGGATGCTCATCTCTACTTCGACAGCCGACCAATTAATTGATAATTTGGAAGCTTTTGTTCATAAGCCTGATCCGATGATAACAAAGATCAATTGGTCGCAATCAAGCAGTAAGAAAAGAAAGTTGGATCATTGATTCAAAAGTCGTGGATTGGTTTGTGTTTGTTTCAGTTTGTTATGTTAAATAAAATTCCAGGTGATATCTCTTAATTATGTACTCTTTATAACTACTTATTTTGACATTAGGGTTAATATCATATTCTGACTGGGGAGGGAACAAACTTAAAAATTTTTTTTTTAAAAAATATATATTTAAAAAAATATTATTTTAAAATAAAACCATGTTTATTATTTGTATCTTAGCAATTTTTGCAAAAATATCATACATTACATGTTTGAAAGGTTTAAATTAGAAAATGTATTAATCTATCTAAGGATGTTTAAATTTTTATTTGAAAAAAAAGTTAATTTTAATATTCTGATCACTATAAAAATATGATTTATAAAATATTTTTGAGTGATTAACCATTGTGATAAAATCAGTTATTAAAGTATATGGCCCAAGATATACCTGATAAGAGTGCCTAAAATTTTTAAACTCACACATATTTTGTGAGTGAGTGGAGAGGATTGAGAAAACAGCTTGCGAGCCTTTATTGATAATGAGAGAGGCTAGAGAGGCTATCTATTGTTTTGATCTTGAGTTCTTATTTTGAAAAAAAATATATGATATTTTCTGAAGAAAAAAAGAGAAAAAAAAAAGAAAGATGTTGAAGATCTATGTAATTTTAAAGTTATATGCTACGACCCATTTATCTCTCATAAAAAAAGAAAAAAAAATAGAAAGAGAGAAATATATTGTCCAAATTAAATAAACATGTGGTCAAGAAACATAAACTTAGTCTGATTTTGTGATGTTATAAAAAAAAGATCAGAAAAAAATATATAATATCTAGATTTTGAATAAATGGATTTCCTATCTTTTGATTAATTTGGCTCGTTTGTCTGTCTGCATTCTGTAAACCATTTTCCTGAGCATTTATCTGTATTCAAACTCAATGAGAGAAATCGTTCCCATGAATTGAACATTTATTAACCTGTGAGGATATGGAGTTGAAACTCTTACTGAGAATTTCTGAAGGTAATGTACATTTAATTACCTGAAAATAAGCTTTGAATTGATAAGCTCAGATTATTTCATAAATTATAATTATGATAATCTTGATATAACTTTGACATTTTTCAAATTTAATTTAAACACTGGGATAGTTTCGATTACATTTCTATTTAAATTAATCAATATGTTTTGTATTACTATTAACGCTTAAATTACTAGGGACCAGCAATAAGCTACTAGAACCAAAGTTTTTCTGTGTGGGTATCAAATTTAAAGTTTAATTGGATTTGGGTAGTTTTTCACAATTTACCCATAAAATAATGTTTATATCAAAATTTAATGTGCGAGAATATAAATATTTCCAGGAGGGGTATTTTAGACAAGGGAGGGGAGATGATCTGCGAATAACGAAATGCAGTCGTTTCAGTCGTCACACCGCTCATTGATATGGAGTGATTGCTTCCCTTTGGAAGTTGAAAAACTGAAATAACTCGAGCAATTCTATCTCAGACTCCAGATATTCCAGGAGTTAGGAGGTAGGGTGCTAGATCTTGTGATTGTTTTGTTTCTAACCCTAATTTTTTTGTGTTTCGAATTCGTTAACAAGTAGTAACTTGACTGTGTTCAACCGTACATGTTATTTCCTGCATTTTTATTGTGTAATTGATGTCTGATTTATGTGCAGAGTGGTGCGAAGTTTCATTTCGGGATTTGAACGACAATTTGAACCATATTGTATCTTAATCTGCGTCTGCGAAGATGATGTCCTTTGAGATGAACGACCGAAAAAGTATGTTAACCTATCGTCCATAATTTCTACAGCGTTCTGAAACTTTTTTGCGTTTGTGTGCTTGTGTTTGTTTGTTGCATATGCTATGTTTGGCTTGTTGATAGTTGATATGGAGCTTGTGTAATTAGTTATTTTTGTGGATTTTTTTCATATGATTTGCCTTTGTGTTGATGAAATTTTGAATTGTTTGTTGCTTATTTTCAACCGTGAGTGATGTGAATATCGTTCCTTTATTTTTTCTTTGTTTTCCAATGAGAATATTTTCTCTCATGGTTATGGTGAGTAATAGGTCAAGTCATTGGATTTGCGACTTGTAAATTAATTTATTTTTGGTGAAAAGTTTTTGATGTGGTTGATCTAAACTTTTTTCGTTATCTGATGTAATGAAACAGAAATTGGACTTGGTTTGACGGGTTTTGGAGTGTTTTTTTCATTTTTGGGTATCATTTTCTTCTTCGACAAAGGACTACTTGCGATGGGAAATGTAAGTGTGATTTTGTATTAGGCAATCAGTTGTTTTCACTGGTATCTTTCTCATCGTTCATTTTGCTAATATTGTTTATGTTTCTAAAACAGATCCTCTTCATATCCGGGGTTGCATTAACAATTGGACTTAAATCGTCCATGCAATTCTTCTTGAGGTCTTCAAACTTTAAGGTTTCTTTGCCATCGAAGACAACTGTACATTGTTGTTGTTTGTCACCATTTTTATTTCTTTATAATGATCTTATTTGTTTTTGTCATGTATTGCAGGGTTCTGTTTCATTTGGTGTTGGCTTCTTCTTAGTCATCATTGGATGGCCTGTGCTAGGAATGATTATTGAGTCGTATGGATTCATTGTTTTATTCAGGTTTAACACTAGCTGTGCATAAAGGATGAACTGTTAACTTCCATTTGGTTTAATTTCAAATTTCAATCTTCTTAGACTGAAACAATTTTTGTTAATTATCGTTTATTTGCAGTGGCTTCTGGCCAACAGTGGCTGTTTTTCTGCAGAAGATTCCTGTTATTGGTTGGCTTTTCCAGCAGCCTTTTGTCAGAACGGTATGTATATATGGATTTATATTTTAGAGAACGATAATTTATCATTATGATTTCATTTTGGGAAGAAGATGGTCTTGTGTTTAGTTGTATTCTTGTAGGGTTTGTTTACTAAATTTGATTCCCTGAATTTGTCTGTGTTCGGAAGTATGATAAAGTAACTCAAAGTAGTCGGTGAGCGAATGATTATTTGTATTGAAAATTTTGTTACTGAATTGAACATTGTTATCTGAAGCTTATATTTAAAATTTAAAAATCATCTACAATATACTTAAGCTGGGATGCCAAAACGCCTGATGGAATCTTCTTTTCTGATCTGTCACAAAATCCTGATGGGAACACCAAAGATATAAAAATTACGTAACAGGATAAAAAATTGCATTACTATGCTCTTCATTGTCTGTAACCATGTGTTGTTTAATCATCTACTATCTTGAACCCTTTCCCATATCCTGATAGAGTATTGCTGAGCAATGTCCACTGATCGATAATGTCTTAACAGAAGGTTTTCCTTCTAGATGTTCTTCGGTGTTGAAACTTGAGATTGTTGTTAAGAAATGTATCTGTTTTTTCGTTTTGGGTCTAGTATTTCTTTTTTGAAACTTGAGATTGTTGTTAAGAAATGTATCTGTTTTTTCGTTTTGGGTCTAGTATTTCTTTTAAGTTTTGTTTGTTTATCTAATTCATTTTTTAAGCAAAACTAGAAGTTCAGATGAAGGTCACTTGTTCATTGTTTGAATGCTGATTTGCAGTGGTACCAAATGTATGCATTATATATTTACTGTTGCATGCACCAATGAAGGATTCTTGTGGCCAATATGCTTGGGAAGGCATGATGATCAATGGTAGAGATTAAATATAACTATTAGAAGGTTAATCGGTTTCTTGTTAATATGAAAGTAAAAAGAGAAAATAGTTTAATTTTTCACTAGATATTTTGTTCCCATTGTTCTTATTTGAACATAACCTTGGTAATAATTCTAAATCCTACTGTGGGATCATTATTTGATGCTTTGTTGTCAGCTCGAAATTGAGCAACATAGAATCACAAATATCGGCCATTACTTAACCATGCTCTTGTTAATTTAGAGGGTATTTACACATTTACTCGTGCAAAATTTTTGCAGTTTTTTCCCCTTTTTCATCCAGTAAAACTTTTTTAAACGCTAGACAAATTGGTTACTTATCCGTCCAAGTTGCCCTTTGGCCAAATATTATCTTTAACATGTATTGCATCATATGATAACACATGCTTGATATATTTGTTGTTGCAGTTGATTGAACGTTATCGAGGTAAGAGAGTACCCGTGTAATTGTAATAGAAAAGAGAGAAGTTCAAGAAGTGGTGCGTCAGGCCACTTGTAAGTCCTGGAAAATGCTCTGCGACCCACGTTTTTGTATAAGCTTGTGAAAGTATAATATGTTAGACCCACAATGTGGGGTAGATTAGTTCTTGTTGATCTTTTTAACCTCGTTCTTCTAATCAGTGCAAAAACAAAATCATTTCTTCTAGCACTGATTGATTTTTTACGTAGGAATCTAGCAATATATGGCCTTGTTCATTCTCTCCGTTCTTTCGTAAGAAGTTCGTTTGGATATCCAGGGAATAAAAACCAAAAAAAGAAAAACAATTTACGTTCATTGAGATGTGCATGCTCTTCCTATGCCATACTACTATCTATCTATCCATAAAAGCGTGTAATTAAGTGAGGCATTTCCGGTATCACTCAACAAACGAGATGAAAGTTCAAATTAATCCAGTTATAACTTCTGGACACTTGAGTTCGATCCTTCTAAAAATAGGCCCCCCACTTAAACGTCAGCTACTTCGCAAATCTTAGTGTCCACTGTGCTGCTTGTTCGTCGTGCTTCGCTCTGTCAGCCAAGTATAAGTTGGCAATACTGGGAACAAGTGGTTTATCTGCAAGAAACATTGCATGTTATTAATTAATATCACATTTGAATTGCATGTAACTAACCAGTAAATGGGTGGGTTGTACTGCTGCTGCACAGGACAACAAGAATCTATTTGCATTCCAACGAAAGCTAATAATGAGCTTGTAGCATAAAAGATACATACTATTGACCCTGCCAGGTACTGCGTGAAACTAGGAACAGAGAAAGGTCTCAAAAAATAAAACTCACGAAAAACAATGGCCCGAGAGCATACAGACCCACCACCTTGCATTCTCAGAAAGCAAGGGAAGAACTTGTGGTCTGCCCTTCTCTTCATTAACCAATCGAAAAAAGAAAGAAAATGCGTTATTCAAAGTTTAAAAACACTCACAGATATCAGGGCTGGTGAATATCGATCTGAGAGCAAGCAGAACTTTTGATATTGTTAGAGCAGGGCTCCAACCATCTTTCAGGATATCCAAACTAACATTGCCAATAGAGTCAACATTGCAATGGTAGATGCGGGTTTTGAATACAACCTGCAAACCTAAAATCCAAAGTCAGAAAAAGTAAAGCTAAAGAATTCACAGTGGCAGATCGTGATTCTTCCGTTGAGGGTATCTGCCACTTGTATTCAAAGTGTATGTAGATTGTCTCACGAATTATATTAAGTTACATTTAGATTGATGGATTTGGAGCTAGAGATTTCGAATTCATAGCAACAAATCCATTGGTCTCTCCAAACTCAACCTTAGTTTAATTGCTATGCCGCATTACCTTAGGAGGCTTGAATGGATAATCGCTAGGAAAGGTTATATCTAGGAAAAATATGCCTCCTTCGTATGGTGTCCCTACAAATAATTTGAGAAGCTAAATTAGATCTGTCACATTTAAACAGAAAAAACCCATGATAGGGCAACAAATTTTAGATACATGATTTGCACAATACGTCCAGCAGATGAACCCATTCTCAAATCGCATTATAGTTATTTTTCAGAAGCTCTGTCTACAGCAGACATTAAAGAGAAGGAAAAGGATATATAAAGCAGTGAGGGGAAAACATAGCTTTCTCATTTGATAAAAGAAAGTATTGATGAAAACAGAGCGCCGGACACGAGTTTGCGAACAAATGATTCCTTTTTTTTACTATCGTACATCCATAAAATGCGTACAATATTCACATTTTGTTTGTCATTCAAGGAAAGTTCTTGCTGGTAATGGTGAAGAGAGTGCACAAATAATCGCTCTGTCCATATCTTTTACAATTTATTTTCCAAGATCAAGGTGAAACCAGTCAATTAAGGGACTCCACAAAACATACTAACCAGATGACAACGAAGGTTTTAATACCACAACTTGTTGCTACTCCAACAATAACAAACTGTGTCATGATTGGTAATTGTTATCAAAAACTGGACAACCATATCTACGTTTATACTACAAGAAAATGCGACACTCGAGATCTGAAAACAACCCACCAAATTTTGAGCACACGATTTTTTAGTAGGAGAGGAAGACAAACAAGTGTATGAACAAAATCCAGTCGCATTTCCTTTTCGGAAACATAATTATCGGTTATGAAATTCCCGTTGAACTTGGATGATCGTCATGATGAATTTGGTTGATTACATCGATATGACAATTAAAATATATTTTGATTTAAAATTTCTTTGAAAGCCAAACAAAGAGAGTGTTTTCTATGAGATTTAAAACAGTGGAAACAGAATATCATCTACGATTTCACCACACACAAGGTTCAAATTGAGGAATTCCGTGGATTATACTAGCTTGACACAACCATAGAAGCAAGCCCAAGACTGAATAACAGAAAGTTCAGATTTAAAAGAAGGCAAAAACAAACCAGGAGGACCGAAAAGAGTGGCGACCCAATGATAGAGATTATCCCCTTTGGGGCCGGCAGAGCAGTCAGCAGGAGGGTCCATGCTGAGCTCCGACATCTCTTTCTGAATCCTCTTCCCGGAAGATGAGACTGAAGTTGTCGATGGCCATGATCGACCACCTCCTCCTCCTCCACTGCTACCTCCTCTACCACCTCCAGCTGACATCATCATCATGCTGTTATTATTACTCATCTTTAATTATATGTTCAATTGACTTGTCAACCTTCACTGAAACCAGAACAAACCCTTACAGTAATCTGTCTTTATGTATTCACCACACGAAGAATTTACAAGCTTTTATGTTCATGGCAATATCTTTTCCACTTCCGTTTTGACGAGGTAAACTTATACCTTTTAAGACTTTATCATCGTCATCATCTCACATTCTCGCTAATAGCAGAATCGAAATTAAGATATAAATTTCTAAACTAAAGGTACTATAAAATTCGAGGGAAACAAAGAAAGTGATCAGCTAGATTCAATATAAGATGAATAGCTGTCATATCAGCCCTCAAATTACTCAATTCTTCGGTACCCAAGACCTAGAAACTCGACAATTGTTTTTTTCAAAAAAGAAAACTTCTACTCCATGACGAACCGAGAAGGAATAAAATTAAACAAAAAAAAATCCTGTTTTCTTACAGTGTATGACACAACCCTTTTGCTTAAAGTCAATCCTTATGCAAGGTACTCTTTAAAACAGGTAAAAATGCAAAAAATTATCTATCAGCAATAAATAGCAACCAATATGAGAAATACATTATAAAGCGCAAATGAATAATCTTTAATCGAGTACCTGAAAACGAAAAAGACACTCAATTTTCACTCCAATAGAGGCGGGCAGTTGTGAGCGAGGATTGAACTCAATTTTGATGGAGTTTCATGAAGCTCTCTGGTCAAGCTGGTCCATTGTTCCAGTTGGAGTCAAAGTTTCATTATTTTTTTTTATATTATCTAAATAGATTTTTTATGGGAAAACAAATTAGTACTTGTTATTTTTTCTGGCGGAAGCCTTGTCATATTATAAAAACTAAAATGAATAAAATAATAACTTGTTTTTTTTGTTCCACTATTATTATTATTATTATTATTATTATTATTATTCTCTAAAAGTATATTTTAAAAAGTGTGAACTATTGATAAAATTTCACATTGAATTGTAAATGTTATTCTTAGTTTGTATATATTTTAAAATAACTCTTAAACATAGGTGAATATGTTTTTATAAACTAAATTATTGTGACAACGACAAAATAAGAAAACATAATATCTCATAGATATCATTGATAGCGCCTGCAAAAACCAATCAATTATGATTAACGTACAGTAAACTCTTTTTATCATATATATCCCAATTGAATCTATAATAATTGGTTCATCGAGGGTAGTAAGAATTCGATAGCCATGTGAAATATCTTTGAGCATTCATAGTTGTATCGCATGTGCAATTATTAAACTTTTTTCCCCTAAATCACATATCTTACTATAGCCTGAAATTTCATGCACTATGATCTTACTATATCACATACGATATCCACCCCCGTAAGCCAGTGATGAATCCCGACTAGGATGCACTAACTCCTATATGTTTCGTAAATACTTAATCTGACAACTTGATGGTCCTCATAGAGCCCGTAAACGAGTCAAAGCATAGTAATAGTTTATAGAGCTCAGTGTTGCCTCAGGTCATAAGCACTAATGGTATGTCGATCCTGCGATCAAACTCGAAATAGCATCTAAAAAGCATATCTTAAGAAAGAGCGTTTATGCTTTCGTTGCAAACTCTATTTGCTTTCGAGTATGCGACTGATTGCCTGTCCGGTACAACCATAACCATGAGCTTTCCACTAAAAAATTAATAACTACTTGGAAAGTTTGATTAAGGGTAGTTTGATGGACTAATCCTATGAGCGCCGATCTAAATATTTGAACATCTATATGTTCATACTAATAAAACGTGGTACACAACATCATAAATGCTAGTCTTGATCGACCTTTATCCTCGTTTTAGTTGGCCAAATCAACTATGAATGTGTTTAGAATATATAGTAATTAAAAACTTGTTTCATTAAAGCCACCAATTGTATGATCTCATCTTTTATGTACTATATTATATTCAATATCTTTATCTATGCAACTTTCAAGAGTAAAAAGATGAATATTTTTATCAAATGAATGTAAATTATATTAAAATAAGATATTTTTACAAAGAGCTAATAAAAAACCTTTAGCCAACATTGGTTTGAGGGATACTCACTCTATTTGTTAAGATCAAATAAACACAAATAACAGTCTAGAAGGGGTTGAATAAATCCTTAAAAATAAAATAATTTTTTTTAAACTACTTTGATTCTCAGCGATTAAGCCTAGAATCTATTTGGTATATGTCATGTTATTAAATTTAATTTTAATACTGCGGAAATGAAATAATTCAGTAAAAAGATATAATATTAATGCTTGCAAAAATATAATGCATAAAAAGTAAATTGTGAAAGGTAAAGATGCAAGGGTTTGTTTTATGTAAGATCGAAGCTTGAAAACTTATATTTCTCCTTTCTTTCTTAAGCTCGGAAGATATCTCAAGCGCACGTCTAAAACACTCAGTGAAACGTCATGTCCTTTTTATTGCTTTAAAAGTATTAGAAAATTTTTTTTCTCCTCTATGATTTTCGGCTTTTCCAAAATATTTTTATAAAATATTTTTCCCTTTTAAAATAAAAATCCAACCATCTAGCATTTTAAAAATCAAGTGCAATAGTCATAAAATGAAATCGTCGCATGTTTACCAAACCTAAAAGCAAGAAGTTTGAAAAGTATAGCACATACTAAACCTCTCAAAAATCTCTCAAAAACATAAATAAATAGTCTTAAAAATCTTTAATCATAAATCATGAGTCAAAAGTCCTAATACGGAATAATAAAAGCGTTGGTCCTCGGGTTGTGTGCGCCATCAGTCCAGTCAAATCATCCGTCAAGACCTCCCTCAACCTCACCTGCATCCATCACACCTAGTGAGTCTAAAGACTCAACACACCATAATCTTTATAACAAATAATACGTATAAAACCACATGCAACAGTGAAAATACTTTTAGGTAAAAATAACATTTCCTGACATGCATAAATAAATCTTAATCTTTTCCATTTTTCCTTATCATGACATAAGAACATTTTAACATGATCATAAACATTTTCCTTTTCCTTTTCCTTTGTTGAATTCAGATCGTTAATTGTGACTTTCCTGATCATGATCATAAGAGTCGATGGATCCATCTACACGTAACCACAGTACTGGGCGGCGGGGACATCAGCAACACTCTCACCGGTCAACTGAGCCTTAGCCTATCATGATTCGAATAGAAATACGATCGTCGGGGTTCCCTCTGGGGCCTTTTCCCATAAATGGGCTCCCTCTGGGGCCTTTTCCCCTCACGACATTCCCATTCTTACCGTTACCACCTAACCGTTACCACATATTCGCAATGATGGAAACACGATCGTCGGGCTCCCACTGGGACCATAACCCTCACGATATCCCCACCATTAACGAATTAGTTACAATCAATTCACTTCCTTCAACATTTTTCATGCACATTACTTTAGAAAAATCATGAATAGCCTTTACATTTTTTTCTTTTTGAAACCAAGCATGCAACATGTATTTTAAATGTCTTCTTTAAATCATAAAAATCCCATGAACATTTAAAAATCATAATTAAATCATGAACATCTCATAAACATTTAAAAATAATCATGATATCAGAGAAATAGCATTTAGGATACTGCCATGACGTTTAATAATTTGTAGGTGTAAAAAGATCGTTTTACCCCTAGACGTAAAATTCCTCGAATTTGACTTTTTCTTGAATTCATTGACTCTAACATGTCCCAAATAATTATTTAAGCCTAATTTAATTTTCCCATAATTTTATTTAGCTTAAATATTTGACTTTTCATTTATCATTAATTAATTGTTTTGACGGTGTTTTAATCTCGAAAAATCCCAAACTTTAATATAAAATTCCTAAATTCTAAATTTAGTCTTTTTATATTATTTTAGCCCTTATTAACCATGACTCGACCCCTGTGAGCCGTTTTTCAAATTTTTCCTAGTTAAAAACCCTATTTTGCCACCTAAACTTCGACCCCGAGCCAACTTCCGATTTCCACGAGTTACCCCCGAGCCATGTAGATCCAAACCTTGACCAACATCCAAAATTAACCTATTGGACCCTTAGTTCCCCAAGAAAGCCCACCTAAAGCCAAAAATGAAGCCCCTCACACCAAACCCATGCTGGCCGAGAACTCCCTTAGTGACTAGGACTCTCCTTTGTGCCCTTAAGGACCTAGCCGTCGCCCCCAACCTTGAACCAACTTCTAGGACACCTACCTAGGACCCTAAGGACTTGCCCTAGCCCAGACCCTGAGCCCTGGACCAAGCCCTTCCCTCACAGCAAGCCACGCACTCCTGCACGCTGCTGCTGCAACTTCTCGGGTAGAGTCCTAGCGTGGCTAGGACTCTTCCCCAGCCCTTACCGTGAGTCCTAGCTTGGCTAGGCCTCTCCCCCTGACCCGTGACAGCCCCTGGCCGAGCCCTAGCCCATGCCAAGGCCGAACCAACCCCCTGAACCCTGAACCCGATCGCCCTTACCCTATGACAGCAACTTAAGAACCGAATTGTGCATGGCTTCACTCTTTCGACTTTAGTGGTGATTTAGGCATGTGTGTGTGACTCTAATGCATTGAAAAACCTCTCTTGATCTTACCTTAGGTCATGGCAGCCCCTTAACCAAACAATATGTAATTTATTTGAATCAAAAACCATTTTTCTTCATGCATACATGCAATATTACGAAAATTCTGAAAAAATATATCATGTTCTTCATGCATGCAATAATTCAAACCATAATATGATATGATGGATGAGAAAAGGAGATGTATGGCGTGCCTTTGCGTTAAATACGCTCGAATATCCGTTGACGTCGAAGAACGGGACGAAATCTTGGCTTGTTTCCCCTTGGCACCTTCGAATTTCCTCTTCTCCTTGTGGTGTGTGTGTGCCGTGGGGTGCTTGAGAGAGGTGGAGAGTTTTCAGAAAATAGAATTAGGTGGCCGATAGTTTCTTTGGTGCAAAGTGTAGGGTTTTGTGATTTTTAACACTTTAAATATTAGTTAATGGCCTTCAAGGTTTATTAGGCCTATTAAGCCATCTAATTAGGCCCATTTGTCTAATTAGAACATAATTAAAATATTAACAAAGTTTTTCTTTTAGCAAATATGTGAATTTATTAGTCGGGTTGCCAAAAAGTTCGTATTTTAGTTGAAGAACCAACACCGATAAAAATTATGTCCCGGCGTATAAAATCACCTCAAAACCCTTTATTTTCAAAAATACTAAAAAGCATCAACCACTTTTTAAATAATTAAAAATAATCATTTAATAAAAACATTTTACATTTTCAGTACTCGGTCCCCGTTCCTCGATCGTCACTTGAATATTCCTAAAAACACAATTTTATGCATGATGACAATAAAATCTCGTTTAGCATATAAACAAGTATGTCACATAATTAATGGCGATTAAAATCAGTCTTTTACTTATTTTTCATTATTTCATAGATTCGCATGCAGTTGGTTTACGCTGTTTAATTTTTGGACCTTACAATTCCTCCCCCTCTTAAATAAAATTTCGTCCTCGAAATTAGAACTTACCGAATAGATCTGGGTAGCGGCTCTTCAAGTCTCTCTCGGTTTCCCAAGTAGCTTCTTCTTCCGAGTGATTCAACCACTTGACTTTGACCATTGGAATGACTTTGTTCCTCAATCGTCTTTCTTGCTTTGCTAAGATCTGGACAGGTCTTTCTTCATATGTCATATTTGGGGTTAATTGAAGAGGTTCATAATTAAGCACATGTGACGGATTCGACATGTACTTCCGCAACATTGAAATATGGAACACATTATGAACTCCAGAAAGTGATGGTGGCAATGCCACTCTATAAGCTAGTGTCCCAATCCTTTCCAAAATCTCAAACGGACCTATAAATCTTGGACTAAGTTTGCCTTTCTTGCCAAAACGCATAACACCCTTCATAGGTGCTATTTTCACAAATACATGGTCGCCCACTACAAACTCTAAGTCTCTTCGTCTTTTGTCTGCATAACTCTTTTGTCGGCTTTGCGCAGTCTTCATTCTATCGCGGATTTTGACTATAAGCTCGGTAGTCTCTTCAATCACGTCCGGACCAATCTCTCTTCTTTCACCAACTTCGTCCCAATGAATAGGAGATCTACATTTCCTTCCGTAAAGTGCCTCAAAAGGAGCCATCCCGATTGATGATTGATAGCTATTATTGTAGGTGAACTCCACTAGAGGTAATTTTGGTTCCCAACTGCCTTGGAAATCAATAACACATGCTCGAAGTAGATCTTCCAAAATCTGTATAACTCTTTCTGACTGTCCATCGGTTTGAGGATGAAATGCTGTACTGAATAATAACTTGGTCCCCATCGCTGCATGTAGACTTTTCCAGAAAGATGACGTGAATCTCGGATCTCTGTCAGAAACAATGGATACCGGAATCCCATGCAGACGGACTATCTCTCGAATATACAAGTCGGCGTACTGAATCATGGTGAAAGTCGTCTTGATAGGTAGAAAATGCGCTGATTTAGTAGTAAGACGATCGAATATCACCCATATAGCATTAAATCCCTTAACTGTCTTTGGCAATCCCACAACGAAGTCCATGGTGACATTTTCCCATTTCCACTCGGGAATAGGGAGTGGCTTCAATTTACTTGCTGGTCTTTGATGCTCTGCTTTAACTTGTTGGCAAGTCAAACACTCGGATACAAACTTCAGAATGTCTCTCTTCATGCCTGGCCACCAAGATAGCAACTGCAAATCTTTGTACATTTTCGTGCTCCCCGGGTGAATTGAGTAAGGTGTGTCATGAGCTTCCTTCATAATAAGGCCTCTCAAAGAATCGTCACTAGGAACCCATAACCGATCTCGATAACGAACTATACCATCCACCTCCAAATATAATTTCCGACCCTTGGCTTCATCTCTAGCTCTCCATTTTTGTAACTGTTCATCAGTGGACTGCCCATCACGAATTCTATCCCTCAAGTTCGACTGTACCGATAATGTGGCAAGATTAGGGGCCTCGCTCCTAGCATACACTGTCAGCTCAAACCGCTGTATCTCGGACTGCAACGGTCTTTGGAGTGATAGATGAGTGATAACTGCTGCTTTTCTACTCAGTGCGTCTGCCACTACATTAGCTTTTCCCGGATGGTAGCTAATGTCACAATCATAATCTTTTACTAGCTCAAGCCATCTGCGCTGTCTCATATTCAGCTCTTTTTGGGTGAAGAAGTATTTCAAACTTTTATGATCGGTGAATATCTTACATTTCTCCCCATAATGGTAGTGTCTCCAAATTTTCAAAGCAAAAACTACTGCTGCAAGCTCAAGATCATGAGTGGGGTAGTTTTTCTCGTGAATCTTCAACTGTCTCGACGCATAGGCTATAACTCGGTCATTTTGCATCAGAACTGCGCCCAATCCAAGTTTAGATGCGTCGGTATAAAGAACATAATCCCCTTGCCCCGATGGCATAGCTAAGACTGGTGCTGAAATCAAGGCTTGCTTCAACTTGTCAAAACTGTCTTGACACTCTGATCCCCATATAAACTTAGCATTCTTTTTGGTCAAGGATGTCAAAGGTACTGCAATAGAAGAGAATCCCTGAATAAACTTGCGATAATAGCCAGCTAATCCCAAGAAACTGCGAATCTCGGTAACACTCTTCGGTACTGGCCACTCTTTCACTGCCTCGACTTTGCTTGGATCAACTTCAACGCCATTACGAGAAATGATGTGGCCTAAGAATGCCACTCTATCGAGCCAAAACTCGCACTT
>NC_133306.1:16438256-16504335 GCF_012295235.1 Primulina huaijiensis
TCCTCGGGAAAGACGTTAGGAAAATCTCTCACAATGTCAACATCTTCTAATTTCTGACTGATAGATTCCTGTGCAGTAGTGACACAGGCTAAATAAGCTTGGCATCCACGTTTAATAAGCTTCCTCGCACATAGACAAGAGATAATGTGCGGCATTTGCTTGTTTCTCGCCGCCTCGAAGACAAAAGATTTACCACTAGGTGGCCTAATAGATACCGATCGCTGACGGAAATCAATCGAAGCTCCATTTACTGATAGCCAATCCATCCCTAATATAATATCAAATTCGGGCATAGGAAGCACAATAAGATCTGCCCGAACAACATCCTTGAATAAACGAAGCTCCAGATTCTTGACAATTTTAGACGTGAGCATTTGTTCACCGGATGGAATAGAAACTTTGAAACCCAAACCCATATCTTGAGGAGTAATATTCAGTCTTTTGATGAAGGTTTCAGATACGAATGAATGTGTAGCTCCCGAGTCTAAAAGTGCGTAGGTTGCTACACCTTGAATGATAATCCTCCCTGTGGTGAAAATGTCTTTTAAATCTTTTCGTTTTGAATCTTAAGGATTTACTATCATTAATTCCAAAAGTTATATGAAGAATTTGTGTTGAACTTAAACCTATTTTCGAAAAAATTGCACTTCAGTCCCTCAACTATTGAGATTTGCAATGTTGACCCCAAAGTTTTTGAGTTATTGCAATTAAGTCCTTAAACTTTTTGAAATTGTTCATTTTAGCTTTTGAAGTTCTCGTAAATTACATTTATGGCCCTTAAGTTTTCGGTACTTGCATTTTGGTCCCTTAATTATCGAAAATTGTATTTTAGACCTTAAAATTTCGAAATTTGCACATTTAACCCCCAATGATTCGAATTCCTCTAAAAATCCTTTAGTTATGATCTTCTTTAATTTTGGCCCTAAACTTTTTAT
Source organism: Primulina huaijiensis (assembly GCF_012295235.1). Taxonomy (NCBI): domain Eukaryota; kingdom Viridiplantae; phylum Streptophyta; class Magnoliopsida; order Lamiales; family Gesneriaceae; genus Primulina; species Primulina huaijiensis. Next base: position 16,439,192 of record NC_133306.1, read on the forward strand.
TTGGAACAATTTCATCCTTCACATAAAATAAAGCACAAAATTCAAATCATTTTCTATGGTTTCTAAAATCATAACTTAAGTCCAACTAGGTAGAACATGCAATCTAATTTTCACTAGGTTCATCCTTTTCTCTAATCAATTCTAATATCCAATTTAACATTTCATGCAATAATAAACAATATAAAAATGTTAAATGACTAGGTTACCCGTGATGAGTGTAGTGTCTGTCTCTTCCTCAGCTTCCTCGGCATTCATAACATAAGCTTGTGCCGTGGTAGCCGCTTTCCTCTTTGGGCAATCTATAGCTTTGTGACCAGCCTATTTGCAGTAGAAACATTTAAATGATCCCAATTCGCATTTGCCAAGATGTAAACGGTTGCACTCCTTGCATGGTTGCCTTTCAGCAGGCTTTGGTGCTCCAGGGTTTTGTGGCTTTGGTGGCGCTGGCTTCTTGACTTGACCTTGGGGCTTTTGGGGCCCTTGAGATCTAGGAAGACCAGTATTCGGCTTCTTGTTGGGTTGTTTGTTATTCTGATAGTGCTGCCTCTTATGCTGAATCTCAAAGTCAATGTCCCTCAAGGACTGCTCAGCCTGATATGCATAAGTAACTGCCATAGCATAATTCTCCGGACGCATCATCATAACTTTATCCCGAATGGTAGGTCCTAGGCCATCCATAAAATGTCTAAGCTTTTCTTCTGCATCCCTGGCAATAAGGGGTACAAAGTGACAACCCCTATCAAATTTCTTCACAAACTCAGCAACAGTAGCATCACCCTGACGGAGGGCCATAAACTCCCTCTTTATTCGGCTCCTAGCATCCGGAGTGAAATATTTCTCATAGAACTTTGTCTTGAACTGTGCCCAAGTGAGTGTAGTAAGGTCAACACCATACTCGGCTCCTTCCCACCATAAAGAAGCGTCGTCCCTAAGCAGATAAGTAGTACACCTCACCCGGTCCGCATCTCCCGTATCAAGATAGCGAAAATGTACCTCAAGTGAACGAATCCAACCCTTTGCAGCAAAAGGATCGGTAGTGCCAGCAAATTCCTTCGGCCCTAGCCTCCGGAACTGCTCATAAACATACTGCTGTGGCCTCGTCCCTAAGCAGTGCTGCATCTGCTGTAACTGCTGTTGTAACTGTTGCTGTTGTAACTGCTGCTGCTGTAACTGTTGCTCGAAGAGACGAGCCATACCCTCTAATGCACGAGTAGCTGGATCCCCCGGTGGTGGTGGTGGTGGTATGTTTCCTAGTTGATTCACACTGTTCTCTGCTTGGTTTCCATTAACGGGGGCACGTCTAGGAGGCATTTTATCTGAACGTTTTCCAAATTTCTTAACGTAACCATCATGAATTTAAATCTAAATTTTCTAATCATGTGACATAGCCTATCCCATTTAACAGTTTAAGCATGCACGCATAAATACTCAAGAATCTAATAAACATGTAATGTAAACACCTTATTCATGACATAATGCAGGTAACACCATATAATCATATAAAGCATGTATACTTACAATTTGAGGCTTGACGACCGATCTTTCTGGCGCTGATGGTGGCACAACCCTTTACAGGACCCTTGGCTCTGATACCAACTGAAACGTCATGTCCTTTTTATTGCTTTAAAAGTACTAGAATTTTTTTTTTCTCCTCTATGATTTTCGGCTTTTCCAAAATATTTTTATAAAATATTTTTTTCCCTTTTAAAATAAAAATCCAACCATCTAGCATTTTAAAAATCAAGTGCAATAGTCATAAAATGAAATCGTCGCATGTTTACCAAACCTAAAAGCAATAAGTTTGAAAAGTATAGCCCATACTAAACCTCTCAAAAATCTCTCAAAAACATAAATAAATAGTCTTAAAAATCTTTAATCATAAATCATGAGTCAAAAGTCCTAATACAGAATAATAAAAGCGTTGGTCCTCGGGTTGTGTGCGCCATCAGTCCAGTCAAATCATCCGTCAAGACCTCCCTCAACCTCACCTGCATCCATCACACCTAGTGAGTCTAAAGACTCAACACACCATAATCTTTATAACAAATAATACGTATAAAACCACATGCAACAGTGAAAATACTTTTAGGTAAAAATAACATTTCCTGACATGCATAAATAAATCTTAATCTTTTCCATTTTTCCTTATCATGACATAAGAACATTTTAACATGATCATAAACATTTTCCTTTTCCTTTTCCTTTGTTGAATTCAGATCGTTAATTGTGACTTTCCTGATCATGATCATAAGAGTCGATGGATCCATCTACATGTAACCACAGTACTGGACGGCGGGGACATCAGCAACACTCTCACGGGTCAACTGAGCCTTGGCCTATCATGATTCGAATAGAAATACGATCGTCGGGGTTCCCTCTGGGGCCTTTTCTCATAAATGGGCTCCCTCTGGGGCCTTTTCCCCTCACGACATTCCCATTCTTACCGTTACCACAAATCCGTTACCACCTAACCGTTACCACATATTCGCAATGATGGAAACACGATCGTCGGGCTCCCACTGGGACCATAACCCTCACGATATCCCCACCATTAACGAATTAGTCACAATCAATTCACTTCCTTCAACATTTTTCATGCTCATTACTTTAGAAAAATCATGAATAGCCTTTACATTTTTTTCTTTTTGAAACCAAGCATGCAACATGTATTTTAAATGTCTTCTTTAAATCATAAAAATCCCATGGACATTTAAAAATCATAATTAAATCATGAACATCTCATAAACATTTAAAAATAATCATGATATCATAGAAATAGCATTTAGGGCACTGCCATGACATTTATTAATTTGTAGGTGTAAAAAGATCGTTTTACCCCTAGACGTAAAACTCCTCGAATTTGACTTTTTCTTGAATTCATTGACTCTAACATGTCCCAAATAATTATTTAAGACTAATTTAATTTTCCCATAATTTTATTTAGCATAAATATTTGACTTTTCATTTATCATTAATTAATTGTTTTGACGGTGTTTTAATCCCGAAAAATCCCAAACTTTAATATAAAATTCCTAAATTCTAAATTTAGTCTTTTTATATTATTTTAGCCCTTATGAACCACGACTCGACCCCCGTGAGCCGTTTTTCCAATTTTTCCTAGTTAAAAACCCTATTTTGCCACCTAAACTTCGACCCCGAGCCAACTTCCGATTTCCACGAGTTACCCCCGAGCCATGTCGATCCAAAACTTGACCAACATCCAAAATTAACCTATTGGACCCTTAGTTCCCCAAGAAAGCCCACCTAAAGCCAAAAACGAAGCCCCTCACACCAAACCCATGCTGGCCGAGAACTCCCTTAGTGACTAGGAATCTCCTTTGTGCCCTTAAGGACCTAGCTGTCGCCCCCAACCTTGAACAAACTTCTAGGACCCTAAGGACTTGCCCTAGCCCAGCCCCTGAGCCCTGGACCAAGCCCTTCCCTCACAGCAAGCCACGTACTCCTGCACGCTTCTGCTGCAACTTCTCGGGTAGAGTCCTAGCATGGCTAGGACTCTTCCCCAGCCCATACCGTGAGTCCTAGCTTGGATAGGCCTCTCCCCCTGACCCGTGACAGCCCCTGGCCGAGCCCTAGCCCATGCCAAGGCCGAACCAACCCCCTGAACCCTGAACCCGATCGCCCTTACCCTATGACAGCAACTTAAGAACCGAATTGTGCATGGCTTCACTCCTTCGACTTTAGTGGTGATTTAGGCATGTGTGTGTGAGTCTAATGCATTGAAAAACCTCTCTTGATCTTACCTTAGGTCATGGCAGCCCCTTAACCACACAATATGTAATTTATTTGAATCAAAAACCATGTTTCTTCATGCATACATGCAATATTACGAAAATTCTGAAAAAATAAATCATGTTCTTCATGCATCCAATAATTCAAACCATAATATGATATGATGGATGAGAAAAGGAGATGTATGGCGTGCCTTTGCGTTAAATTCGCTCGAATATCCGTTGACGTCGAAGAACGGGACGAAACCTTGGCTTGTTTCCCCTTGGCACCTTCGAATTTCCTCTTCTCCTTGTGGTGTGTGTGTGCCGTGGGGTGCTTGAGAGAGGTGGAGAGTTTTCAGAAAATAGAATTAGGTGGCCGATAGTTTCTTTGGTGCAAAGTGTAGGGTTTTGTGATTTTTAACACTTTAAATATTAGTTAATGGCCTTCAAGGTTTATTAGGCCTATTAAGCCATCTAATTAGGCCCATTAGTCTAATTAGGACATAATTAAAATATTAACAAAGTTTTTCTTTTAGCAAATATGTGAATTTATTAGCCGGGTTGCCAAAAAGTTCGTATTTTAGTTGAAGAACCAACACCGATAAAAATTATGTCCCGGCGTATAAAATCACCTCAAAACCCTTTATTTTCAAAAATACTAAAAAGCATCAACCACTTTTTAAATAATTAAAAACAATCATTTAATAAAAACATTTTACATTTTCAGTACTCGGTCCCCGTTCCTCGATCGTCACTTGAATATTCCTAAAAACACAATTTTATGCATGATGACAATAAAATCTCGTTTAGCATATAAACAAGTATGTCACATAATTAATGGCAATTAAAATCAGTCATTTACTTATTTTTCATTATTTCATAGATTCGCATGCAGTTGGTTTACGCCGTTTAATTTTTGGACCTTACACTCAGCATGTGGAGACTCGACTTCACTTCTAGATCACACAGTAGTACATATTACAAGTGAGAAACACAAAGATTCACACGTCAAGAACGCACAGTAGGACGGATTATAGCGCGAACAAACTTCACGTCTAGATCACACAGTAGGACAAATTAGAATTTGAACAACTTGACTCTATGTCCAGACACACCACATGACGGATTACAAGTGAGTCAAAATCATGAATACATAAAGAAATAAAAAGGTTATTGGCTTGCAACAGTATGTTTCTTGGATACCATGAAATTGACAATAAATATATGAAGGCTAGCTCTTTAATTCTCGTCTCACTTTTAATGTTTGAGAGAATAAGTATTGATTGTATCATTGTATCTATGTCTAATAAATGACTTAATGATAGGTATTTATAGACTTCAATCTAAAGGTCACCAACGTTATCTGAAATTTGAAATCTTCATCAGGATAGTACATTCGTCGTTTAATGTGCATTATTCCTTGTAATATTTCAATGTGTAATATTATCACTCGATAAGTATATCAGCTTTTTCTTCAAATGATACACTGATCCTTTCTAATAGCAGACATACATTGCAAGTCTCGGTGGTCGGTGTAAGCACGATCAACTATCAAGTCTCTTCTCTGATTTGATCTTGAATTGAAACGTCTACTATTTAAAAATGCTACTAAATTTTTTTTTATAAGCTCGACTTTGGAAATTGATCACTAACTCATGCATGCATGCAATACCATTGAAAATTTCGCATTTTAAAATAATAGCAGTCAGTTAACGGATAAAATACTGTAGTTAAAATAAAAGACAAGTCGACAAACCTAGACTTACGTTTCAAAATCATGCAAATAAGAAACAAGTAAAAATCTTGACAAAATCCTCAACATGTAAAAACAAGCGTAAAAAAATATTCATGTCCACTCCTAACTCAAAAACATAATGTACAGAAGAAATAAGGTCCTCGGGTTAGCGTGCGCATATCCAGCCCTGCCTACTCAGTCTTCGGCACCTCCAGTCTCCTGATAAATATGCTCACCTACATCATTCACACCTAGTGAGTATAAAGACTCAACATACCTGTAACGTTATAACAAATACATATACATAACATGCAACATTGAAAAGTATTGTAATAAAGATGTGCTTCATGAACTCCAAAAATCGTATGCATAATCATGACTTGTTAAAGCATAATCCTTTTCATAACATACTCACAAATCAACATATACATGTTCGTTTTCTTAATTTGTATTATGTTAATTAGATGTGACTTTCGTATCATCGTATTAGGCAATAAATCCATCTATGTGTAACCGCGGTACCCCGCGGCGGGGACATTAGCGACAGCATTACCCGTCCACTGAGCCTTGGCCTTACATATCATCGTATTAACGTATTTGTATTAGTCACAACCAACTCCCTTCCTTTAAAAACATGTCATCATATTCATCACTTAAGAAAAACATGCATATACATAAACTTTTCCTTAAAATCAAGCATGCAACGTGTTTGTCACATTTACTCAAAAAGTCATATACGTAGTACATAAACATTTAAAAAAAATGTCAAATTGTGCTCAGGGCGTTGCCAGGACTAAAAACTCAAATTCGGTTGCAAAATGACCATTTTGCCTCTGGAAACCCAAAATGACTATTTTACCCCTGAACCTCCAAATTTCGACCCGAAGCTTACCAAACTCCTTAAAACATCTCAAAACATATTTATAACCATTTCTTAGATGTAAAATCGAGCCCGTTTCAAAACCTATACGGTTCGTTTTAAAATTTGGATCGAGATCCTGGTTTTAACCCGAATCAACCCGAAACTTAACAAAATTTTTCCCAACTTAAACCATGACCTTATCCTACACCACCAGCCCCTAAACAACTCTTTCCAGACCACTTACGACCCACAAAAGCAAGCCCAAAGGCTGCTGGAATTTTCTGCTCCACCTAGTCATACCCTAGCCACGACCTTAGACCCAAACCATCGACCCTACACCTAACCAGTTAGGACCAGCCACAGACCAGCCCCTCCTAGAACACCCTAGGACCCTCCTGGGCCGAACCATCTCAAGGACTTAGCCCCATGCATGCCACAACACACGCACACTAGAGATGCAACCAAACGCGATCAACTTCCCTCTCACTTGCTCGATAGGATTCATGGTCATGTCCAGCTGTGTCCGAGACATCTCAGACCATGACTCAGCCCCATCAGGGTCTGGTCCAAGGCTAGGAACGGCTCTCGCACCGCCATCTCGCTTGAATCATTCGATCTGGCAAACACCGACCCACGCGACCAAGTGCAACCCCTAGACCTAAGCTATAACTTGAGTCCCACTCGACTCCAGCCCTTAGAAAACATAAACCTTGATGTGAACAACCCCTCATCAACCCCCTCGGCAGTCCCCTTGCATAAAGATCACAAAAGACGTGAGAAAACAACCCATGAATGCACCTTCATGCCAAGAAACTTGCATAAAACCAAAACCTCAAGCTAGCCAAAAAATCCTCATGCATTTAAGTATATTACATCAATAATATTGGCGTGAATGAAGAGAAAAATAAGATACATGTGTGCCTGAGCATTTAAATGATCAAAAGCTTGAAGAACTACATGCGGGGCGTGAACTGGAGAGGCGGAGAAGAAGTTTTCTTCTTGAAAAACCTAAGGGCCGATGTTTGCTGCTAGAAAAAACGTGAAGATGACTGCTGGAATAAGGGGTGGGCGGCTGATAAGGTCTTATTAGGGATAGGGTTAGTGTAGGGTAGTGTTTAAATAAAAAAAGCTAAGTACTAATGGGCCCTAAATTACATTTTAAAAGGATTAAAAGGGTTTTGAGCCCATTAAGGCTTAACACAAACCCGTCAAGACCAATAACACTCTCGAAAAATATTTTGTTTAGGTACGTTTTTGAAAATATAGTCCGAGCCCTCAAAAAGTCCCTCGATTCGCTAAATTTTGCGTACCAGTTAAAAATATGACCCGGCGATTAAAAATATCCACCAAAGCCCAATTTTCGAAATTTCCATTAAAAACATCTCATATTAGACAATTAGAATTAATTATTTAATAAAAATATTTTTCTTGATTATCTTCTTTCTCTGTTACTCCTTCGAGCGCGAAATGCAACTTAAAACCTTAATGCATGAAACTTCAAAATAATCATGAAATAAACTCTAACCATGCAATAATTATGCATCAAATGCATAAAAATCCTTAAACACATATTTTAAATAAAACCCTAGATTACATGCATTCAGGTTACGTAGTTCGAATTTCTCTGCTAAGCTGATTTTAATCTTTTGGGAGGCTGTATCGGGTTCTTTTCTATATGTGCATGAGAATGCGCGTCCCTAGAGTATAAAGAGCAGAAACGGGTGGTAAATTGGGATTGAAGCATTTCATGTTCGCAATCTTGATTTTGATGTTTACAAAACTTGTTATTGTATTTCTAACATATTTACTTATGTGTGAAGTTGCAAACACAAGAAGCAAACTGAAACTGAATTTATCCAAACTGAATTTATGGCGAGCTTGGGTTTTTGGATTATATCTCTCAGCTGGATGATTCAAATGACAATCTTCTAACTTTACTGATCAGAAAACTCAATTTGAAACAAGTCGTATTTCACGTCAGTAGGGCAAAATCAGATGTTATCAAGGTCTAACTGATCGCTGAATTTCCAAACTAATTGCACGAAAATAACAATCAGTTGGTATGAGCAGTTGCGGTATTTTGGTCATATCTCTCAGCTCGATTATTGGAATGAAGCGATTCAGTATGCGTTGGAAAAGATGATCTACAAATCATATTCAAAAGACAAAGTCTGAATCGAAGCTTAAGATGCTGATAAATGACGATAAATTTACTGATTCTGCACAAACTGAAATCAGCTTGAAATGAGCTAGGCTGATTTCAGCACACTAGCTGAAACTGAACCAGCACTACAAGAAAAGTTGGTTTCCGCAGCGTGCAATGTGCGCCGCGGATGCGACGCACGCTGTAAAGTTAAAAGCCGTATTAAGTATGCAACTATTGGCAGCGTGCGGTTTACGCTGCGGTTTACTCTAATAACGGCGTGCAAAGTGTGCTATTGATAGTTAACTTTCAGCAGCGTGCCGCGCACGCTATGGTTAAATGTATCAACGTCGTGCAAAACATGCTGTTGATATGTTGACCAATTCGCAGCGTGCATTGCATGCTGCGGTTAAATGTATCAACGTCGTGCAAAACATGTTGTTGATATATTGACCAATTGGCAGCGTGCATTGCATGCTGCGGTTAAAAGTATCGACGTCATGCAAAACATGCTGTTAATATGTTGACAAATTGGCAGCTTGTATTGCACGCTGCGGTTAAAAGTATCCGTGGCATGCCTAATATGCTGTTGATAAGGTGAGCTATTGGCAGCGTGCAACTGCACGCTGCGACATGTTCAACATTGTACAATCTGTGCTGTCTATTTGGTTTATCAGCAACGTGCATCACATTAAATTTTCGATCAATGCATCACAACAAAGTAGTTATCTCTCGATCATGAAGATTTATCACACCACATCCAACCAATCACAAGAACTAAGTAATTAATGTCAATTCTCCTTGATCCAATAAGACAAAAAACTTGATAAAGTAGACAAAATACTCATCAATATGATGGTTTGATGCAATAGTGTCTGTAACTCTAGAACTAATAGGATCTGTATCAGTCACACAAAACGATAAATTTAGAAAACCATGCTACTGTGCTTCCAACTGCATCATCCAAAAAAATCATTTCAGAATTCGGTCGAATTAAGTCTACCTGCTCCACAAGAACTCTATCAACCCAAACTTTCCAACAAGATCCACCAAGAGGAACGTGATACACTTTTACCGTTGGATCTGTGGATGCAATTCGACCTTCAGCAACAACTCCATCACCACACCAATGAAGCAACTTACATTTAGTATTTTCAGGTATATCTCCATGACTCACATTCTTTAAATTTGACTGCATATAAACCATACAAAGTATTAATTATGTCATATCTATTTTATAACAAATGTGGGTTAGATAACACAAACTTTTAAGATAGTTACCCGAGATGCAACTTAATGTTGGTTCACATTATCAGCATTACCACTTTTTTTGGGACGATTGATATCACAGCCGCTGCCAATATCATTCCCAATCCCAATACTGCCACCACTACCAACCTACATATTGAGATAAATAAAAAAATATGTCAAACAACAAATCTCCAATGTAAGAAGACAATACACAAATTATTATGACCACATCAACCAAATTAAACATAATACAAATTATTATGACCACATCAACGACATCACTAAACAAGAATTCTCAACCGCATCAATACAAATTATTTTATCTAATGTCGTTTAGTTACTAACCTGTTCTTACTCATTTTGTTGCCTCATATTTTGGAAAATAATTAACCTCATTTGTTGCACTTCTTGTTGAAGGCTGTGCATCATACTTTGAAGTTGTTTAATAGTTCCATTTTGTTGCAAAGATGCTCCAACTTTTGAAGGTGTGACTCCAAAGTCCATTCCACGCACTCTACCTCGAATTTCCTTCCCAAATACAAGGCTAATTGCATCCTCAGCAATGTTAGTAGTGTTTTGAGATTCAGGTGCACATTCTTTTATTTCTTTCTGCAAATAACAAATACATAATTTTCTAGAAAATAATGAATTTAAGTTTACCAGTTTTTTCTGAAAGAAAAAATTTTATTACCATTTTTTCTCCAACAGCTTCACCACTAGGTTGTCCATTTTTCTTCTTATGGCCTTCCACCCATACTTTTGTTCTTGTAATTGGTATATCAGCAGAACTTGTTTTCTCCTGCAGTATGAGGCATATAGAAATATATGCAAAATCCATTAGGAACATAATTCAAAAAATGTATCAATACAATTAAAAAAAAGAAAACTTTGAAAAGAACTTTTCATAAGGTTTTTCAAATAATAAAAATTACCATAATGTTAGCCAAACAGGCATAACCTCTTCTGCTCATTGTGTGGTATCTTTGCTTCCCCTCATTGCCTTAAATTTTTCACTCTTTTCCTGAAAAGAAAAAAACATATAACATATTCATATATTGATTAGTCACATGATTACTAAAAATACAGTTGTGCTTCACTATCTCGTGCTTCACCACTTCTGATTTGTGAATTTATTTGCTGGGAAGCTATCCACCGACTAAATAAAAAATGATAATTGAACTAAGAATTTCGTAACATCAGGTCAAGAACAACCGAAAAAATCAATGTGTAACTAAATTAATGAACAATACAAACTGTCACAAACAACAATAAACAACAGCACAAAAAAATCCATAACAACGAATTGATACTTACTTGAAATGGTGGTGATAGTGTCTTCTTTACGAACAAGTCCCATTGGTTTTGATCCATAAATTCGGTAAAAGATTTCTCAATGCTACTGATAGCAATTGTTGCATTAGAACATGACAATCATGAGATTTCAGCCTAATAAGCTTATGATCTTCTAAAGAAACACAGTTACCAATATTTGAGCTATAGCCATCGGGTAACTTTATTTTCTTCAATCTAGAGCAAAATACATTCATCTCTTTTTTAGACAATGTGTAAGGTGCAGCAGGCAAGTGATACATATTTTCACCTTTCTCTTGGAAATGTAATTCTTTTCTAATGTTTAATTGCATCAAATCTTTGCGAGCATTCACATCATCTTTGGATTTTTTCTTCACATTTAACAATGTGCCTATGATATTTTCGCAGACATTCTTGTCAACATACATCACATCTAAGTTATGAAGTAGCTGCAGTCCCTGCGCGTAACCATTAACACATTTCATAGTATTGGTTCAGGATTCATAAAAATTTACGAAAAAAAAAACAAATTTATAAAACTAGATGAATAGAGTGCAAAATAACTTACACTTCAGTATGGCAAACTGAAAAAAATTGACTTCTTCTTCCACATTTGATCTGATTTTTGTACATTTTTTGAACTATCATGCGTCTTTCTCTTTCTCTTTGCATTATTGATATTCTTACTCCTTTTCTTTTTTCCCCAGTCATTTTCAATGACTTTTACCTCATTGAGAATTTCTAAACCAGTCAAAGGCCTCGGTTTTCCTTTTCTCTCTTTTTTCCCATTAAACCATTTTTTTTTCTCACGAAATGGATGATCAGGTGCAAGAAATCTTCGGTGGCCTAAGTATGAAAACTTTCTACTGTACTTAAGCCACATAGAACATACGTCTTCACCACATATTGGGCAACCAAATTCCCTTTTGTGGCACATCCAGCTAGGTTTCCATAAGCTGGAAAATCATTGATTGTCCACATCAATATAGCCTTCAGATTGAACATTGACTTGCTAAATGCATCAAATGCCTTCACACCTATGTCCCACAACTCCTTCAAATCCTCCACAAAAGGTTCCAAGTACACATCTATATCATTTCCCGGTTGCTTTGGACCTGGTATTAGTAATGTTAACATAAGATTTTCCTTCGACATGCACTTGAATGGAGGAAGATTGTAATTGACCAAGATAACCGGCCAACAACTATATCTGGAACTAAGGTCACCAAAAGGGTTGAATCTATCTGTTGCAAGACCAAGACTAAGATTTCTAGGATCTGATGCAAAAGCAGGCCACTTGTGATTTATTGTATCCCAAGCTACTGAATCAACTGGATGACGCATCATATGATCTTGACTTTTGTGATTGGAGTTCCAAATCAAATCTTCAGCCATTTCTTCTGATTTAAACATCTTTTTAAATCTTGGTATCACATGAAAATACCTTAGCACCTTTTCAGGAACTTCTTTACGAACTTTGAAGGTAACTTTGTCCACCTTCCATCTTGAGGAACCGCACTTTGGACATGAGTCTAATTCTTTGAGCTCCTTTCTAAATAAACAACAATCGTTTGGGCAAGCATGAATCTTCTCATATCCTAAATCAAATGGTTTCAAAAACTTTTTCATTGAGTAAACATTTTGTGGAGGTGTGGTTTTTTCTGGAAGCATGTCACCTAAAATCTTAAGGAGCTCATTGAAACTACTGTCAGTGTGACCATTGGTAGACTTGTAATTGTATAATGTGACAGATGCTGACAACTTTGTATAAGTCGTACATCCAGGGAAGAGAGGAGTTTCTGCATCTTCTAATAAATTAGCAAACTCATAATCTCTTGTGTCAGACGTATTGTGTCCAACCTCTTCATCTGAGACAAATACATCCCTATATAAGTGAAAATGCCTCTCTAATTTCATCCTCCGCTTCTTGAACTCCTCCTAAACTACCTTCACCTTCAAATTGTGGGGTATCAGTTTCACCATGGAAGAACCAAATCGTGTAAGAAGGATCGAATCCCTTGATAATTAAGTGCTCATACACTTTGTCAAATGTCACATACTTCTTATTTTTACAACGTATGCAAGGACATAATATTACGTCATGTGTTTTGGCGTAGTCCTTGGCTTGTGCAAGAAATTTTTGAACCCCTTCTTCATACTCGGGTATAAGTCTTGAAGGCAAATGAATCCATTCTTTATCCATTTCGTAAATGACCCAAACCTGGATCCTTGTATATTTAATCAGAAGGCCATAATTGATGACTGATAAAAATAATTGAGTCGTGTTTTTGATAAATAAAAGTTTGGGAATTTTAGTAGAGGAATGTTAATGAATTTGTTTGTATTATTTACTTACTGATAAACCAAAAAAAAAATTATGTTCTCAATTTACAAAAAAATTACACTTTTGCTTAATAAAAAAATATTATAAAAACCTATTTTTAGTAGATTTGATTCATTATCTGTATCAAAAAAAAAATCATTTTAAAAAGCTTAATTTTATTTTATTTAAATATTAGTTTTTACCATCCCAAACGCATTAACGTCTTTAAATACAGATAATTTCCTAAATAATTTGTTTGTATTATTTACTTACTTCTTTTTTATTTGTCTTTATTTTTATTTTTTTTACGATAAGAAAAATAAATTCTTTAAATAACATGCATCATTAATTGGCCCTTAGTTGGTGGAGGCAGGGGATTGGAAGTGTGTGCTTTTATGATTAAGAAATCTATTTTTTTCAACTTCATGAACTTATGTACAAAATAATGCATCCCATTTTCACAGTAAAACCAAATCTAATAGTCTAATGTTGTCCCAAAACATTTTTTCTCTTTTGCTATAATAAATTTCATTTACACCACAAAAGTTAATTAAATAATCATAAATCAGCTAAAAGTACGCAATAAAAACGAATGGAACCTGTGTTTCTGGGTGAGCAGCTTGTTCCCGATGATCTTAAGTGCTGCCACGAGTTGAACTAGAACTGTAATGCAAGCAAACAAAGCAATTGATTGAAAAGCCATAATTTTTGTGTCACTTGAGAAAAAAAAGAGAAACACACAAATTAAGGGATGCTTAAGAAATTTGTTTATGCAAAATATCCCCACATCCACAAGCAACACATCCACAACGTATCTTCAATAAACAAAATAAAATATCATAAAATGCAGTCAAGACAAGTAGTTCATATCAGCTGCATGCAAGTCAAAAACTAAATGTATGGTTCATATCTCTTTGCTGCCTTCAATGTATTGTATTCTTTGACCTGTATCAGTCCTAGACCAATTATATATCTTGGAAACCTCTTCCCTGGACCACAGATTTTAGCAAAATTTCTTATTTTCCCCAGCTTACTGAACTTACTGTTGCTCTTTGATCATCCTTGCTAGTTGAGTTTTGGCTTGGTTGATAAATATCTGAGCAACACCAATATATTTGAGCATTCGGGGAAGGTGTACTCGGTTACTGACAATCATATACCTCAAGAAATTGATCCTTTAACATTGGAAACTAAAGGAAATAGGGACATCAATGGAAGTTGGAACAGGCCATTCACTAGTCACCCTAAGGTAGCTCCTTAACCCATTACCGAGCATTAAGAAATCTTTCTTTCAGCTGATGGAAACAGATTACTTCACAAGGTGGATCTAAAGCTGAAAAGGTGTTGCCTTTTCCATGAAATAGGCATAACGAAAAAGTAATACTTATTTGCCCGAAAATCTTCATCATCACTAGAAATTGAATTGATACTTTGAATATACGCGTTACTTAAGGAAACAATCGGTATTGACAGATTGATAAAAAGAAACGAAACAAGAAAAGAAGAAGCATTAACTAGAAAAACAAAATAAATGATTTACTTTAAGGAAACTACGCTAATTGACTATGAATCATAACCAAACGAAGAGGATGAGCTTACCTTAGCCCTCATACCAACAAAAATTTCAGAATCTCGATTCGAAATCCCCCAATATTCTGGTTCAGGTGGTTTTAACTCAAACCGACGAAATCGTAGATTTGGAAGGAGTCCAGGTACACTGGTTGTGGGCTAACAAAATATTCTCGACGATGAGACGGCGGTGGTAGAAGGAGCCGACGATGACTGAAGCGATAAACTTACTCCACAGAAGACCGACGGTTTGTTAAAATTACGAAGAAGTTTATTAAAATTTTGACGATGAAATTGTTGATTTGAATGGAAAGGTTCAAAAATTAGAATTTTAACAGGATTTGGCGATGATGGAGATGATAGAGGAAGGAGGAGGGTTTCGATCGGGAGAAAAAAGAGAGGCGCGTTTTATTTGGGGATTTGGCGCCTTCTCATTGTAAAGTACTAATTTTACTGCTAATACTCACAGCATGCATTGTGCGCGGTAAATGTAATTTTTTACAGCTTACTAAATGCACGCCGTTGAAACAAAAAGCTTTAACCGCACACTTTCCGGCACGTCGTTGATAAGAATATTTACAGCGTTTTTTTCCTGCACGTCGTGGTTGGTGTAAGGTGCAACCACATTAACGGCGTGCATTTTAAATCACACCTTTAAAAATTACATTAACGACGTGCTTTTAATGCACGCCGTTAATGTCGTGCTGCAAAAAACCATTTTTCTTGTAGTGCAGACAAGCTGAAACTGAACTGAGCCAGCTGAACTGAAACATACCTGTTGGAACTTTTCAAGTTCACAATCTTTGCTTAATTTTGATGTTAACAAAACTTGTTATTTTGTTTCTAATAACTTACCTTAGTGCACAGATAGCTGAAACTGAAATGATCAGATTACGAGCCAAAATTGAAACTATAGGAGATGCTAACTGAAAGAACCAACTGATCGAATGAACTAAACCAGTTCAACTGATGCATCGCAACCAGCTCAACTGAATGTCCAGCTGGTAGGTAGTTCAGCAGAAGATCTTCAGAAGCCCGACCAGCTGATGAAGAGTTCAACTGATGAATAGCCCAACTAACCAGGTTACTGAATCAGTGAAATCAGTTCAGCTGACGAGTCAACTGATTTCACTAGATCAGTTCAAAGACCAGTTGCTGATCAGTTTGAAGAACCATTTCAAAACATCAGTTAGGAGAAATCAATTGCAGATCACGACAAGCTTACTTAATGGATAACAGCTGTGCGCAAAGGTACAAAAGCAATTGTACTATCACAGTACAATCATGAACGTTGCATCAGAAGCTTAAAGCCAAAAGTTCTTGAATGGATTCCAAAGAACAAATTCAAAATGCAACGTATACAATAATTGAGTCTTACTGTACGATCAAGCTTCGCGCCTATAAATAGAAGATCAGTGATGACTCAGTAACAACGATATACATACACAGTGTGGCTAAAAGAGAGAATACAACAAAGAAGAAGGGCACGCATATCGCGTATTAGCTTACAAGAAGCATTACGCCCAGTTGTGAGGGAACACTTCAAAGTTATATCAGCTTAGATTAGAAGCTTATTTCCCTCAGTGTGTGAGAACACTTTTGGGTAGTGTTCATTGTTCAGTTCTCACACACACGCACACACCACCACCCAAATTACAGTCTTGCACAAAGACAATAAACTTGTGTATGTAGTCTTTGACACATAGACATTAAAGAAGTGTTGGCTGGAAGGTGCTGCCTTCAGTCTAGACTAGGAGTTCAGTTAGGTAGTGGGTAAGTCTTAGGCTGTGTAGGATTTGTACATGGTGTTGTATAAATCTAAGTCTTCTAGTGTATCCTACCCGTGGAGGTAGAAAGGGTGACGTAGGAGCAGTTGAAGTCTCCGAACATCCATAAACATATCCTGTGTCTTTTACTTCAGTTATTCTATCTTTCAGTCAGTTTACTTCCGCAACTGTTTTTTCAGTTAAACTGATTGTTATCGACTGACGAGATACCAAGTGTCAGTTTGTCACTAAACTGAACTCAAATTTTCGAAAAAAACATATAATCCGTGAGTGTTTATTCAACCCCCCTTCTAAACACTTATTACTTTCTAACTGATCATTTCAAGTGGTATCAGAGCGAGTTATTCTAAGAAGGACATTTGAAAATTGATATCTTAAAATGTATTTTAAGATGGTATTTAAAATGGTTTTCAAAACTCTTTTAAAAATTTTATATATCATGCGTTTATTGGAGAAGAGTGGATTGGCTCTGCAAGTAACATTGTAGCCACTTCACTCGACTCCGTAATTTTGCTGTTTGAGCAGTTTGCAGGGTTTTGAGTTCAACTGACAGAAGAACCAACTGATCTGTAGACAAGACTTCAGTTGCCAACCTACCAGTTCAACTGATTAGCAGATGAAACCCAACGAAACAATTTCAACGCAACTATTCTATTCAAGCTGTTACGCTGCTAAAATCACTACGCAAATCAAAAGCTCACACTTATTAGTTTTATCAGTAGCATTCAAGGCTACATTCTCGAGCTTATTAGCACGTTGTAATCTTTGCTAGATTCTTTACGTTGTGCTAAGATCAGTCACGAACTGTAGAAGTTTTTTTTTGTAACTAAGAGTTTCAGTATTGGCAGTGATAAGTCCAAACTGAAGTGGGTCAGTACAACTATTGTATTCGATCAAAGTCTTTTAGTGGAAATCCTATCTTCGTGATAGAAGAGGTGACGTAGGAGTTATTCTATTCTCCGAACATCCAGAAACAAACCGTGTGCATTTTACTTCAGTTATTCTATCTTTCAGTCAGTTTACTCCCGCAACTGTTTTTTCAGTTAAACTGATTGTTATCGACTGACGAGATACCGAGTGTTATTTTGTCACTAAACTGAACTCAAAATTTTCGAAAAGAACATATAATCAGTGAGTGTTTATTCAACCCTCCCTTCTAAACACTTATTACTTTCTAACCGATCCTTTCAATACCATTTGAACTGAACCAGACCAGAACTGAATTGAACCAGACCAACTGAAACTGAACCAGACCAGTTGAACTGAACCAGTTGACCATTCGGGAAAACATCCAGCAAGGCGAATTTGATCGTTGCAATTTCAGAGACAGTACAAAAACTTTTCAAATGGTCATATTCTTGTATCTAACATATATATCATTGTTGGAGCCTATAAATACAACATCTTGAAGATCAAACAAGAGATTTTGAAGAGGACTCAAAGCATGGGCAGTTAGCAAGAAGAAATCAGCTAGTTGAGAGCACAAGCCCTTATGTGAGGATACATTTGAGATGTACACTGTAAATGATAAATTCATCACACACAATCACTCACACATATACAAGAGAGTTAAACTCCAAATATTAGTTGAGTGAGTCTTCACACAAAGACGTAAAACAATGTGTTTGTAGTCTTTGCATATGAGACATTAAATAATATACTGATTGTGAGGTGTTGCCTGCAATCTTGGGTGTTAGGATTTCTAGTTGGGTGCTGCCCTTCTGGAGTGGGTTTGTACAAGGTGTTGTATAAATCAATGTCTTTCAGTAGATTCTTCCTAACGGGAAGAAGAGCTGACGTAGGAGCAGTTATAGTCTCCAAACATCCATAAACAAATTCGTGACTATTTGTTTATTGCATTTACTTATCATTTTCATTATTTTAAAGATGCATTCTTGAAGCATTTTATGTGTTCTTCGAATATCAAAATATTGTATACAAAGTGTTTGATAAAATGCTTCAACCAAAATATTTTTACTCATTCAACTTGCATATATTTTAAATTCTTTACAAAATGTTTCATCGGTTTCTACGAAGGATTATTTCGAGTGTCTTCCGCTTGGTTTGAAAACCAAACTCGATTTAATTCATCGGTGTTCAATATTTCAAGAACCGAGCTATTGTAGCTCAACGATTATTACCCTAACCGATCCTATCATAGAGATATTTCTAAGCATCGGATCTAAATTTTTACTGAAACAGATCTCTTCGAATCTTTTGAGTCGTTTGAGATATTTTTCTGATATGATTTTTCTTAGTCTTCATTTGATACTTTCTTGAGTTTCTCTGATCTTGTTATCTTTGATCTCTGATTTGATGATTGCACTTAGGCTCTTGTCTCACCTTATTCTTGATTTTCTTGCTCTGATTATTGTAATCATCTGCTGATTCTTCAAAAATATCAAGAACTTGAAACATCAATCTTATTCTTCTTACATGGTTTTCATGCTTTGATATTGGTTCGATTGCACAAGAATAATTAAAACAATAATGTGTTTTCAGTATTATAATTATTTAAAATTTATTTTATAAACTGATCTTACACTAACATTTGTCCACATTGTTGATCTAACATTCTATGTGCGGTTGTCTGCGTTGCAAGCCAATTCTCATCCATATTATTTGCATGTGTTGTATTTTCACTCAAATGTAATTTGTCATGTTGTGTGATCTAGACGTGAATTTTGAGTGTGTCTCTTGTTGTGTGTTCCATAAACAAACTCTCAAGTTCTTATTTTCATGCAGTTTTACTTCCCGCAGTTGTTTGATTTACTATTAGTTTCTTTGTATTTATGTTTAAGCTCATTTCATTTCCGCAACTTTGTTTAATTTTGTTAAAATACATTATATCAAATAGATTCAAGGCTTAACACCATGGAATAATTGGCCCAAACGGAAAACATTTGAGAGGAAAAAAAAAATTTATTGAAACAAGTGTATTCACCCCTCTAGACCACCTTTCTTTTTTATTTGACCATAACAAAGGGAGAGGAAAACAAGAGTTGAAAATTGAAATATTGAGCTGAAGGTTAGCAAACTAAAACACTGGATTTCAGATATGGATGGGCAGAAAAATTGATAAGAGATTAAAGCGAGACTGGACGAGATTGTAGTTAGATAGAAGATAAAGAAATGGAGGAAATAACGTTGGTTTTGAATGTAGATGTCAAAACAAGACAACCTGACACAACCAAACCTGATTCATCCTGTCACAACCAACATCAAAAAGGGAAGTGCAGGTTGGCCTACCAATTGAAAGTTGATTATCTCACTGTAAAAGAGCCAAAAGAACTTTGGAAAATTTGAAATAAAGGTTTGACCATCAAAGAATCGAAGTTCTCCCAAAAGTCCGTTATGAATGGATTCATCTTCGGCTTAAGATTTAAAATGTGTAATAATTATAAATTTGCATTATTCAAGAATAATTCCAAGCTCAAACTTTGTGGATAAAATATTATTGAAAAAACTCTCTCCTTTTTTCATGCATCAAATGTGCTCCTGCAGCAATATCGTGAGAGTGGATTCTAAAAAATACTCTGAGTTTATCTCATGCCTACTAGTTGATGAACAAATAATGAGCTACTCATGAAAAACCATCAAATGTTCCCAACTGCTCTACATCAATTCCTGAACCAAATGAAATGTCATTCCTTGAAATGAATACTAACTCAACTCAAAATCATAAAAATGGTGGACGTCTTGGGCATGGCCAGAGTCAAGGCCAAAGGAAACATTATTAATAGCAAGATGGAAAGAGATCTAAGATAAACCACAAGCTTGGAAATCTAACATTAAAGAATACAAGAGAAAAACTCAAAAGAATATGAAGATAAGTGTTTCAAATGTGGAAAGGAGGAGCATTGGTCTTGTACTTGTCATACTGTGAAACATCTTGTGGATCTCTACCAAAATCCAATCAAAAGAAAAGGAAAAATAGGGACAAATTTTGTTGATGATGATGGTCTAACTCAAATGGATGTTTCTGATTTTTATTTTTTTTCTAATCTAGACGAGAATATTTGTTACTTGATTGGTGGAGTGATTGGGAAAATGGAATAATTCCCTTTTGGTTGTAGTTTTTTTTCTTTTCAGTGTTCAATCTTCTTTTCAATTACATTCAATGTTACTACTTTCGAGATTTATTTAATAAAATGTTTTGTTTACAAACATTGTATTTAATCATCTTGGAATTATGACTTATTCAATTATGCATCTATTTTTTTAGATTAATGATGAAATATCAAGATGAATTTCTGGCTGATAGTGGTACAAGACAAACGTCCTTCAAAGAAAAAGGTATATTTTGGAATTAAAATTAGCTAAAAATAATTTTATAACAATATCATATGCATAAAAAATTTGAAAGCCATGGAAAAGCAAAAATAATTTTTCCAAATGATACAAGTCTATATATTGAAGATGCACTATATGCTAGCAAGTCTAGTAGAAATTTGCTTATTTTTATAGATATTCTCCGAAATAGATATCATATTGAAACATTGAATGAAAATAATGTTGAATACCTTTCCATTACATCTATTATACATATCCTGAAGCAAAAAAAAATAAAAATCACATGCACTAACTTGGATATATTGCACAATAATAAAATAAGTTGAGGCAAACACAGTCACAATCAGAAAATTGTTGACAAAAATAGTTTTGTATTATGACACAACCAACTTGGTCATCCTTGGATATCAATGATAGGAAGAATAATAAATCATTTGCATGGACATCGTTTAAAGGACCAAAATATTCTTTCACTTTATGATTTTCCATGCGTAACTTGTTCACAAGGAAAACTAATCATATAAGACATTCATCTACTAAGGTTGATGGTGAAATTTCAATCTTCTTAGAAAGAATTCAGTGAGATATTTGTGAGCCAGTACATCATCAGCTAGGTACTTACAACACCTACCAGCCCCTTTTTAACCCAATTCAAGCCATTTAGAACCCTTGGAAGTAGGGGTGTCAATCACGTCGGGTGGGTCGGGTTTTGGGTAAACCCCTCGAATTTTTTTTCCAACCCGAACTCGAAGCAACCCGAAAACCCCCAACCCGAACACGAACCCGTCTAACCTGACTCAACCCGTCTTACCCGCCTAACCCGAATTTTATTTATTTTTTTAAAAAACAATTAATGAAAAAAATTCGAAAAAGTAAAAAATAATAATAATATTTTAATTTCAACACATAATAACAAAATTTCTGATTTAAATTTGAAAGTTTAATCGTAGAAAATTAAAAGTATATTTACTAAATCAAATAAACAATTGTTAAAAAAATAAAAAATATACAAAATATATTTTAAATGATGAAAATTTATCATATAAATATACAATAAATTTTGTTCAAACATACAATATATAAAAATATAGGTAATATTTTCAAAAAAAAAAAATTTCGGGTCAACCTGCGACCTAACCCGAAATCTGTCTAACCTGGCACTAACCTGAACCCGAAAAACCCAAACCCGAACCTGATTTTTTTCGTGTTGGGTCGTTTCGGGTTGACGGGTTGTGTTGCATTTTGACACCCCTGCTTGGAAGCGCCTAGAAACTCCCTGGAATTTTTTTCACAATTCGTCCAAACCCTAGCCCTAAACAAATCCCAAGTTCCTTCGATTGTAGCCCCAAACCGACGAGACCAGACATAACTATCCATCCTAGGACCAAGACTGAACCCTTAGGACCCCTCTTGGACCATCCCTACGTGCCATGCACGAGGACGTGCAAGGTTCGCTCCAAGCCCTCACGTGCATGGTTGCGTGGCCAATCCTTGCGGTTCCTGTTGAAATATTTCATGTTAGCAATCTTGATTTTGATGTTAACAAAACTTTTTATTTTGTTTCTAATGAATTTACCTAAGTGCGCAGAAACCTATCGAGCCAAAACGGAAGCTATCGAGACACAAACTGAAAGTGCCAACTGATTGCACAAACTAAACCAGTTCAACTGATTGTCCAGCTGATAGGTGGCTTAATAGAATACCTTCAGAAGCATGGCCAGCTGATGAAGAGTTCAACTGATGGAGAGCCCAGCTGACTAGTTCAACTGAATTAATGAAATCAGTTCAGCTGACAAGCCAACTGATTTCACGAAATCAGTTCAACTGACCAGTTCAGAGCATCAGTTATGAACCGAACAGTTTGGAGAACACGACAAGCCTACCTAAGTGGAATCCAGTTGTGCGCATTAAGGAAAGCAATTTTCCAGTCAAAGGACAATAATGAACGTTGTAGTAGAGCTTAAAGTCAAGGTGTTCCAAAATGCCTGTCAGAATGGACAAGACTCAAATATCGAGGAACAGATTCAAACTGCAACGTACATATTTGATGAGTCTTGATGAACGGTCACGTACCCTCTATAAATACAAGATCAAGAACATCAAAAAAAAATCTAGAGGTGTGTGTGAAAAATCATGAGAAAAGAAGAAGGGCACGCTCAATGCATATCAGTTTACAAGAAGCAATTAGCCCAGATTTGAGAGAACACTTCAAAGTGTTATCATCTTAGATTAGAAGCACATTTCCATCAGTGTGTGAGAACACTTTCATGTTGCATCCATAGATCAGTTCTGACACATGCACACACCATCACTCACATATACAAAGAATTGAGCGTATTGAAAAGCTGAGTGAGTCTGCACAAAGACATTAAATTTGTGTATGTAGTTTTTAACACATAGACATTAAACAATTGTTGACTAGAAGGTGTTGTCTTCGGTCTAGACTAGGAGTTCAATTAGGCAGTAGTGTAAGTTCTAAGCTGCGTGGGTTTGTACAAGGTGTTGTATAAATCAAAGTTTTCTTGTGGATCCTACCCGAGGTGGTAGAAAGGGTGACGTAGGAGCAGTTGAAGTCTTCGAATATCCATAACATATCTTGTGTATTTAACTATTTAACTATTGTTTTCAAATTGATTTGATCAGTTCAAGCTGATATTAGTCCAGTTCGAACTATAACTGAACTGATACAAGAAAGAACCGATCCCCCTTATTTCAGTTATTCAATTCACACAAGTTAAAAGGCTTTCAAATTAATTAATTTTCTTAACGAAGGATTACTTCGAGTATTTTTCGCTTGGTTTAAAACCAAACACGATTTAATTCATCAGTGTTTACATTCTTAGAACACGAGCTATTGAAGCTCGTTGAGAATATTGTGTTTGAAGCACCCTCGCAGGTGCTAGAATCGATCTATCAATTGATATCAGAGCTTGCTATTCTAAGAAGAACATTTGAAAACTGATATTTAAAATTTGTGTCAAAATGTTATTTAAAATGGTTTTCGAAATCCTCTTAAATTTTATATGAGTTTACTGTGGGAAAATAGAAGATTTTTGGATCTGCAACCAACATTGTAGCCACTTCTCTACTCCGTATTTTGTTGTTTTAGCAGCTTGCAGGGTTTTGAGTCCAAACTGACAGCAGAATAGCTAAACTGATCAGCGGACAAGATTTCAGTTGCCAGTCTACCAGTTCAGCTGTCAACAGACGAAACCCAACTACGAGCTGAAATGTTGGACGATTAGGAGTTTAATCATTAGCAGTATACCGTCGTTTCATTGCCATATCAGATCAAAGTAGAAGATCAATGTGGTTCAACATCAATTGAGTCAAGTTTGCATCAGCTAGACTAGTTAACCAGCACAGAGATCAAGTCCAAGGCAATTAGTTGTTCTCTGGCAAAGAAACTCAAGATCGATGCAGCATTCAAACCATTTAAGGCAACCAGTTGTTGGTATATTCAGTTCTATCATGTATAAACAGACTGATATTTGATATTGTTTAAAATTTGCTAATATAATAGCAATTTCTCTTACACATGTTGTTGTGCTTAAATGTATGATACAAGGGACGCGTATTTGATTAAATAAACATAATGTTTATACAGTTAGTTTCTATGTAACTGAACTGTTATCTTAAGATTTGTTGCCTAAACTGCGTGAATGTTAAAAGATGCTAAAACTTCATTAAATCACGTAAATGATTATATTTTTAAGGGAGAGTTTTTAATTCAGTTCTTGAGGAGGAGCTTTCTTATCCGTCGAACTGAAAAATGTCTTAAACTAGTTTTTAATTCAGTTCTTAAGGGGGAGTGTTTAATTGTTTTTAATCATTTATCCCTCAAACTGAAAAAATTCGCTTAAATGTTTTAAATGTTTTTGATTCTCACAAAGAGAGAGAATTAGGTATTATATTTTTAAAATTTTTATCTTTAAAAATCGCTTTAATTGCTCAAGTTTTGTGATCATAAAAAAGGAGGAGATTGTTCGAACATTTTATGTTCGCAATCTTGATTTTGATGTTAACAAATCTTTTTATTTTGTGTCTAATGAATTTACCTAAGTGCACAGAAAGCTACCGAGCCAAAACTGAAGCTATCGAGACACAAACTGAAAGCGCCAACTAATTGCCCAAACTGAACCATTTCAATTGATATATCAAAGACCAGTTCAACTGGTTGTCCAACTGATAGGTGGTTCAGCAGAAAACCATCAGAAGCCCGGCCAGCTGATGAAGAGTTCAACTGATTGAGACCCAGCTGACAAGTTCAACTGAATCAGTAAAATCAGTTTAGCTGACGAGCCAATTGATTTCACCAAGCCAGTTCAAGATCAGTTCAACTGACCAGTTCAAAACATCAGTTAGGAACCGACCAGTTTGCAGAACACGACAAGCCTATCTAAGTGGAATCCAGCTGTGCGCATTAAGGAAAGCAATTGTCAAGTCAAAGAACAATAATGAACGTTGCAGCAGAGGTTAAAGTCAAGACGTTCCAAAATGGCTGTCAGAAAGAACATGACACAAATATCGAGGAACAGATTCAAACTGCAACGAACATATTTGATGAGTCTTGATGAACGGTCACGTAGCCTCTATAAATACAAGATCAAGACCATCAACAAAAAATATAGTGGTGTGTGTGAAAAATAATGAGAAAATAAGTAGGGTACGCTCAATGTATATCAGCTTACAAGAATCAATTATCCCATATTTGAGGGAACACTTCAAAGTGTTATCACCTTAGATTAGAAGCACATTTCTCTCAATGTGTGAGAACACTTTTGTGTTGTATCCATAGATCAGTTCTCACACACGCACACACCATCACTCACATATACAAAGAATTGAACGTATTGAAAAGCTAAGTGAGTCTGGCACAAAGACATTAAACTTGTGTATGTAGTCTTTAACACATAGACGTTAAACAATTGTTGACTGTAAGGTGTTTCCTTCATTTCTAGCAAATAACTCAAGTGATGATGAATATTGAATAAAAATGTATTCTTCTTAAACAAGTAACTATTATGAAAAAAAATTTCCAACACGCACTATGATTTAGAATTTTGAGCACATTAATAAAATTAAATTTTGATAACTCTCAAGTCTATAAAAATTAGAAATAAGAGTTGGAAAAAATCTCATAGATAAAGTACTCACTATTACTCTTTTTTTTTTTAACTTGATTGTACTTGAAATCATATGGTTCAAACATTTGTATTTTCCTACCATCCAAATTCGTTTGCTTCCTCATCATGACATATCCAAAATCTTGCAAATAATAAATAACAATGTTCGGATTTAACCGCCTATATCATAAAAATGTGATAAAACCTCTTCGTACTAAAGTACTTTAAGGAGTTTATGCAAAATCAAGTCTCTCTGAATCTCTCTCTTTTGGGTCATAAATTTATTTTTTTTTCCATTCTATTTTGGCTTATTTTATTTTCTCTCATTCTTTTCATTACATTCGGCCTTTTTCTCTTCTTTTTCCTTTTTTTTAGGCCTTTGATAGGATCAATTAACGTATCAAGAGTGTTTAGAAGGGGGGGTTGAATAAACACTCACAATTAAAATGAATCTTTTCGAATTTTGAATTCAGTTTGGTGACAAACTGATTCTCGGAATCTCGTTGGTCAATGACAATCAGTTAAACTAAGAGTAGTTGCGGAAAATAACTGACTGAAAGATAGAATACAAAACTGAAATAAAGTACGCAAGGATTGTTTCTGAATGTTCGGAGATTTCAATCACTCCTATGTCACCCCTTCTATCTCAAGGATAGGATTTCCACTAAAAGACTTTGATCGAATACAAGACTTGTACTGACCCACTTCAGTTTGGACTTAACACTGCCAAAACTGAAACTCTTAGCATACAACAGCTTTTATCAGTTCGTGACTGATCTTAGCACAACTGATATATTCTTGATTGAATTACAAAGTGCTAACACGCTCAAAGTGTAGCTTTAGATGCTACTGATATATCTGATATACGTGAGCTGTGAATTGTGATTTTAGCAGCGTAACAGCAAGCTTCAATAATGCGTTGATGGTTCTTCTTCTCAGCTGCTTTGTTCACTTATTTATATGCTTCCTTTCCAACGGTAACTTGAGATGAATTTGAATCTTTGTATCCGTTGATTTTTTACTTGATTATTCCTTGGATATTGTTTCCTTCATTTATTGTGATGCGGCGTCTTAACTGCTTTCGCCGAAATGCGTTGTTCTAAGCTGTATTGATTTAAGTGCGGCGTTGCAATCTTCTATGTCTCTTTGTCGGTTGATCGTTCTTTCCCGAGACATGTTCAGTTGAAGGGTGCTTTAGCATAAATCAGTTTCCAACTGATCAGTTACCTGATTTCAGTTATTAAGTCCAGTTGTTGAATGTACTTGCGCGTATCAGTTGGTTGATCAGTTTGTCAAACTCCAGAATCCAGAATTTGGTTTTCAACAATTTCCCCCTTTATGGTGTTTGACAAAACTCAGCAAATAATAATAACTGAATTCTTTTATAGATAAAATAAGAGATTGATCATCTGAATCATATATGTAGATAAAATAAGAGATTGATCAACTGAATCATGTATGTAGATAAAATAGGAGATTGATCAACTGAATCATGTACTTCATGAGTACAGAAATGGCTACTTCTGAAAAGAGGATTAATCATGTAGATAAAATAGGAGATTGATCAACTGAATCATGTACTTCATGAGTACAGAAATGGCTACTTCTGAAAAGAGGATTTCTTCTGCTGTTCTAGCATTTCTTTGATTTCTTTCCTTTTTTTGTCAAACAGCTCCATCTTCAAGGATAATCTTCGAACATCTGTTGATAGAAAATTGACAGAGTTGGATACGTTTTCAACAGCAGAGGTTAGAGAGATTTGAAGTACATCTATCTTTCTTGATACAAGTGTCTCGACAGCATCAACTCTCTTGCTTATAGAGTCTTGAGTCACTGAGAGACTCTTAGCCAATCCTCTGTTCTTCTGTATATCATCCACTGTTCGAGAGAGAGATGTTAAAGCATCTTGAATTGTCGTCAGTTTCTGATAGTTGAATTTTTCAGAGTGTTCCAGTTTCAGAGAATGCTCTAATTGAGTATGCTGGATCTTGTATACATGATTGATCATTTCATTCATTTTCTGCTGAATTTCCTTAATATCTTCCAGACTTTTATCAAAATCTGTAGAAAAATGAGGCGGAGACTGACAAGATGTTCCTGGTTCCGTTGAGACTTGATCAAAGACCACCATGGTCTTATCAGATATCATTGTTCCAGAAATAGTCTGTGCTGAAACATCTGTTTCAGTTACTTCCACTTGGACTGTAGGAGGTGAAGATTGATGATGATCAGCAGAGATATTTTCCTGTGAATAGGAAATACTGCAGGATTGTCAGTTGATTGATCATGAGCTGATGCATCTTCTTGAAAATCAGTTGTGATCTGATCTGCCTCATCAGTTGGAAGTTTTTCAGCAATCTGTTGATTTGGTGATGAGCTAGCCACCACTGTTTGATCTTCTATTTCAGCAACAACAGATTGAACTGGTACTTCTATTGAGATAGGAACCTCTTGAGCGATTTGATCAGTTGAGTGATCAACTTCTTCAGAGATGGGTTCACTCATAAGAGATTCTTTCGCCACTGCTTGAATGATTTCATCAATGTTGGCAAAAGTCAGCTCAGCTTCAGAGTACATCTGATGTTCTACATCAGATGATTGTGGCACATCCTGAACAGGTTTTTCAGCAACTGGTTGTGGAGATGGCCCTTTCTGCTGGGAGGAGGGTGTATCTTCTTTGGCTTTTGAACGGGAGGATTTTTCAGGGAGAACCAATTCCTGATCCTGTTCTTGAAATCTGATTTCCATTTGTAGCCCACTAAGATCTGTGTCCAGTTGGGTGAACACAACTCTATCATAATAGGCAGTTGGACCTACGGGATTGTAGTTGGATTTCAGCTCTTCAACTATTTTAGTCAGCTTTTTGACTCGAATCTGATCAAAGAAATATTTTTGCCTTTCCAATGCCTGGGCAATCGTAGCAGCTTTGACTATTTTAAAGACAATCTCTTCAAGTTTAATAAACTTTTTCAGTTGGGATTTGCTCTTCAGCTCTTTGGCAAAAATTTCAGTCCTGAACTTCTTCCAACTATCAAAAGATTTCAGTTTCGCTGTGGCAAATGCATTGACCTGTTCCCAAACCAGGTCAATGTGAGTTTGGATGGCATTAGATGGCATTGGCTCTTCAACTAGCTTGTCTTTTCCTTTGTCAGTTGTAAGAATGTGAGGAATATCCAGACCAGAATGAGTAGTGTCCACTGGTTCCCTCAATATAACGCCTTTAGATCTGGCCCGAGGCAAGATGGTAGGGCGATTTACATGAGTCAAGGGAGCTCTTATTTTAGCGGGTGCCTCTTCTTTAGCAACTGAATCATCAGGTGTAACAACCTGCAAAGGTATAGCCTGAATAGGCTGTTGAGCAGCTGATTGAGTCAAGCTCTCAGTTGGAATGAATTTCACCGCTGTTATTGGTTTAGTTATTTGCGTCCTCGGTCTCTTGACAAGCTTAGGAGAAGGAGTTTTCTCCGAATCTGATTCTCTGATAATCAGTTTTCGTTTTGCAGTCTTCAGTTGGGCCAAAGTTTTGGCCTTCTTGACTTGTGTTGGAGCAGGTGGTTGCGTACCAACCTCCTGTTTGGTTTTTGGTGGCAAGATGATCTTGGCAGTGAATATCTTGAACTTTGAGGATTTTCCAGCATTGTCAGCTACCAATCCCTTCAGTTTCTGAAGATAACTGATTGGAATGGCAAAGCCTCTTGATTGTTTGGTAGATTGAAGCATATTCCTTAGAATATTGAATATAATGTGCCTCCAGTTAGCTTTCTTCTCTCCCATGATGATGGTCATCACTTGGAATTTCTCAAGGGTAAGGGCAGCATAAGAGCCTGCTTTAGCCAATATGCCCTTCGCCACAATGTCGGCTAATAACTGAACCTCATGCTTCAGTTGTTTCTTAGGATCGGAAACTTTAATTTTCCGCCCATCAGCAGACAACAAGGATTGCATTTCTTCAATGTCAGATGATTTGACTTCAGAGAAGCTGACGTACCCATCAGTTGGCAACGAGAAACTTTCTCCGAAAGTCTCTTCAGATATGATCAACAGCTGACTATTGACAGTTACAGAGATACTTCCATCAGTAGTGACGAACCCCTTCATATAGAATTCATTTACTTCCTTGGGGTAGATCTCCTGCGAAGATTGTCCCAAAAACATCCTGAGACCAACCGAGTCAATCTTCAGAAAAACATTCTTAACATCAGCTTCTTGAACTGATAAAACTGAGTCAAAATCAATAGCCATATCGTTCAACATGTGAGCTGGGATTTGATTCGCCATTTCGAAAAGTAAACTGATCTGAAATTCGTAAAAGATAAGCTTTGGAATTAGTATGCTCTTAGGAACTGATTGTATGCGTAAGACAGAAAACTGAATTGAGGCGGGCATAGTACATTAGTTCGTGACTGTTCAAATTCGGGACACGTGTCAGTCCAAAAAAAATTTGAATAAAAATATGTGTATGTGTGCTGTAAGTGTGTGTACAAAAAGTAAGTGGTTTAAAATAGGCCACGTTATGAAACTGCAGTCACGTTAGTTGATTTGAAATATAATAAGTTTTTTAATTTGTTAACTTATACGAGAAGATTCGTAAAATATCCAGCTGAACAATCAGTTGGGATACTGATTCATTTCAGTTGAGAATTCACAAACAATTGTCCTCTCAGTTAACATTTTCAAAAACTGATATTCCCCCTTAATCGGTGCGCAAAATAATTAAAAATGACGATAAAAATAAATTTATAGTTTAAGGAATTTATTGTTTGCTGGAACGTGCACGGCCCTTCAGCTTCCATAACTCTCGGCTATAAATAGAAGTAACACAGTTAGTTTCAGCCATATTAGTGAAATATTTAAGATAAAAGAAATGGCTGGTGCGAGTAGCTCGAGTGCTTCGCCGTTTTCTCTGGAGGCCAGGAAGGCTGAGATAGAAGATGAAGTCTTCTATGAGAATCTTCAGTACTGGGAGAAGTTACAAGAACTTGAGTTCTTGTATAACACTGGAGAGGCTACCACTCCTGAATGGGTGGCAGAGCTGAGGAAGGTGCGGGAGCACTTGCACATAACTGAGTGGATTGACATCTTTAAGGATGGTCATAGTCATCAGCTGATGCTCCGGAAGGAATTGAAGATCCTGAGGCGCATAGCTTATTCACACAGCTTTGCCAAGACGTCCACTCCACCTTTATCCACTTGGTTGAAGATGTGGATAATTGATGTAGAGGAAAAATATTATGCTGTAATTCGAGCTAATGTTTATGCTTGAATAAAATATTTATCTGAGTTAATTTTGTCTTTTTCTTTGCTGCAAATTGGCAGTTTCATTAGTTGTTGTAAATGAATTACTAACTGAACAAATGAACTGTTAAAGAACTAATATTAGTTGACTGTAAACTGAAATCAGTTAAGATTTAAAAACCAGACTGATATCAGTTGAAAAAATGAATCAACTGGTAATTAACAAACTGATATCAAATAAGCAACTGATAGATAAGAAGCCTGGGTAATTGAGAAAAAGCTTTGTTGGCTTGAGACTCTTCAACTTCTTTGACATTAAATGTCACCTGTCTATAAATAAGATAATAGCAGTGAGTTGTGAGATAATATCATTTAAACATGGCAGATTCAGATATTTCCGATGCTTGTAGTAGTACGCATGTTCACGTTACTGAAGAAACAAGTGCTTATTTAGAAGAGTTGAAGAAGAAGATGGAAGAATATGTCTTGAAAAAGGTGATGTCAACATGGTTCAAAATTCATGAGTTGCAGAGAATAAGTAGTAGTGGTGCGACTCCTTCTCGAGTTCAAGCAGCAACAGCCAGAAGATACTTGGAACGATTTGAAGTCAGACATGTTACAGAGCTTGTCGATGACAAGGTTCTATTACAAGCAATGCTGTGGAAGGAGTGGCATGTGATTAAAAAGATTTCTATAACTAAATCATTCTCTAGAATCCGAATTTATGAATTGAACAATTTTATTACAGAATGGCAGGATTCAGTTGGTTCTGAATTGTCTACTGTCAGATGGAATCGTTTTTGTTCTTAATAACATATCATTTTCAGTTTATTGTTTTGTCCTTATTTTCTGCAGACAATTTCATTAGTAAAGTAGCATTAACAATTTTCTTATGATAAATCAATTAAACCAAGAATATTGCGAAAGTAAGAAAACTTAGTCTCGGGTAATGGTTTGGTGAAGATGTCAGCTGCTTGTTGCTCAGTTGAAATGTACTCCAGTCTGATGTCCTTCTTCAAAGCATGATCTCTAATGAAGTGGTGTCTGACATCTATATGCTTTGTCCTTGAGTGAAGAACTGGATTATAGGTAATGGCAAATGTACTCGTATTGTCACAAAATATGGGCGATTCATTTGTAATTACTCCATAATCTCTCAGTTGTTGCTGGATCCAGATCAGTTGTGCACAGCAACTACCAGCAGCTAGATATTCTGCTTCAGTTGTTGAGGTAGCTATAGATGTCTGATTCTTGCTGAACCAAGAAATCAGTCGGTCTCCAAGAAACTGACATGATCCACTTGTGCTTTTACGATCTAGCTTACATCCTGCATAATCTGCATATGAATATCCAACTAAATTGAAAGAAGAGTCTTTAGGATACCATAATCCGACATTTTGTGTGCCCTTAAGATATTTCAAAATTCTTTTGGCAGCTGAGAAATGTGATTGCTTAGGATTTTCTTGAAATCTGGCACACATACAAACTGCAAAAACAATATCAGGACAACTAGCAGTTAGGTATAATAATGAACCTATTAAACCTCAGTACAACGTCGCCTCAACTGATATTCCCCCTTGATTAGTGTCCATTTTAACTGATGAGCTCATGGGAGTGGTTGCAGCTGAACATGATTCCATTCCAAATTTCTTTAGCAATTCTTTTGTATATTTAGTCTGACTGATGAATATACCAGTCTCCAGTTGCTTCACTTGCAGTCCAAGAAAGAATGTCAGTTCACCCATCATGCTCATTTCAAACTTGTCTTGCGTTAACTTAGCAAACTTTTCGCACAATTTGGGTTTAGTTGACCCAAATATAATGTCATCAACATAAATTTCAACAAGTAAGATATGATTATTTTTAGAAAATTTAAACAAAGTCTTATCGACTGATCCTACGGAAAAATCATGATCAGTTAGAAATTTTGAAAGGGTTTCATACCAAGCTCTGGGAGCTTGTTTAAGACCATACAGGGCTTTGTTCATCAGTTTTCTTCGGTTCTAGTTGTGAAACAAAAGCTGAATGGATAAATAAATTTAGCATTTGATTTTGAGTTCTTATTGGATCTGATGGATTTCCTATTACCAGTTCAGGTGGGTGTGATTTTTTCCATCTGTACTCAGTATTTGTTGTATCAGCAATTTCTTCAGTTGGTAACTGAACACAATTTTCAGTCTCAGTTGGTGCTTCGTCAACTGGTATTTGAATGTTATCATTATGCTCTGTCAACTGATCATCAGCAACGACTTCCTGCACCATCTGATTGGTCCAGTACTTCTGGTTCAGGTGTTTGAAGAATGTTTTGATAGCTATAACTTTCATTTTTGTCATTATCTTCCAAACTGATATCTGTAAATCGATCTGCTAGCTCAACTTGATTAGTTGGCTTATCAGTTAGTTCAGTTTCATCGAAATCAACATGAGCTGATTCTTCAACATTTAGGGTTTTCTTGTTGAAGACTCTATTGGCTATACTAACAGATGAGCATCCAAGAAATATTACCTCGGCAGATTTAGCATCAAACGCTTTTAAATAATTTTTACCATTATCAAGGATAAAACATCTGCAGCCGAATATTTTGAATAAGTAATTATACTTTTTCTTCCATGCCAGATTTCATATGGTATTTTCATATGATTCTTATTAATCATTGATCTATTCTGAGTATAACACGCAANTTCGATCAATTCCAACTGATTTTTCATTTAAAAGTCTTTTGAAGAGCTTTATCAGTTGTGAAGCAGTATGGTCCTTAGATTTGAGAAAAATAACCCAAGTAAATCTTGAAAAGTCATCTACGACCACCAAGGTGTATTTCATTCCCCCTAAGCTCATGACTGGTATAGGACCAAAAAGATCCATGTGCAACAGTTCTAAGCATCGGGATGAAGATTTACAACCCTTGTTTTTAAAAGAGGATCGTACTTGTTTACCATACTGACATGCTGAGCAAAGTTTTTCTTTTGAAAAATCTATTTTGGGCAAACCAGTTACAAGTTCATGTTTACTCAGATAGGCAATGGTTTTAAAGTTTAAATGATTTAGTCTCTTATGCCACAACCAGTTTTTAGATGACTTGGAAGCAATAAAATAAACTGGTGCATAAGTTTGATCATTCCAACTGACTTTATATGTGTTTCCACAACGTTTGCTAGTTAATATGATTTCATCAGTTGAAGTTTCGACTGAACATGAATTTTTGTCAAATTGTACTGAGAATCCACTGTCGCATAACTGACTGATACTAATCAAGTTATACTTCATGTTTTCTACTAATAGAACCATCTTTAAAAGTAAAGTTACCATGGATAAGCTTACCTTTACCCACAGTTCTACCTTTGGAATTGTCCCCGAAACTGATGTTTGGACCACTGTATTTGGTCAGTTGAGATAGCACACTTGCATCTCCTGTCATGTGTCGTGAACATCCACTGTCCAAATACCATATTGAGTTCTTGTTTGTACCTGTTATCTGCAATCATACACATAATAAAACTTGGTACCCATACTTATTTGGGTCCTGTGCTGATTAGTCCCTTAAGAACCCACACTTGGATTAGTCTAACAGATTTTCCAGTAGTTGTATTCCAAATTGTTTTTCTCGGCTTTTATGTGCATGGTGTGTAGTGTACAAATGATACATTATGTATTTTAGGTTTATTCAACTGATTGTTTAGTCTGTATCTCTTCTGAACTGGCTTGCAGTTATAGTAATTGAAGTAGCTATTTGAATAGTTTTTGTAAAACCTCTTTGATGACTGACTTTGTGAATCAGTTGAGGATTTTCGACTATAACCAATCTCATATCTTCTAGCCTTGTTCATATTTACAGTAGGTTGCTCAATCATCTTACTAGGCTCAATTTGTTCTTGTACTACTGCTGATTTAACAAAGTGAATATATTTACCTTTATCTATTTTTAGCTTTGGTTGAGTGTCATTTGGACACATTTCTCCTTGAGTGTTGAACCCTAAACCAGTTTTATCAGAAACTGATTTTTGTGAATTCTGCATTTCATTTAGTGCAGTAGATGACTTGTTCCAAGATTGAATGAGCTCAGTCTGTTTTGAGTTTTCAAGAATCAACTTTTGGATTAATAACTGATCTTTGTTTCTTTCTGCTCTTAACTCAGCAATTTCCCTTTTCAGACTCAACCCGTCAACTGATTCATCAGTTTTGGTTTTATTTTCTTTGGGATCAGTTTGCTTTGCTTTGATTTTTTTGAATAATGATGCAAGCTTTTGATATTCATTTACCATATCATGTAGTGTTAGAATGAGTTGTTCTCGTGTAAAGTCAGTTGAGCTGAAATCAAATACCTGTTGACTAGACGATTCTTCTTTTGCATCATTAGCCATCAGGCACTTGTCTTCCTCATCATCACTAGAGCTGCATGAGCTTTCTGGTTCTGACTCTTTACTGTCAGTTTCTGCCCATTTAGATTTGCTTTCTTCGGCTAAGAGTACCTCATTTTCTTTCTGAAGGACTTCTTATCATCCTTGGGTTTTCTTTTGTTCTCATATGATTTCTTTCTTCTATCAGTTGAGCCTTGACTGTCCTTCTTGGGTTTAGGACAGTCAGCAATGAAGTGACCTGATTTGCCACAATTGTGACAAGCATTTTTTTCATCTTTGGAGTTGTTTCTTTGGTATGACTTCTGAAAGTTTCCTTGATTCTTTCTCATGAACCTTCCAAACTTTTTGTTGAATAGTGACATAGCATCATTGCTTAACGGATCAGCAGATTTCTCAACTGAACTAGTTGGTTCTGTTCTGACAGCAGCTAGAGCAGTTGTGGCTGCTGGTGTGGATGGTTCTCCTTCTCTGGTTTGCGGTTCGAACTCATAAGCTTTAAGATCAGCAAATAGATCATGAAGTTCAATCTGGTTCAGGTCTTTGGATTCTCTCATTGCCATAGTTTTGACATCCCATTCTTTGGGAAGACCTCTCATTACCTTCAATGCAACCTCTTTGTTTGTATATACTTTTCCAAGTGCATTTAACTCATTGATGATACTGCTTACTCTTTCATCATACTCGTGCATTGATTCTCCTGCTTTCATTTTGATATTATCAAACTTCTGAACTGCAACTGAAAGTTTATTTTCCTTGGTTTGATCATTTCCTTCACAAAGCTGGATCAGCTTTTCCCAAATTTCTTTGGCTGTCTTACACATCTTTATTTTGCTGAAAGTTATTTTGTCCAGCGTCTTGTACAGAATGTCTTTAGCCACATTATCAAGATTGGCTTTTCTTTTATCTTCAGTTGTCCATTCTTCTCTGGGCTTTTCTATTCTTTGTGGTGCCCCTTCTGTTATGGCAACTGCTGTATTAGTTTTCAGAATCTTCATGGGTCCATCAGTTATGACATACCACATGTCATCATCTTGTGCAGCTAAATGAGCCTGCATTCTGATTTTCCAATCATCAAATTCTTCTCTGGAGAACATAGGGATTTTGTTGAATGAAGTCATGCTAGCAAGTTTATAGATCAAAAGTATTCAAGAACAAGATTCAACTGCTCTGATACCACTTGATAGGATCGATTAACGTATCAAGAGTGTTTAGAAGGGGGGGTTGAATAAACACTCACAATTAAAATGAATCTTTTCGAATTTTGAATTCAGTTTGGTGACAAACTGATTCTCGGAATCTTGTTGGTCAATGACAATCAGTTAAACTAAGAGTAGTTGCGGAAAATAACTGACTGAAAGATAGAATACAAAACTGAAATAAAGTACGCAAGGATTGTTTCTGGATGTTCGGAGATTTCAATCACTCCTACGTCACCCCTTCTATCTCAAGGATAGGATTTCCACTAAAAGACTTTGATCGAATACAAGACTTGTACTGACCCACTTCAGTTTGGACTTAACACTGCCAAAACTGAAACTCTTAGCATACAACAGCTTTTATCAGTTCGTGACTGATCTTAGCACAACTGATATATTCTTGATTGAATTACAAAGTGCTAACACACTCAAAGTGTAGCTTTAGATGCCACTGATATATCTGATATACGTGAGCTGTGAATTGTGATTTTAGCAGCTTAACAGCAAGCTTCAATAATGCGTTGATGGTTCTTCTTCTCAGCTGCTTTGTTCACTTATTTATATGCTTCCTTTCCAACGGTAACTTGAGATGAATTTGAATCTTTGTATCCGTTGATTTTTTACTTGATTATTCCTTGAATATTATTTCCTTCAGTTATTGTGATGCGGCGTCTTAACTGCTTTCGCCGAAATGCGTTGTTCAAAGCTGTATTGATTTAAGTGCGGCGTTGCAATCTTCTATGTCTCTTTGTCGGTTGATTGTTCTTTCCCGAGACATGTTTAGTTGAAGGGTGCTTTAGCATAAATAAGTTTCCAACTGATCAGTTAGCTGATTTCAGTTATTAAGTCCAGTTGTTGAATGTACTTGCGCGTATCAGTTGGTTGATCAGTTTTTCAAACTCCAGAATCCAGAATTTGGTTTTCAACAGCCTTCCCATTTTTTTGTTTCACACCCACTCTAATTTTTTTATTTCACTCACTTTTTGCAAATCCAATTGATGTTCAAGAACTTGTTTTGGGAACAATTGAACAAGAGACATAGATTGTTCCTTCTCAAATTCATTACTAGCCTCACTAGTAGAACAATTTTCCACCAATTTTTTTTATAAATATGGCTATCCTTCTATCTCCATATAAAAAGAGTGTGTGTGTGTGTGTTAATACATCTATACATGCACATATAATATATGTATAGACATAATATTTAAAAATTAAATGATCATTATTTAATTTCCTAGATTAACTTATTTAATTAATTTTAAACCGTCAAGAATAAATGAGAATATTGTACAAATTAGTAGTAACTACTATAAATATTATTATTTAATTAGTAAATTTCAAATTCACTAAATAAATAATTGTGAGCTCATTATAAACGCGATCAAGGATTTAATAATATTGTTGCATCAAGGATACAAATTTTGTTAAATAATGAAAATTAAAAATTGAAAAGATCAAAATTTTCACTGATCTATTTTTGACAGCTGCCAGTTGTCTGAACTCTTCACTAAAATAGACAATTCCGCTCTCCTTACTTAATTACCAATTAAGCTAAATTCACCTTGTTTCATCCTATGAAATCAACTTCTAAACTCCTTTACAAGAATTTTATTTGATCTCCATCAAACTAAAGTCGCCAAATTCAACTCATTGAACTTTGACTATCTCAACGGGAACACAAAATCCAATACTTGTGTAACCCTCAATAGTTCGGGGATACAACTAGGTATTGGTTCATATCTCCATGTGATTCAAAATAACATTTATTCTTATTCGGGCTCACCCTAATTAGCCTCATTCTTTTCATCAACACCTTGATCAATAATGTCAGGACTCATTTCTGATTGCACCCATCGGAACATGATAAGAGCGTCTAGTAGCATCGCTCCATGGTCCCTTAGGTAGCACTAATAGCGTTTGTAAGAAACTTAAGTTATTGTTAGCGTACAATACTGTCTCCTCAACTCATATATCCCGATCGAATATGCAAAAGTTAAATATGAATTCGATAACGATGTGATTTATCTTTGAGTAATAATAGTGACATGGTATGTGCAATTGAGGAAACACCTTTATAAAATGCACATATCTTACTTTGGTCAGAGATTCCTAGCACCCTATCACTATTAAGTAATCATATCACATAGAAGTCTATATATTGAAGAAGCACTATATGCTAGCAAGTCTAGTAGAAATTTGCTTATTTTTATAGATATTCTCCGAAATAGATATCATATTGAAACATTGAATGAAAATAATGTTGAATACCTTTCCATTACGTCTATTATACATATCCTGAAGCAAAAAAAATAAAAACCACATGCACTAACTTGGATATATTGCACAATAATAAAATAAGTTGAGGCAAACACAGTCACAATCAGAAATTTGTTGACAAAAATAGTTTCGTATTATGACACAACCAATTTGGTCATCCTTGGATATCAATGATAGGAAGAATAATAAATAATTCGCATGGACATCATTTAAAGGACCAAAATATTCTTTCACTTTATGATTTTCCATGCGTAACTTGTTCACAAGGAAAACTAATCATATAAGACATTCATCTACTAAGGTTGATGGTGAAATTTCAATCTTCTTAGAAAGAATTCAGTGAGATATTTGTGAGCCAGTACATCATCAGCTAGGTACTTACAACACCTACCAGCCCCTTTTTAACCCAATTCAAGCCATTTAGAACCCTTGGAAGTAGGGGTGTCAATCAGGTCGGGTGGGTCGGGTTTCGGGTAAACCCCTCGAATTTTTTTTTCCAACCCGAACCCGAAGCAACCCGAAAACCCCCAACCCGAACACGAACCCGTCTAACCTGATTCAACCCGTCTTACCCGCCTAACCCGAATTTTATTTATTTTTTAAAAAACCTTTAATGAAAAAAATTTTAAAAAATAAAAAATAATAATAATATTTTAATTTCAACGCATAATAACAAAATTTCTGATTTAAATTTGAAAGTTTAATCGTAGAAAATTAAAAGTATATTTACTAAACCAAATAAACAATTGTTAAAAAAATAAAAAATATACAAAATATATTTTAAATGATGAAAATTTATCATATAAATATACAATAAATTTTGTTCAAACATACAATATATAAAATTATCGGTAATATTTTAAAAAAAAAAAAATTTCGGGTCAACCCGCGACCCAACCCGAAATGTCTAACCTGGCACTAACCCGAACCCGAACCTGATTTTTTTCGTGTTGGGTCGTGTCAGGTTGACGGGTTGTGTTGCATTTTGACACCCCTACTTGGAAGCGCCTAGAAACTCGCTGGAATTTTTTTCACAATTCGTCCAAACCCTAGCCCTAAACAAATCCCAAGTTCCTTCGATTGTAGCCCCAAACCGACGAGACCAGACCATAACTATCCATCCTAGGACCAAGACTGAACCCCTAGGACCCCTCTTGGACCATCCCTACGTGCCATCCACGAGGACGTTCAAGGTTCGCTCCAAGCCCTCACGTGCATGGTTGCGTGGCCAATCCTTGCGGTTCCTGTTGAAATATTTCATGTTAGCAATCTTGATTTTGATGTTAACAAAACTTTTTATTTCGTTTCTAATGAATTTACCTAAGTGCGCAGAAATCTATCGAGCCAAAACGGAAGCTATCGAGACACAAACTGAAAGCGCCAACTGATTGCACAAACTAAACCAGTTCAACTGATTGTC
Source organism: Primulina huaijiensis (assembly GCF_012295235.1). NCBI lineage: Eukaryota > Viridiplantae > Streptophyta > Magnoliopsida > Lamiales > Gesneriaceae > Primulina > Primulina huaijiensis. The sequence continues at coordinate 16,479,810 of NC_133306.1, forward strand.
CAGCTGATAGGTGGCTTAATAGAATACCTTCAGAAGCCTGGCCAGCTGATGAAGAGTTCAATTGATGGAGAGCCCATCTGACTAGTTCAACTGAATTAATGAAATCAGTTCAGCTGACAAGCCAACTGATTTCACGAAATCAGTTCAACTGACCAGTTCAGAGCATCAGTTATGAACCGAACAGTTTGGAGAACACGACAAGCCTACCTAAGTGGAATCCAGTTGTGCGCATTAAGGAAAGCAATTTTCCAGTCAAAGGACAATAATGAACGTTGCAGCAGAGCTTAAAGTCAAGGTGTTCCAAAATGCCTGTCAGAATGGACAAGACACAAATATCGAGGAACAGATTCAAACTGCAACGTACATATTTGATGAGTCTTGATGAACGGTCACGTACCCTCTATAAATACAAGATCAAGAACATCAAAAAAAAATCTAGAGGTGTGTGTGAAAAATCATGAGAAAAGAAGAAGGGCACGCTCAATGCATATCAGTTTACAAGAAGCAATTAGCCCAGATTTGAGAGAACACTTCAAAGTGTTATCATCTTAGATTAGAAGCACATTTCCATCAGTGTGTGAGAACACTTTCATGTTGCATCCATAGATCAGTTCTGACACATGCACACACCATCACTCACATATACAAAGAATTGAGCGTATTGAAAAGCTGAGTGAGTCTGCACAAAGACATTAAATTTGTGTATGTAGTTTTTAACACATAGACATTAAACAATTGTTGACTAGAAGGTGTTGTCTTCGGTCTAGACTAGGAGTTCAATTAGGCAGTAGTGTAAGTTCTAAGCTGCGTGGGTTTGTACAAGGTGTTGTATAAATCAAAGTTTTCTAGTGGATCCTACCCGAGGTGGTAGAAAGGGTGACGTAGGAGCAGTTGAAGTCTTCGAATATCCATAACATATCTTGTGTATTTAACTATTTAACTATTGTTTTCAAATTGATTTGATCAGTTCAAGCTGATATTAGTCCAGTTCGAACTATAACTGAACTGATACAAGAAAGAACCGATCCCCCTTATTTCAGTTATTCAATTCACACAAGTTAAAAGGCTTTCAAATTAATTAATTTTCTTAACGAAGGATTACTTCGAGTATTTTTCGCTTGGTTAAAAACCAAACACGATTTAATTCATCAGTGTTTACATTCTTAGAACACGAGCTATTGAAGCTCGTTGAGAATATTGTGTTTGAAGCACCCTCGCAGGTGCTAGAATCGATCTATCAATTGATATCAGAGCTAGCTATTCTAAGAAGAACATTTGAAAACTGATATTTAAAATTTGTGTCAAAATGTTATTTAAAATGGTTTTCGAAATCCTCTTAAATTTTATATGAGTTTACTGTGGGAAAAGAAAAGATTTTTGGATCTGCAACCAACATTGTAGCCACTTCTCTACTCCGTATTTTGTTGTTTTAGCAGCTTGCAGGGTTTTGAGTCCAAACTGACAGCAGAATAGCTAAACTGATCAGCGGACAAGATTTCAGTTGCAAGTCTACCAGTTCAGCTGGCAACAGAGGAAACCCAACTACGAGCTGAAATGTTGGATGATTAGAAGTTTAATCATTAGCAGTATACCGTCGTTTCATTGCCATATCAGATCAAAGTAGAAGATCAATGTGGTTCAACATCAATTGAGTCAAGTTTGCATCAGCTAGACTAGTTAACCAGCACAGAGATCAAGTCCAAGGCAATTAGTTGTTCTCTGGCAAAGAAACTCAAGATCGATGCAGCATTTCAAACCATTCAAGGCAACCAGTTGTTGGTATATTCAGTTCTATCACGTATAAACAGACTGATATTTGATATTGTTTAAAATTTGCTATTATAATAGCAATTTCTCTTACACATGTTGTTGTGCTTAAATGTATGATACAAGGGACGCGTATTTGATTAAATAAACATAATGTTTATACAGTTAGTTTCTATGTAACTGAATTGTTATCTTAAGATTTGTTTCCTAAACTGCGTAAATGTTAGAAGATGCTAAAACTTCATTAAATCGCGTAAATGATTATATTTTTAAGGGAGAGTTTTTAATTCAGTTCTTGAGGGGGAGCTTTCTTATCCGTCGAACTGAAAAATGACTTAAACTAGTTTTTAATTCAGTTCTTAAGGGGGAGTGTTTAATTGTTTTTAATCATTTATCCCTCAAACTGAAAAAATTCGCTTAAATGTTTTAAATGTTTTTGATTCTCAAAAAGAGAGAGAATTAGGTATTATATTTTTAAGATTTTTATCTTTAAAAATCGCTTTAATTGCTCAAGTTTTGTGATCATAAAAAAAGAGGAGATTGTTCGAACATTTTATGTTCGCAATCTTGATTTTGATGTTAACAAAACTTTTTATTTTGTGTCTAATGAATTTACCTAAGTGCGCAGAGAGCTACCGAGCCAAAACTGAAGCTATCGAGACACAAACTGAAAGTGCCAACTGATTGTCCAAACTGAACCAGTTCAATTGATATATCAAAGACCAGTTAAACTGGTTGTCCAAATGATAGGTGGTTCAGTAGAAAACCATCAGAAGCCCGGCCAGCTGATGAAGAGTTCAACTGATTGAGACCCAGCTGACCAGTTCAACTGAATCAGTAAAATCAGTTTAGCTGACGAGCAAACTGATTTCACCAAGCCAGTTCAAGACCAGTTCAACTGACCAGTTCAAAGCATCAGTTAGGAACCGACCAGTTTGCAGAACACGACAAGCCTATCTAAGTGGAATCCAGCTGTGCGCATTAAGGAAAGCAATTGTCAAGTCAAAGAACAATAATGAACGTTGCAGCAGAGGTTAAAGTCAAGACGTTCCAAAATGGCTGTCAGAAAGGACAAGACACAAATATCGAGGAACAGATTCAAACTGCAACGAACATATTTGACGAGTCTTGATGAACGGTCACGTAGCCTCTATAAATACAAGATCAAGACCATCAACAAAAAATATAGAGGTGTGTGTGAAAAATCATGAGAAAAGAAGTAGGGTACGCTCAATGTATATCAGCTTACAAGAATCAATTATCCCATATTTGAGGGAATACTTCAAAGTGTTATCACCATAGATTAAAAGCACATTTCTCTCAATGTGTGAGAACACTTTTGTGTTGTATCCATAGATCAGTTCTCACACACGCACACACCATCACTCACATATACAAAGAATTGAACGTATTGAAAAGCTAAGTGAGTCTGGCACAAAGAAATTAAACTTGTGTATGTAGTCTTTAACACATAGACGTTAAACAATTGGTGACTGTAAGGTGTTTCCTTCATTCTAGACTAGGAGTTCAGTTAGGCAGTAGTGTAAGTCCTAAGTTAAGTGGGTTTGTACAAGGTGTTGTATAAATCAAAGTCTTCTAATGGATCCTACCCGAGGTTGTAGAAATGGTGACGTAGGAGCAGTTGAAGTATCCGAACATCCATAAACATGTCTTGTGTACTTAATTGTTTAACTATTGTTTTCAAATTGATTTGATCAGTTCGAGCTGATATCAGTTCAGTTCTCACCATAACTGAACTGATACAAGCAAGAACTGATTCCCTTTATTTCAGTTATTCAGTTCACACAAGTTAAAAGGCTTTCAAATTAATCAGCTTTCTTAACGAAGGATTACTTTGAGTATTTTCCGCTTGGTTTAAAACCGAACCCGATTAATTTATCGGTGTTTATATTTTTAGAACACGAGCTATTGAAGCTCATTGAGAATATTGTGTTTGAAGTACCCTCGCAAGTGTCAGAACCGATCCATTAGTTCCTACCATTGCCCTTGAACCTGCAACCCCTCAACCCATCTAGGGCCATGTCACAGCCCTCCTAGGTCACCTAGATGCGGCCCAATCTCTAGCACATGCCTGCCCCCTACAAGAACCAAAAACCGAACGCTTGTTCCCTTAGAACCAAATTTTCGTTCAGCCCATTCTCCTTCTTTTCCAGCCTTGTAAAGCCCCATCTAGGACCCCTTAACAGCCCTTAAATCGAGCCCCTGTCATCCCTAACCTGGCAGCCCCTTGTACAACATCAATATCATGAATTATATGGCAAGAAACCCAAGATTTTTCATGTATATATCATAAAAACCAAAATATTAAAAGGGATATCAGATTTTTCATGCGAACAAATATATTCACACATAATATGGTATTAATGATAAGAAAAGAAGGAATAAGGCGCGCCTTTGCTTGATTCACGCACGAAAATTCGAGTTTAGACGCGAAGGAACGTTGCCAGAGAGACGGGGAAGCCTTGCTGCATTTTTTTCTTCAAAATAAGGTGAATTGCCCTAGGTTTTGTGTAGGTGTGTATGTGGCTGCTAGGGAGAGAACCCTAGGTTTCTTTTTGACTTGGGCGTGTGATTTGTTGGATAAACAGGGCTTGGAATCAAAACTTTGGGTAATTAATATTAAGGTAGACAATTGAGCCCAATAATCCTAGTATAATAGGCCCAATAGGCCAATTAGTACTTGGAGAAAATATCTTGTTTAGGAAAGTTTTCGAAAATATTAACCGAGTCTCCAAAAAGTTCTTATTTATTTCAAAAATCGATCACTGTTTTAAAATACGACTCGACAAGTAAAAATATCTCAAAATACACCATTTTAGAAAATTATACATTAAATATACCATATATTAAATAATTAAAAATAATCATTTAATAAAAATATTTTTCCTTTACAATCCTCGGTCTCCATTCCTCGGTCGCGTCTTGAATAGCCTTTGAAAACATTGTTTTATACATTCCAATATAAATCCATATTTTTAACATGTAAATATGCCTACCACATTTAATTAATGCAAATAAACTAATTTAATTAGACATTTTCTATTTTTCTTAGATTTGCATGCAGTTGGATCACGTTATCGTATTTTGGACCTTACATCTTTGTCAGAGTACCCTAGATAACTTTTGTCCATTTATCAAATAGATACTTTACAAGAATTCATCTGCTATGAACAAGTATAAATTGGGAATAATATTATCATTCAACTCATTCCATTTTCCATCATCCGTCATTTCCCTCGGTCCATCTCCAATAGCCGTCAAGCAATTCTCTTTTTTTTTTTTTAAAACTGCTTGTATCTTTATTTTTCACAACATAAATTGCTCCTATTGAACTTTGCTATCTTGTACATGTCCATCATTATGTCTAAAACAATTTAATAGACAGAACAAAATAATCTTGCATTAATAAAAAATTTCAAAAAAATATTTTCTGATGTGGAAAATCATTATAGGCTTCAATCACAAAGCATACTCAGAATTAAGAAATTTTAGCCCAATGCTCTGAGACCATTTTTCGGTTCCAATACGGCATATTGAGATATAAATATGAAAATAAATGATAAAATTGGACACCGATATTTACGTATAAAACTCCTAAAAATTATTAGGGTAAAACCAATGGCAAGATGGAAAGATTCTGCTATAATATTTTGTAGGTTACAATCCATCACTGTGTTTCCAAAGAAAAATAGAAATAGATAAGAGGAACTTTAGAATCAAACGAAAACTTGAGACTCTGATACATAGAATTCCCGAATTGTTTCTCTATTTATAATTGAGCTCATGGTGTGAACATTGAATTTAACATGCATTTCATGTTTGAATGCATGAAACCTTGCATGTTCTGGCAGCTATTAACATAAATGCAGTATACCATTTTTGAATAAAGTTCTCACCTAATTTGTGGACACAATGAACCTTTCACAAATCATCTCAACAAGTATTTTAATAAATAATAACCATATCAAACATTCATGCAATACATTAATTGTTTTATCTACTCCAAATTAATTTATCAAACCAACCATTTGGAGTAAACATCCATTGCATGTTTCTCTAACAAATAACTCAAGTGATGATAAATATTGAATAAAAATGTATTCTTCTTAAACAAGTAACTATTATGAAAAAAATTTCCAACACGCACTATGATTTAGACTTTTGAGCACATTAATAAAATTAAATTTTGATAACTCTCAAGTCTATAAAAATTAGAAACAAGAGTTGGAAAAAATCACATAGATAAAGTACTTAATATTACTCTTTTTTTTTTAAACTTGATTGTACTTGAAATCATATGGATCAAACATTTGTATTTTCCTACCATCCAAATTCGTTTGCTTCCTCATCATGCATATCCAAAATCTTGCAAATAATAAATAACAATGTTCGGATTGAACCACCTATATTATAAACATGTGATAAAACCTCTTCATACTAAAGTACTTTAAGGAGTTTATGCAAAATCAAGTCTCTCTGAATCTCACTCTTTTGGGCCATAAATTTATTTTTTTCCATTCTATTTTGGCTTATTTTATTTTATCTCATTCTTTTCATTACATTCAGCCTTTTCTCTTCTTTTTCCTTTCTTTTTTAGGCCTTCCCATTTTTTTGTTTCACACCCACTCTAATTTTTTTATTTCACTCACTTTTTGCAAATCCAATTGATGTTCAAGAACTTGTTTTGGGAACAATTGAACAAGAGACATAGATTGTTCCTTCTCAAATTCATTACTAGCCTCACTAGTAGAACAATTTTCCACCAATTTGTTACAAATATGGCTATCCTTCTATCTCCATATAAAAAGTGTGTGTGTGTGTGTGTTAATACATCTATACATGCACATATAATATACGTATAGACATAATATTTAAAAATTAAATGATCATTATTTAATTTCCTAGTTTAACTTATTTAATTAATTTTAAACCCTCAAGAATATTTTATGAGAATATTGTACAAATTAGTAGTAACTACTATTAATATTATTATTTAATTAGTAAATTTCAAATTCACTAAATAAATAATTGTGAGCTCATTATAAACGCGATCAACGATCTAATAATATTGTTGCATCAAGGATACAAATTTTGTTAAATAATGAAAATTAAAAATTTCGAAGATCAAAATTTTCACTGATCTATTTTTGGCAGCTGTCGGTTGTCTGAACTCTTCACTAAAATAGGCAATTCCGCTCTCCTTATTTAATTAGCAATTAAGCTAACTTCACCTTGTTTCATCCTATGAAATCAACGTCTAAACTCCTTTAAAAGAATTCTATTTGATCTCCATCAAACTAAAGTCGCCAAATTCAACTCATTGAACATTGAATATCTCAACGGGAACACAAAATCCAATACTTTTGTAACCCTCAATAATTCAGAGATACAACTAGATATTGGTTCATATCTCCATGTGATTCAAAATAACATTTATTCTTATTCGGGCTCACCCTAATTAGCCTCATTCTTTTCATCAACACCTTGATAAATAATGTCAGGATTCATTTCTGATTGCACCCATCGGAACATGATAAGAGGGTCTAGTAGCATCGCTTCATGATCCCTTGGTAACACTAATAGCGTTTGTAAGAACCTTAAGTTATTGTTAGATTACAATACGGTCTCCTCAACTCATATATCCCGATCGAATATGCAAGAGTTGAATATGAATCGATAACGATGTGATTTATCTTTGAGTAATAATAGTGACATGATCTGTGAAATTGAGGAAACACCTTTATAAAATGCACATATCTTACTTTGGTCAGAGATTCCTAGCACCCTATCACTATTAAGTAATCATATCACCTAGAATTTCTTCACCCATAGGTGTCATGATGTTGGAGTCTCGAGTTGTGCACGGTTTGTGTAAGGGCCAAACGTTCTTCCTTAAGCGGCTAGGGTTTTGGTTGGGTTGGTGAAATATTATTGAAACGTCTGCTACTCGTTTTTTTAAAACGTGCTAGAAATTTTTTTTTCCTCCTTAATCTCCATAATTCAAAATATACATATATATAAATACTTTAAAAATACCTTGTACCATTTTAAAAATAAAACAACCAACTAACATTTAAAAATCCAAAGGAGAATAGCTTGAATCATAAAATCGTTAAACATTTTACCAAACCTAAAAACATTATTTGAAAAGTATAGCCCATACTATAACATCTCAAAAATCTCTCATAACATATATAAAAGTCATAAAATATCTTTAACATAACTTAAAATCATAAATCATAACTAGTGCGGAAAACTAGCGTCGGTCCTCGGGTTATATGCACATTCAGTCCAGCAAACTCAACCATCAAGAGCTCCATTATCATTAACATCAAACTTACCTGCATCAATCACACCTAGTGAGTCTAAAGACTCAACACACCATAATCTTGATAACAAGTAATACATATACAGATCACATGCACCGTAAAAATACTTGTACTTAAAATATCATTTTCATGAATATGCATAAACTTTAACCATAAACGTTTTAAAAAAATATTCATGATGCATAAACTTTAAAGGAAAACATTTTCATAATGATGCATCATCTTTAAAAAAAAAATTTTCATAAACTTTTTCATATCATCATAAGAATATCCTTATTCATCATATTCATATCATCATCAACATATACGTATTTCTTTTTCCTTTCGTTGAATTCAGATCGTTAATTGTAACTTTCGTGTTCATCTACGTCTACGTGTTGGGCGATGGATCCATCAACATTTAACCACAGTACTGGACGGCGGGGACATCAGCAACACTCTCATCGGTCGATTGAGCCTTGGCCTATCCTCATAATATGGAAATACGATCGTCGAGGCTCCCTCGGGGGCCTTCTCCCATAGACGGGCTCCCTCTGCGGCTTTTTCCCATAAATGGGCTCCCTCTGGGGCCTCCTCCTGTAAATGGACTCCCTCTGGGGCCTTCTCCCCTCACGACATCCCCATTCATATCATCATATCATCATATTCGTATCAATGAAAATACGATCGTTGGGCTCCCACTGGGACTGTCACCCTCACGATATCTCCAACATATCTCGTATTAGTCCCAATTGCTTCACTTCTTTCAACGTTTCTTATTTTTATCAATTAATAAAAATTAAACATGTATATAACGTTTTCTTTTAAACCAAGCATGCAACATATCTTTTAACGTCATCGTTTCCTCATAAAAATCCGTAAGCATTTTAAAATAAACCTTTTAACATATAAAAATCCATAAAAATTTTTAAAATAAACATTTTAACATATAAAAACCCATAAACATTAAAAATAAACATTTAAACATTTGAAATCATAAAAATCCTTAACCATTTAAAATCAACATTTTTAACATATTAAATCATAAACATTTAAAATAAACATTAAATCATCAACATTTAAAATCAAAATTTTAACATCATAAAAATTCATAAACATTTGAAATAATCATATTAGTATATAAAACAGAATTCAGGACAATGCCATGACGTTTACTAATTTTTAGATGTAAAATGATCGTTTTACCCCTGGACGTAAAGTTTCACGTTTTCGACCTTTTCTTACTTTTATTGACTCTAACATGTCCCAAATAATTATTTAAGCTTACCCGAATTTTTTCATATTTTTATTTAGCTTAAATCGATGACTTTTAAATTAATCTTTAAATATAACATATTAATGTGTTTTAAATCACGATTTAAACCAAACCTTAATATAAAATTTCCAAATTAAAAACTTATACTTTTAATAATTATTTGAGCTTAAATATAATTTTTCATATTTTTATAAAGTTTAAATCCAGGCGTTGCAATTAATTCTTTAATTAGCGTTTCGTGCGGCGAAAAAATCCTGGATAAATCCAAAACTCATTATTTTGATCCCAACTTTTAAACATAGCATTTTTATTATTTATTCTACCCTTCCAAGTCATGAGCCACACCCGTGGACCCATGGATTCAATTTTAGTCTTATTATTTTGAAATTGACACATTATCTAACACACCGAGCCATCTCTCAATTTACCCGAGCCACCTCGAGCCAAACCCAAGCCAACCCATCTAGGGACCCTACTGACCAAGCCTAGCCAAAATAACCAGCCCTATCTCGCTCAGAACACTTCTGCCCCTCAACCCCCGATTGTGTGCATGTGTGTAGGTGAGTATCATAGCTTATCTAGGACTCTTAACCCAACTAGGACTCAACCAGCTGTTGACCACTCGACCCCTCATGACCCTAACAACCCTGGATCACGCCCAGACCAACCCGAAGCTCCAAAACCGAAGCCACATCTCAGCAACTTGTCATGGCCGAGAACCCACATGAACATGGACTCTTGTTTCTGTTGCTAGGACCTAGCCAACCGACCCAGACCCTAAACCAGCCCTTTGTGCACCTTCTTAGGACCCTAAGGACCTAACCTAGCCCAGCCCCAAGCCCCATGGCCGAGCCTCTTCCTCCCTGCACAGCTGCTGAAACCTGTTCAGCCTCCTTGTAGCTCACGGGTTGGAGTCCTAGCTTGATAGGACTCCTTCCTAGCCTCTTGTCTCGAGTCCTAGCGTTGCTATGACTATTCCCTTGACCCCTCACGGAACCTAGCCAAGCCCTGGTCCCAACCGAACCCAAGCCCAGCCACCAAAACCCATAAATTGAGCCACTCAAATCCATGACAGAAAAGTGCTTCCAGATTGTGTTTGTTCTTGTGTGCAGCGTTTTGGGTCATGTTTTGGGTCCCTAAACTCATGTAAAACAATACTTGATTGTGTCCTAATCATGGCAGCCCTCTTAAACCCATAAAAACATGGATTTGGAATCAAAAAACACAAGTTTAGAACATGTATACATATATTTACGAAAATAACAATCTCGAGTGCCATGTTTTCCTTCAAAATATGCTTAAACAATTACTATGGTGTGATAGATGTTAGAAGAAAATTATTCGTTGAAGATTGCGAATAACGGGGGCAAAAACCTTGGCTTGAAACTCCCTTGCAAATCTCGAGTTTTCTTCCAAAATATTTTAGGTGTGTGTGTCGTGTGATTGGAGGAGATTTTGGAGTAAAATCTGAAAGTGGCGTGAAACATATGGGGTTTGGGGTGGGGTTTAACATATTTTATAGTTAATAAATCATTAATTAAGCTTAGACCCATTAAGCATGTTAATTAGGCTCATTAGTGCTTAATTAGAATATTAAAAATAATTTTGCTTAAATAAGTTCGTGAATTTATTAGCCGGGTTGCCGAAAGGTTCGTATTTTTGTTGAAAATCCAGCACCGATAAAATTTACGTCTCGGCATATAAAATCACCTCAAAACTCTTTATTTTCAAAAATATGAAAAATCATCACCCATATTTTAAATAATTAAAAACAATTATTTAATAAAAACATTTTTCATTTTTCATCCATTGGTCTCTGTTCATCAATCGCAACTCGAATAACCTTTAAAAATACATTTTTATGAAACCATGTAGAAAAATATATTTTAAACATGTCAAAATGCACAACATATTTAATCCATGCAATTAAAACATTTAATTAAAATACATGGAAATTTAATAACTCGTATGCATGTGGTTCGCCTAGACTTTCAAATTTTCGGGGCGTTACAATTATGGTATGCTCGACCTAGGGAGGGCCGAACCAGGACATGATGCGGTCTATGAGGGTCCAACCGAGGCCTAGGGGAGGTCCATACATGGCTGGTCTTGGGTAGAAGGGAGAGCTATACCCTAGCACCCGATATGGTCAAAGGTGGCTAGATCGAGGGTTTTTTTTGTGGATCGAGGGGTGCACATGCATGGGGCTGAGGGCTGCGCTTAGGACGGTCCAGAATGGTCCATAGGTGAGCTAGGAGTGGTCGGTCCAAGGCTGGTTTAAATCGGTTAGCTCTAAGATCGAGATATTGAAGGCTTGGTGCATTAGGGTTGTGATTATCAAAGGGCCAAAAAATCTAGCAACTTGCATGGCTGTTCGAGGGGCTTAAGTGGAATGGTCTAGGTGGTTTAGGGGCTGGTAGGATGTGTATAAGGTGAGGTAAAAAGTTAGGAGAAATTTAGTTAAGTTTCGGGTTGATTCGGGTTAAAACCATATTCCCGATCCAAGTTTTAAAACGAATCGTATAACTTTAGTAACGGGCTCGATTTTACGTCTAATAAATGTTTATTAATATTTTTTGAGGAGTTTGGTAGGTTTCGGGTCGAAATTTTGAGTCCAGGGATAAAATAGTCATTTAGGGTTTCCAAGGGCAAAATGAAATGCTTATTAATATGTTTTGAGGTGTTTTGAGGAGTTTGGTAGGCTTCGGGTTGAAATTTAGAGGTTTAGGGGTAAAGTGGTCATTTAAGGTTTCCAGGAGCAAAATGGTCATTTTGCACGCGGGTCGAGTTTTTAGTCCTGGCAGCGCCCTGATAAAAAATTTATCATGTTTTTAAACGTTATGTATCACGAATATGATTTTTATGTAATTATGAAAATACTTTGAATGCTTGATTTTAAGGAAAAACTACGTATATGCATGATTTTGATAAGTGATGAAAATGATGATGTTTTTGAAGGATGTGAATTAGTTGTGACTGACGATATATGTATACGATGAGCTGTAAGGCCAATGCTTAGTGGATGGGTAATAATGTTATTGATGTCTCCGCCGTCGTGTACCACTGTTATATGTAGATGGATCCATCGAATAGAGCAGATACAATAGAGCTGATACGAAAGTCACAAATAACGAGCTGAATTTGATTAAAGAAATGAACAAGTATATGATGATATGATAAGATGTTTTGGCATGTCATGCTTTTATACGATATGTGTAGGTTTACGCTTTTAAGATCATGAAACGTATTTTTATTACAGTACTTTTCACTGTTGCTTGTTATGTATATGTATTCGTTATAACGTTACAGGTGTGTTGAGTCTTTAGACTCTTTAGGTGTGAATGATATAGGTGAGCAAATTGATCAAGAGATTGGAGGTGCCGAAGCCTGAGTAGGCAGAGTTGGATGTGCGCACGGGAACCCGAAGACCTTATTTCTTCTGCACATCACGTTTATGATATAGGAGTGGACATGAATATTTTTACTCATTCATTTTATTATGTTATTGGTTATCAGGATTTTTACTCGTTCGTTCATATTTGTTTTATTTTTTTTAAAATGCAGTATTTTTATCTGGTAGATGATTACTAATATTTTTGAAAGGTCAAATTTTCTGCAGTATTGCATGCATGCATAATTTATGAATTTTCGAGAATGAGCTTGCATAATTTATGAATTTTTAAGTAGTAGATGTTTCATATACCCAACCTCGCCGCCTGATGACCTTCAATGGAGTCGGTAAACAGATCAAAGTGCATGTTAGTACGTATAGCCTCTATGTTGTCCCGGGTCTAAGAACTAATCTTGTACAACCATAATCATGAAATATTCCACTCGATAAATGATAACCATTTGGACAGTCCGAGAGAGGGTTGTTTAGTTAATCATTAAATGATCATCCATCTGTATGAATGGACATCTCCATGATATTACCAATTAAATATGACGTTTACATCACAGATGTTATTCCCAAGCTCAAGCGACTAGGAACATGTTTAGAGTATATGGTACACTTTTTAATGAGTTTCATGGTCTTACGTTGAGAGGTAAACCTTATGATACATATTATATATTCAAGGACATTATCTACGCAGCTTGCATGAGTATATAGATAAAATAAATATCATAATTGGATAAAACTGTAAAATATTATTAAAATAAATATCATTTTACATTAAAGTCAATAAAACCCAAGCCACAAGTTGACTCACTAGGCACCTACTCTAACAATCTCTCACTTGCCTATAGCCAACTATTCATAGATCTTAGACCCATTGCTTCACGATGCTTCTCCAACAATGGTCCTTGCAAGGGCTTCGTCAGTGGATCAACAATGTTATCTATAGAGAAAACCTCTCTACTGATATGTATCATCTTCCCACAATCTCCAAGATTATGTGCAACTTCCTTGTTATATATTTGGATCACTGATGCGACCTTGGTTCCTTTGCTTGTGCAACGACACTTGTGTTGTTGTAGTAGACCGGGACTGGATCAACTGTTTGAGGATTGACACTCAAATCTTGAACGAAATTCCTCATTCAAACCTCACCTTTGCTGCAGCCGATGCAGCTATGTAGTTAGCCTCAGCGGTTGAATACACTGTGGTGTCTTGATTGGAAATCTTCCAATAGACAACATCACCATTGAACTTGAATACAAATCCAGATGTTGATTTTGAATCATCCACATCTGATTGGAAGATAGAATTAGTATAGCCTTCCAGTTTTAATTCTCCACTCTCATAGACCAAGAACAAATTCTTAGTTCTTCTCAAGTACTTAAGAACGTCCTTCACGGCCGGGATTCGATTGATATCTTCTTTCAACACTCAGTGTAAATGCAATATCATGTTTAGTAAATATCATACCATACATTATACTGCTTATAGTAGAAGCATGTGGAATGTGGCTCATGGTTTCTATATCTTCATCATTCTTAGGGCACACAGACTTGGATTGAGTCATCGATGATACAATGGAATATATTCTCTCTTGAACTCCTCCATAAAGAATCTGCTCAGTATGGTAGTAAGTGGATTGGTTGATCCCTATCATCCTCTTCGATCTATCCCTATAGATCTGTATTCCTAATACGTAGGATGCTTCACGCATATCCTTCATGGAGAATTTCTAGCTAACCATATTTTAGTTTATTGCAACATCCCTAAATCGTTCTCAATATGTAATAAGTTATCAACATAAAATACTAGGAATGTCACTGCACTCCCACTAACCTTCTTGTATCCACAATATTCATCAGCGTTCTTGCTATCAAACTCTTTGATAGTGTTGTCAAATTTGAGGTTCTAGCTCCTTGATGTTTGTTGGGTCCATAGATGGATCTTTGAAGTTTGCATACTTTATGATCGCTTTCTACTGATGTGAATCCTTCAGGTTGAGACATGCAAATCTCTTCCTTAATGTCACCATTATGGAACCATGTCTTCACATCCATCTGTAATATTTCATAGTCACATCATGTTGCTATGGCTAGCAATATCCTAATGGATTTGAAATTACTGTCACGCCCCGAGACCGAGGCGTCGGTGACATCTGGAATTGTTCATCAATTTTCATGAAAACAATTAAGCCTCATAGCAAATAGCCAAAAACAAGTCTTTTTCATAATAAATATTGTCTTTACCATGACAACAGAATAAAAATTACATCAGAAATGCGGAAGCGAAATACAAAGGAAATACAAAGTTTTGATCTTAGATCTCTTGATGCGTTCACCAGCCCCAGAATGTTTCTTGCTCTTCATCATTCACTTGATCCTCAGTCTTATCTTGGAAGAGATGTAAGGGTGAGTGCTTTGGGAAACACTCAACAACTGGGGGCCGATCGATTACCATAGATACATATAATGATAATTTAAAGACATCTTTTAACAGATTTTCAAAACGTAGTATATTGACATTAGCATATCAGAACAGAATCAGAATCGAAATATAGAACAAAGATTACCAAAACAATTCAGAACAAAACAGATCGGAACAAACAGAACACTGTTATTCATCTCGTCATTTACGGTCAAATTGTCCCTCCATATGTTAGTTCTCTAAGGGGTGATGCAAGAACACATTTTTATACCCACTGATGGGGGCCAGACAGAACACAGTTTTATACCCACTGATAGGGGCTAGACAGAACTTAAAATCTTCGTTCCATATCCAACTCAAATCATAACAGTGTATTAACAAAAAATCAGATTATCAAACAGTTCGTATCAGAATTTCGAAAGGACTCAGCAGAATCAAAGATCATCAAAGACAGAAGACACAAAACGTATATCGATCGAGATTTTGAAATATACTATGCTGATTTTTCGAAAAGGGTTTGACACACATACAAGCATGTCATGATATACTTATGCAAGGTTTAAGTTACAATGAAATACATAACAAAAACCCACTTACTGAAATTCGAGAGTATGCTTCGAGACTTGCTGAAACTCGGACGTGCGAAGCTTTGCTGAAATTCGAACAGATGGTGGCCGAACTTAGACAGGACTTCACGAAAATATTGCTAACGATTACAGCACGAGATCGCCGGCACGACTCTTCCTTCTTCTTCCTTTGCTAGCGGCAGCCGAGAGTATTTTATGATGGAGAGGGCCGAATTTTTTAAGGCTTTTTGGGTGTGTTTTTCTTCAGCATATGAGGCCTCATTTATAGGTGCAAGAATGACTTTTCCTCTCCCATTTGGACATCCACTTGATGCCCAAGCAATGCTCTCAATGTGGTCAAAGTTTATCCAAACTCAATGGTCATTTTGGCTAACTTAAGGGTCAATTCTTGCATATTAATTTTTGTCTAGCCCTTTAGCTCCTCTCCTAGCTCCATTGTAGGTTCTTTTAGGACAAGAAGAGATGAGCTTCCTTGAGCTAAAATATTAGGTTCATGAGCTGGGGGTTTACTCCTCCGGTGAAGACTCTTCGATTGTTGCAGTTTCTTATGACGTAGATCCTTTTTGAGTTAATCTCCGAGCTTTTGAGTTACTCCCTCGAGCTGTGTTAGCTGAAATTTTAAGTTTATAATTGAGTTTTATGATTAAGTTTACTGTTTTGAAATTAATCTCGAGTTTTATTACTTACATGATTTGTTGCGAAATTCCGGATCCTCACAATTACGATTGGTGAAAAAGTTTCCTCATAGTCAACACCTTGCTTTCGAATATATCATTTGCTACCGATATTGTTTTGAAGGTCATTATCTTCCATCTGTCCCAAGTTTCCTTATGAAACGTCTATTACTTAAAATACAACTAGAAATTTTTTTTAAAGCTCATTTTCGATAATTATATCTTTATGCATATATGCAATAGTATCTGAAAATTTCATATTTTAAAATAAAAGTAATCAACTAACAAATGAAAATACTGCTGTTAAAAAAAAAGACAATTTGTCAAGCCCCGACATCATTTAAAAATAAACAAATATGAAACGTGTGAAGTTCATGATAACCATCAACATAATAACAAGAATGAGTATGAAAATATCCATCGACTCCTAACTCAAAACATAATATGTGGAAAATACAGTCTTCGGGTTTGCGTGCAACCAACCAGCTCTGCCTACTCAGTCTTCGGCACCTCCAATCTCCTGCTCAATATGCTCACCTGTATCATTCACACCTAGCCTGTACGTTATAATAAGTACATATACATAACATGCAACAGTGAAAAGTACCGTAAAAAAAATTCATTTCATGATCTTAAAAGCGTAAATGTAAACGTAATAAAGCATACGTGTCAAAACATATCTCAACATATCATCATATACGTGTTCATTTTCTTTAATTAAATTCAGTTCATTAGTTGTGACTTTCGTATCAGTTTCATCTTATCAGCTCTATTCGATGAATCCATCTACGTATAACCGCGGTACCCGGCAGCGGGGACATCAGCGACAGTATTACCCATCCACTGAGCCTTGGCCTTACATATCATCGTATACATATTCGTATTAGTCACAACAAACTCCCATCTTTCAAAACATGTCATCATATTCATCACTTATCAAAATCATGCATATACGTAATTTTCCTTAAAAGCAAGCATGCAGTGTTGCGTATTTTCTTGATTGCTCGCAAGCGCACGACTTCAAGTTATAGTAAAATGTATTTTTGAGTACAAGTGTCGATCCCACGAGGAGTGTGTATATAAACGTATATCAATGCTTGTAATTAGAATAGTCCGGACTTTATCTAGAAAATTCAGTAAAATGTTTGGCTTGCTTAAACGAATTAATTGAAAACAAAGAATTAATCTAATCAAGGAGTTAAGAAATAACAATGAGAGAAAATATTTAGAGAAATGATTTCACTAAGTTTCCACGATAATGATTCTCAGTTAAATTTATATTCATGAATTCCAATTATTTAATGGCCGAGAACACATAATTATTTTATTCATCGTTTCCCAAGTGACGAATAAACTGTATCATTCAAACCTCGATTCAAACATTCGTGATAAGAATCTAAATTTAAATGATAAATGCAAACGATATTGTAACGCCCCGAAAATTTAAAAAGTCCACGCGAACCACATGCACGAGTTATTAAATTCCTTTGTATTTTAATTAAATGTTTTAATTGCATGAATTAATTATGTGGTGTATATTGACATGTTTAAAAATATATTTTTCTACAAGGTTGCATTAAAATGTATTTTTAAGGATTATTTGAGTTGCGATCGAGGAACGGAGACCGATGGCTGAAAATTGTAAAACGTTTTTATTAAAATAATTGTTTTGATTATTTAAAGTAAAGGTGATGCTTTTTCTTATTTTTGAAAATAAGGGGTTTTGATGTGATTTTATACGTCGGGACGTAAATTTTATCGGTGTTGGTTTTTCAACAAAAATATGAATGTTTTGACAACCCGGCTAATAAATTCACAAACTTATTTAAACAAAATTTTTTAAAAATTCTAATTAAGCACTAATGGGCCTAAATTACCTACTTAATGGGCCTAAGCTTTGTTAGTAGATTAATTAAGTATGTAATGTACAATTTCACCCCATTAATCCCAAAACTCACGCCATTTTCTCAAATCTCCCCAACAATTTGCAAACCCTCCCTCGCTAAGCAAAACACACGCACACACAAGGAAAATTAAGTGGAAAATCATCAAGGTTCTTCAAGGAAATTCAAGCCATGATCGTTCGTCATCGTTCTTCGATTTGTCAACGTAAAATCGTGCGTTTAAAACGCAAAGGCATGCCTTAATCTCCTTTTTCTCATCTTTCACACCATAGTATGTGTTTGATACATGTTTGCATAAAAAACATGATGCAACTTTTATATTTTCGTTTTTATGACTATACATGCACAAAACCAGTGTTTTCATCTTTTAAAACTCCCCATAATGATGCACAAAGGGGATGCCATGATAGGGGTACTTGAAGGGATGTTTTTTCACATGTTTAAAGGTCCCTAGGTGTATGTTTAAAGGCTGAAAAAAAATAGAGAAGGAATAAAAACGAAAATAGACTCCTTAAGGGAAAGGACTCTTCAACTAGGAGTCTTCGAGGGTCACGGCTGGTAGCTGCGGTTAGGGAGGGTCCACTAGACTTAATTGGGCTGCATAGGAGGGATGGGTAGAAGCTGGACATGGTGGTTAAGGGCTGGGGGCGAAGCTAGCCTAGGTTCGAATCATATTAGGACTAGGACTCTTTTGCAGAAAAATTCAGTAGCTTCCTAGGCATGTTCAAGGGACTTAATGGGCAGGAATTTGGTTGTATATGGGTTGTTTAGGTGTTATTAAGCTTTGGTCCAAGTTTGATAAGTTTTGGTTAAGCTTCGAGTCCATACGAGTCAAAACCGGGGCGTACGTCTAAGTTTAAAAACGAATCGATGATTTAACGAAAAGCCTAGTTTTAAGCTTTATAAAATTATGGAAAATTAAGTTTAAGCTTAAATAATTATTAAAAATCTAAGTTTTTAATTTGAGAATTTTATATTAAGGTTTGGTTTAATTCGGGATTAAAACGCGTTAATATGTCTTATTTAAAGATTAATTTAAAAGTCCTCGATTTAAGCTTAAAATTTGGCAAAATTCTTGTAAGCTTAAATAATTATTTGGGACATATTAGAATCAATGAAACTTAGAAAAAGTCAAAAATGTGAAATTTTACGTACAGGGGTAAAACGGTCATTTTACACCTAGAAATTAGTAAACGTCATGGCAGTGTCATGAATGCTGTTTTATATGCTAATATGATTATTTTAAATGTTTATGGATGTTTTCATGATTTAATATTCCAAAACGTTTATTTTAAATGTGTATGTTTTAAATGTTTACTTTAAAGGTTAATGATGTTAAAATGTTTATTTTAAAACGTTTATGACTTGTTATGGATTTTTATATGTTAAAATGTTTATTTTAAAATGTTTATAGATTTTGTGTATGTTAAATTGTTTATGGATTTTTATATGTTAAAATGTTGGTTTTAAATGTTTATGAATTTTTATATGTTAAATTATGATGTTTAAATGATTATGGATTTTTATAATTCAATATAGAAATTAAAATACGTGTTGCATGCTTGGTTTCAAAAAATCAAAATGATACGTATATGCATGATTTTTATTAAGTGATGATAACATGTTGAAGGACGTGAAGGTATTGTAACTGATACGATGATATGTTGGAGATATCGTGAGGGTTATGGTCCCAGTGGGAGCCTGACGATCGTATTTCCTTGTATACAGATATGTATATGTATATGATGATATACTTTAGGATAACGTGAGGGGAAAAAGCCCCAGAGAGAGACCATTTTCGGGAGAAGGCCCCAGAGGAAGCTCATGCGTGGGAAAAGGCCCCAGAGGGAGCCCGTCTATGGGAGAAGGCCCCCGAGGGAGCCCCGACGATCGTGTTTCCATATGAGGATATGTTAATAGGTAAGGCCAAGGCCCAGTTGACCAGTGAGAGTGTCGTTGGTGTCCCCGCCGCCCAGTACTGTTGTTACATGTAGATGGATCTATCGCCCAATACGTTTAAGAATACGAGTCACAATCATGATCTGAATTCAACAAACACGAACATGAATATGAATATGAACATGAATATGAATACGAATATGAATATGGATACGAATATGGATATGGATATGATTATGAATATGTTTATGTTGATATGATTATGTTTATGAAAATGTTTTATTTAAAGTTTATGTATCATGAAAATGTTTATGAAAATGGTTATGATTAAAGTTTATGCATTTTCATGAAAATGATATATTAAAGTACAAGTATTTTTCACTGTTGCATGTGATATGTATATGTATTACTAGTTATCAAGATTATGGTGTGTTGAGTCTATAGACTCACTAGGTGTGATTGATGTAGGTGATTATGAAAATGATGGAGGTATTGATGGTTGATCTGATTGGACTGAAGGTGCACATAACCCGTAGACCGACTCTAGTTTTCCGCACTAGTTATGATTTATGATTTTAACTGATGCTAAAGATATTTTTACGACGATTTAATTAGGAGTGATTTTTGAGAGTTTATAGTATGGGCTATACTTTTCAAATAATGTTTTTAAGTTTGACGATTTACACTATTTTCCTTTGGATTTTTAAATGTTAGTTGGATGTTTATTTTTAAAATGGTGACAAGATATTTTAAAGTATTTATATATATGTATATTTTTAATTATGGAGATTAAGGAGAAAAAAAAAATTTTCTAGCACGATTTGAGAAAACGAGTAGCAAACTTTTCAGATATTCTTGCCTAAGCCTCGCTAAAGTTATACGCCTTCCGAACGATATAAACATTCAACAATGTATCTCTAATGATCTCTAATCCTAGTCCCTCTCCCGAGTTGTAGAATTAATCAGACAACACACAATTTATGGCCGGTAAATTGCAGTAAAATAAACACAGAGAACACAATTAAACAAGAAAATGAATTCAATCATATAAACAACTGTGTCAAATCATCGTATCGACAAAGCTACGTCATTCTCTAGACTGGAAAATTAGTTCATAACGAATTTCAAGCAATAACAAGACATGTTCGAAGTTTTAGACGTCGAAATGCAAGAAAATATAAAAACGAAATAATAGATGACAAATCCGAAGTGTCGTCTCCGTCCCCAGATCCGTCGGTCTTCGTATTTGTGATTGTTTTTCGCACTCTGGATCTTCGTCTCGTGTCCGTGCCTGCTCTCCCGTGTGTTTTTCTCTCTCAAACGGCGCTTCTGAACCCTTCTCTTCCTCTTATTCTTGCGTCTGGGCCGTAAGTTGAAAGCCCAAATTGTTTGTCTCGCCGCCATCGGCGCCGCAGCGCTGGATGAGTGGCGCCCGTGCTTCGCTGGTGTAGGCACCGTGGCGCTAGTTTCTTAGCACCTAGGGGCTTGTTGTTCGGCAATGAGGCACCGCGGCGCTACCTGGGCAGCGCCTGGGCGCTTGTCCTTCACACAAATGAGCGCTGCGGCGCTGATTGTGGTGCCATGGCTCTCGTATATCGCAGTTTCATGCTCAAAAATACCTCTGATTGATCTAAACGATCTACTGAAAGTTTATTCCCTGCACGACACAAAAACAACAAAAACAGGTGTAATTCTGTCCGAAACCAACATAATTCAAATGGATTAACTTATAAATTAAGTATAATTCTTGCACTTATCAAACCCCCCAAACTTGAACTTTTTCTAGTCCCGAGCAAAATAAAAGTAAAAATAGGAATTCAACCAACAGGAAATGATAAAGACTAAAATTCATGGATATGCAACCATTGATCTTGGCCTCCGACTAATCCATTTTTATGTAATTCATAATCACTCAAGAGTCACGTGCGTGTGTGATATGTCAATGTTCATTTACCCAATCAAATGCTCAAATAAATTTACAACACCCACTAGCATTATAAACTCAAGAGATCTTCAGTTCAGTTCAAACCACACTTCATTAATATACAAATTCACTTTCACATATCCCAAAAGACTTCATTGGTAATTGTTTGGTTCAATAGGTATTCAACATAAGTATATCAAACGATGATGTTACACAATGAGATGCTTTCGAAAAAATGATTAAAGTTCATACTTGCTAACCATGTTTATCAAGTATCCATAGGCTTGAGTTGAACAGCTTTTCTCCACTAGTATATTGGATAAATGTGACAAGGTTAATAGGTCTTGTAGGCTTGTAACGTTAGGCTATGGCTCATGGCTACAATAAAAGGCATGGCAATCAAAATTTCAGAAATATAATCGAATTTTTATCATCTTCACTCTCAGTTCATTCATCATCACTTTATTTTTTTCTTCCCAATCATATCTTCCATTTCCCATATTTTTCTTTTTCACCACTTTTCGATCCATTCTTTGATTGTTTTTCTTCTTTTTGTCTCTTTTTCAACTCATCTTTGCACATGTAATTTTTTTTTCTTTTTCTTTTTCTTTTTAAGGAGTACTTGAATCGTTACAACACCAATGCACTTATTTCTCTCAAAATCAGGTAGGAAAATAAGTGTATAAGCTTCATGAGGTAGTTGTTGTGGGATGTAGAATACATACAAGTGGGGGTTAATTCTATGTCATTGACACACACCACTTGATTTTTAAATAGGCTCAAAATGGGACACTAGGGATATTTCATGTTTATTTGGTAGGCTCAAAGGATTAAACGGTTCCAAAGATTTCCTAAATCATTCCTATGTCACATATTATCCGTATTTCGCCTCGAAAAGTGTTCAAGCAAGTTCTAGATTTCCGTCAATCCATTAGTCAACTCATACAAACCAATCATATGCATTTTTCAATAAAAAATGATATATGAGATAGGTGCACATATGTTGTCACTTTGATTGTTGCACTCCCAAGAGCAGGTTGTCCACAAGTAGTATAATTCGGTGAGTCCGATATCGTATCCACAGGGAAGCTAAGGTAATTACAAGTCCACTACATTGTCTTTTTGTTTTGTTTTTGTTTTTGTTTCTTTTTAATTTTAATTGTTTGAATCTTTAATGGGTAAATTTTAATTGTTCAAATTTTAATTTAAGTAGTTGAGATTAAAGGATCCACTCTTGATATTTTAATAAAGTTAACATTAACGAACAATATTGAAATCCACTTAATAAAATGGTTCCAATATATTAAATAATCATATTTATATTATGTTATAAATTATTATCTTATAAGTATATAATATATACCAAAACTTATAAATGTGGTCAAGTATTTATTGTGCTATATATATTTGTAAACACTAAATCAAGGTATCCACTTTAAATGGTTGGTAAAACCAAACTAACATTTAAATGGTTCCAAGAATTTAGTGTAACATATAGCAACAATAAATCAAAACTCCCACTTATAAGTAGGGTATAAAAATGCTTAAAGAAATAAATATAACATAAACGATAAATAATGATTAAATAATATAAAACATAGATTCTTACCTTTTAATAACCTTATTATCATGCCAAGAGTTTCACCTTATCATCTCAACTTTAGGAAGTTAGCTATTCATTATTCAAAGTGTAAAACTTTGAATATGAAATTAACATGCTAATTGTATTTAAATGAGGAAATAAAGGAAAAATATAGAGAGAAATATTATGAACTCAAAGGTTTGTTCATAGAATGAGGGATATCTCAATACATTACAATGCACCCCTATTTATAGCCAAATTTGGGGAGACAGCCACAAATAAAATATTATTTTTTTACAAATAAGTCTTCACTGGTGTTCCAAGATATTATATTATATTACACATCACTTTTGAAAATCTTTTTCTCCGAATTTGCTTCTTCTCAAAACATGTGGATAATTGAGTTGTCTAGTTGTGGTATTTTTTTCAAACCATTTGACCAAGTAATTTGAGAGATATGGTCAAAATACTAGAGCATGGTAAAACTGCCACTCCTTTGGTAACTTTAGTTTTTGCTTAATTTGATCTCAATTGTGAAAGGATTTTTATCTCATGCTTTTCAACAATATTGTAGATATTATAATCAACTTTCTACATGTCCAAGAATCATCATAATCCCATTTGTAACGCCAAGTTTATTCTTGTTTTATCGAACCTGTAAAAAATAGTAAAAACTTGTAATTACACAACAACTTATATTTTATACAATTTATTATAAAACATATAATATTTAAACATTTAATAAAACAAAAACTATATA